>NC_056526.1:97823941-97867559 GCF_019175285.1 Sceloporus undulatus
TTGGCCTGTCTGTAACAGGCCATTGTTGGTCTTCTTGTAAAACATGTAACAAGTCCCTGAGATCAACCTCCAGAGGACAGGGACATGGCCAGTGTAACACCAATTTTTAAAAAGTGACTCAGGTGAGATCCAGGGAAATATGCAAGTATGATAAATGTCTGCCGCATGTAATTTGATAAAAGCTAATTAGTTGGCTTTCCAAAAGGATTTTGTTAACGTTGCACAATAAAGACTCCTGAGCAAACTTAGCAGGCATGGGCTAAGAGAAGAAATTATCCTAGGAATGGAAAACTGGTTAAAGAACTGGAAGCAGACAGTAGGGATTGACAATTCTCATAATTTAGAGATACAAGAAGTGAGATCCTTCAGGATCAAACCTTAATTTTACCATTTTATATAAGAGACACCATCGTATATAATGGCTCTAGGAATCCATGGATTTTGGTATCCATGGGGCCAGGGATCTGGAACCAAACCCCAGCAGATACCAAGGGCTAACTGTATAAATATGTATGTAGACAGATCTTGTAGCATCTTTGAGACTAACTGAAAGAAAGAAGTTGGCAGCAGGAGCTTTCATGGATTTAACCCTACTTCTTCAGATGCATTTGCCACCTTCTTTCTTTCAGTTAGTCTTAAAGATGCTACAAGATCTGTCTACATACTGATTCTACAGACTAACACAGCTATATCTTTGTATAAATATGGACATCAAAGTTTATGCCAGGGATGGGCAACTACCTGGGGACTGGGGACATGCATTAGAAACCATTAGGGGCTATATTCTCAGCTACAGCCCCAATTTCTCCCATTGCTGAAGCAATCATAGTAATTCTGTGGTGAAACATGGTATGTGAAGAGTACAAACCTGTTTACTAGCAAAATCGTGTTCCAAAAGGTGGCTATGAACCCGAAAATGTGTGCACATCCAGTCACTGGTGAACCATTAGCCACAGTTGTGTTGGCTACAGAATTTTGAGCATACCAATTTTTACTATGCAAAATGTCCGACCCTAGTTATGGTGAAGCTTAATAAGATTATAAAAGCGTTTACAAAAAGCCAAAAGAAGTCTAGAAACAATAATTATTAATAATATCAACACATTCTGAATGTGTTTAAATAAACAAAAGAGAGGAGCATGTGGGAAAATAGGACACTTTCAAATGACCTCTGTGATACAGATAGCTATGTTACTATCAAAGCATTATGAAGAAACAGCAATACTGTGCTCAAAACAGATGAGTTATGTCCATATATGATTGTGCTCCTATGTATGTCTACAAGTGAAAAATCATTCTTGATATAAGCACTATCTTTTTCTGGAAACTCCATGATTACAGAAAATCTTTGTTCATGAAGTTCAGAAAATGTTTGAGACTTGAGGTTAATATTGACAAGTGATTTGGAAAGGAATTCTTCTCATCCTGTAGGAATGGTGTATCTGTGAATGCATATATGTGTGTATATGCACATCACAGCAACAAAAATTCAAACCAAATATAAGGATGCTACATTTGAAAACAGCATCATATCTCTCCAATGGCTATATTGCAGAGCCAGCATGGTGTAGTGATTTGAGTGTTGGACTGCGACTCTAGGGTTCGAATCCCTGCTCAGCTATGGTGATCTTGGGCAAGTCACATTCTCTCATATTCAGAGGAAGGCAAGGGCAAACTCATGAACAAATCTTGCCAGGAAAACTCCATGATGGGGAGTCACACAACAAAGAATTTAATAGAGTGATTTATTAAGATAACTATTTAGAAGACTGAAATAAGACAATATGTAGCAAACAATACTATCTAGATATGACTACATTCTAAACATATGTGAATGAAATGTTTAGAATGTTATATAGATATTGAATTTTAAAATATATTTTAAAAAATACTTATATGTATCCTGCCAGTCAACTTTATGTAATTATAACATCTTATGATCACCAGGACACTTCAAGGCAGAACAATTTATGTGCATTCAGTGTAAAGACACAGGATTTATCATGTTCAGCACTTGTTCCATAGCTAGGAATATCCAAGGTCAATAAACCTTGCTTCCAGTTGTGTCAAAAAGGATACACAGGTTCTGATTCTAATGCAACCTATGGGAAAAGGAGTTCTTAAGACACACTTGATTACATAGCAGTAACTATGGTGGTTAATATCTTTGACTGAAAATCAATGTACTTTGATTCTAGCCATGGCTAGAATCAAGGTAGGTTGAAGGAAATTTTGCTTTTACATACAAGTGATCTGAATGTTAAACAAGACAGCAAAGGAGATGGTTGTGTCATGCAGTTGATGTGTGGTTAGCCAGGTGATCCCAAACAATAATGACAAATAGTAATGTGAAAACAACTATAAAGCAATAATCATTCATTAATTATGGTAATAACAGACTCTGAAGTTGATTTATCCAAAAATATTCTGAAGGGAGGAGATGTTTGGGAAGGAAAGACCTTCAGATGATCTCTCTGTATCAACAATAACAGTAACTTGTTCAGGTACTCTAATTTAGAGTTCACTACATACACGAGGAGTAGAGAGTGCTAGTACTACTCCTTCCTTGTTAGGTTTGCTCAGGCAAGCAGCCATGAGCCTGAAGTGCAGAGCCTCCTGTATGTTGGAGGGCTCTCTATGTAAGCCAGAAACCTGGAAAATCAGGACTCAGATTCAAATTTGTGTGGTTTCCACCAGGCAGGAAGCTGTCCAGACTCACCACTTTTCACAAGGAAGGTGGGGCTAATATGCCCCTCTCCTCACAAGTTTAGTAAACCTTAAGGTTTATTGTTTTTAATTGTACTGTTTTTTAATGTTGTGAAGCTGCTCTGAGTCCCAGTTCTGGAAAAAGTGTGGGATACAAATTAATAATAATAATAATAATAATAATAATAATAATAATAATAATAATAATCTGAGCAGGTTTAGGTTTCCAAAATTTTGCCTACAGGAGGTCCCACTTTCAACTCCTAGCTCCTTCTGTTATAAGATTTTCAGATGTCAGGACTGAGAAAGACCCTTCTTTTCTAGGCCCTTCATGGCCTGGCTCCAGCCTATTTGCAGGATCACCTTCTCCCGTATAATCCACCCTGCACATTAAGGTCCTCTGAGAAAAACTTACTGCAGTCAATGAAGACCAGGCTGGTCATGGTTACCCAGAGGGCCTTTTCATCTGCCGCTCCAAAACTGTGGAATGGCCTGTTGGAAGAGATCCAAAAGATTACCAACTTTGACAGCTTCAAAAAGACTGTCAAGACAGTTCTCTTTTGACAGGCCTTCCCGGAATAACTCACTCAGTCTCTCATTGTTATGGACCCCCATGGAATATCCCAGGACACCCATCTCTTTGTTGTCGTCTTTGTTGTTGTCCTTATTGTTGTCTGATTATTCTAAATGACAGAATGTTATTTTATTGGGACGCGAGAATTTTAAATTGTTGTGTTGGTGGGATGGAATAAGGGGTTTTATTTTGTACTGTTGTGTTTTTATCCTTACTGTAAGCCACCTCAATCCTGCTAGAGAAGCAGGATAAAAATAAAATTTTATATTATTATTATTATTATTATTATTATTATTATTATTATTATTGAGCCCCTTTGTTACCAATCAAAGTAGGTAGCACTAAGCTAGGAGCTTATAGCTTGATTTATTAATTTGGCTTACCTCTCCCAATTTAAATTTCAGTATGGGCTGCATCCTGATCTTATCAGAAGGTTTTTGCTGGCAAATTTGCCACCCAAATACAGCCCAGGTGCATCCCCATTTCCAGGAGCACTCTGGCAGCCATTAAACTCCTGGATCTGAAAAGGGCGCTCCTGGAAGCGGGGATGCACCCGGGCTGTATTCAGGTGGCAAAAACCTTCTGATAAGATCAAGATGCAGCCCAAATGGAAATTTAAACCCAGAGAGGTAAACTGAATTAACAAGACAAGCAATAAACTCCCTAATTTGCATAGTTTGAATCAATAGTACGTGCAAATACAGGTCAGGCACTTGTACATGATAATGTAATGGGAGCACATTTTTACTAAACAGTAAGACACCAGGGATGTGCTTTGGATACAAACAGATCCTAAATCCAGGATGATTCAGAATGGTTGGGAAGATGTCCTAATCAAAGCAGTGCTGCACTGACAGTGAATGAATCACAGTTTGAACATTCCATTAGATTCGTTAGCAAATTCACTTTAGAGAGACACAGACAGGGTTGGGGAGCTTGCTTGTTCAGGAGAGGCACAGCTAAGAAAACCTTTACTAGCAATACCTGGGAAGCTGAGTAGAGCTGAGAGTCTTCACTTTTGTAAGTAAGACAGTTGCTCAGACCAGGGCTGGAAACAATACTAGCTTTAGCTCTTCATGTATTTCTGCCGATAAACTCTGATTGCTGTTTATGACTTGGACCTTTTCCAATTCTGTTGCTATATAAATGCAATAAATAAATAATAAAGTCATAAACTCATTGGATCTTGTGGCACTGATTTACTGCTTGGCTCCCAACCTCAAATTGCTCTTCACACATTCTTTTCACGCCTACAGCATTTTTTAACTTCTAGCAATTTAATAAATTTTTGTAGATCTCTGCTCTCTCACTTCTGGCTCCAGCAAATTGTACTACTCACTGATTGGAACTCAGAGTACAACAGAGGTGTTTAAAAAAACAAAACAGGGATGGGGGGCAGTTTTACTAAGCTTTTGCCACATTCTGGGCTGCTTTAAACCTTTCTCTCCCCAGCTCAAAATGGGACAAGAAGTGGGTGATGGGAGTAAAATTATGGATGGAGGGTTTTTTTTTAATTCAGTTAACACTTTTCGTGCAGGTGTTTAATTTAAATTAAGTGCCAATTTATCATAAATTTAATAGCTAATTCCACCACCATCCAAAAACAATAAATGCCTTTGAATTATTATTAGTTTTCAGTTTAACTATTAAGTAAACATACCAGCCATTCCTGCTAACTTTCCTGTCTCTGCTTTAAGTGAGAAATAAGAGAAATAAGTGAATTTTGATTGGGATTCCTCTTCTTTCTCAAGTATTTGCTATGCATTTTTGGTCTCGTAGCCACTGCTAATCAGAGGAAACCAACCTGATCATGTTTTCTAGCTAGGTTATGAAACTGAGTAGATTGGAGTAGATTCAGTTCTGAAACCCACTACAGTATATTAGACAGCAAGCTGCATGCAAGTTGCAGATAATATTTGTGGATTGCAGCCTAATTTGTAACCATGGGCTTGTCTACACGAGTGAACAGCACCATACTCACTCCGATGCTAGTGCTGGCAGTCCTGCCAATGTACAGTTACTGCTGGGGAAGATCTGGGTTTTTCTGCTTTTAAACTGACTGCTCTGAACCAAACAAAATTGGGGGAAATCCCACGGTTTCCCATAAAGCCCAGAGTGACATCAGATTCTTTTAGCATGTGGACAGCTGGATCAGGTCCAGTTTGTCCTGATGGAGATGGCCTGTTTTTGGACCTGCTACCACTGCTTCCTTATAGGCAGGAGTTCCATGTAATTTAAAGCCTGTCAGGCATGCCATTTTGGAATCACTTGGGGGGCAGGTAGAATAACCTATTCCTTGCTGATCATATGGTGCAGTACCATGCTCTTACCTCAGCAGAAGTGATGGCATGCTGGCCGGCCTTTGCATACAACAACATTTGATTCTGCCTGGTGCATGTGGCTGTATCATGGTCAGTCTGGGGCCAGTCCTGTGCATAATGGATTAAGTGGTTGGTGTAGAGTAGACACATCCCATATGTATTTAGCAGTAAGGCTTAACTGCAGTCTTCTTGGCATATGCTGTAGGTAATCTTTTTTTAAAAAACAATATTTATAAAGCAGTTTGCAAATACTGAAAACACACACAGGGTGCTAAAATGGGAGAAGAATGTTGGGAGAAGATGGCTAATCACTATGAGAAGAGAAGGGGAAGAGATGAGATGATCCATATAGCTATCCAATACTCATCAGGTAGACAAAACATAGTGAGAAACATAAAGCCAAAAAATACTAGACCCCAGAACTGTGAGTGGACAATTCCACTTTTAGTGTTTAGTGGAAGACTAGCAACGCTAGTAACACTCTATCTGGAAGCATGGTAGCCTCAGTTGGATTTCTTATGGAGCCTTAGTTTGTGACAAGAAAAACAGAATCAAGCTACAGATGAACATAGATCTGTGAAGTTCAGTACTTGATCTTGCCTTATATTGTATTTGATCACTGCTCTGTTTAGCCGTGTCCATATCCTGGCTGGCAATAGGCAGGAAGTTGCATAGGCTACCTAAAATTCCTGGCTGATTACGTTGCAGGTTTGTTAATCCTTTTTAAAAGGAGAGGCCCAAACTACTTCATGTGGTTGTTCTGAAGCAACAAGAGGAAAGAACCATGTATACCACCTTTAATGCCTTGGAAAAGGGATGGGATTAGAACATTTTTTTCTGAAAGCACACACATCCCTATGTACACAAATCAGACAACTTTATATTGCCAGACCATTTGTCCATCCAGTGGAGGTCAATACCTCAGGTAGTGGCCAAAAGTATTCTAAACTCTTAGAGTGTATCCTTTACAGGCCAGATGGCTAAAGGCCAGCTGTGCAGAATCCAAATCCCAGCAAGCATTGTGATGCAGAAAATTACTACAGGCTATGTACAGACTCCATTTATGAGATCACGAGTATGAATTTGCAGGACCTAAGCAGAACAGGGGAGGATAGGGAGTCTTGAAGGTATCTCATCCATAGGGTTAACAACAAAAATCCTCTTTGTGGCCTAAGGTGCTGGCATTGCGCCTGTGTCCTGTGGGCTGGCTGAAGTCTGATTCTGGCATAACCTTCTTTGTTGATTGTTGTTGTATGCCTTCAAGTCTTTTCCATCTTATGATGGCCCTAAAGTGACTCTATCACAGGATTTTCCTGGCAAGATTTGTTCAAAGGGAGTTTGCCTTTGTCTCCCTTTGAGAAAGTGTAACTTGCCCAAGGTCACACAGTGGCCAGCCATGGCTGAGCAGGGACCTGAAATCTGCTCTCCCTAATCATAGGCTGCATCTATGCAGCAAAATTAATGCAGCTTGACATTGCTTTAACTGCTGTGGCTCAATGCTATGGAAATCTGGGATTTGTAGTTTGTTTTGACATCAGAGCTCTCTGACAGAGAAAGCTAAATGTCACAAAACTACAAATCCCAGGATTTCATAGGATGGTGCCATGACAGTTAAAGTGGTGTCAAACTGCATTATTTCTGCAGTGTAGATGAGGCCATAGTCCAGTGCTCGAACCACTATACCCTCCAACATTTCACAGATGAAAACAAGGACACATATGGCAAACAACTTCAGAGTATGGGCAATAGGACA
Source organism: Sceloporus undulatus (assembly GCF_019175285.1). Taxonomy (NCBI): domain Eukaryota; kingdom Metazoa; phylum Chordata; class Lepidosauria; order Squamata; family Phrynosomatidae; genus Sceloporus; species Sceloporus undulatus. The sequence continues at coordinate 97,831,296 of NC_056526.1, forward strand.
AACATTATTAGCAAAGAAGAGCAGATAAACAAGGAGAGATTGTAGCTGTTTCCTTTTGTCTGAGCCTACTGGGAAGAACAAGATTCCATTCCTTTCTCTCCTCTCCCCCGATGAATTAATTGAGTTCAAACTATTTTTGTACTTTGAATTCACTTTGCAGCAAATGAAGTAAGCTGAAGGCAAAGGTAGAAAGTGGGAGGAAAGAGAAACTTGAACATTTTAAAAGCATCTGAAATTTGAGAGGGCCGAGGATTAATTGGGACTGTCTGGCAAATCAGAGCAGTTGGAAGATATTAACCTCATCCTTCCTTTTCCCCAGCCCTCCTTTTCTCACTATTTTGACTTGTTTTCCAGAATAGTGGCAGATATTAACCAGTTCTAATTTTTCATGAGATTTCCAACAGAACTTGGCAATAGAGATCATCAAATTGAAAATAGAAACAGGTTTGGCTAGTGGAAGGGCATTTCTGCCAGGGGAAGAGTTTTGTTCTTAATCCTACCTAATCCCCTCAATTCAGAGCATCCTTGAGTTAGGATTATACTGTTAAGCACAGGCCCGTCTCAATCAGTGGCATCACTAGGGTTGGCATCACCCAGTGCAGTAACTCATGGTGTCACCACCTTCACTGATCTCCTCCCATACCACACCATACAGAATCCTTAGCAGTGTTTTTGCACTAATGTTACTCATATATTGTAATTCACATATATCACTGAATGCAATGGTAATAGTTGTGACATATAACAACTAGCAAAATTAAAATTGTACCTTTAAATTACAATTTATGCGCACAACCTAAATGTATTTACATCAACATAGTTTCATGTGGTTGTCTATGACCATAAAAATGATTCTGTTCTATTTCTGTTCATGTGGGCAAAGTGAAAATTTGATAAGATTCAATGTTATATATATATATTGCAAAGTTGAAGGCTTTCATGGCTGGCATCCATAGTTTTTTGTGGGTTTTTCAGGCTATGTGGCCGTGTTCTGGAAGAATTCTTCCAGAACACAGCTACATAACTCGCCCCCCCCCAAATAAAAACCCTGTATGTTTTAAAAAAAATTAATTTAAAACAATAAATATTTTATTTAAAATTTAATTTTTAAAAAATATCTGGGGTCTCTCCTTTCTCCTCCCACTGAGCCTCACCCCATTCACCCCATCGCTTCAGCATTTTGAAGGGATGCATGCAATGCCACAGACTGTTACTGCTCAAAGGCAGATGTTTGGGAAGCAGTGGTGTCACCACGGCTTAAGGGTTCATATGGTGCATCCTGAAACACACACCCTGCACCTGTAGTTGATACCTCTGCTTTCAGTCCTGCTGATAAGAACTTCTTTGAATAAAGTTGCCAAACACTGAATGTAGCACATGTTGTAGGCAATGTCTGTGTGTCATCAATTCAATTCAGTTTTTAATTTTTATTAATGCTTAAGCCAAAGGCCATTCACATGTGACATCAGTGTAAAATGTACAGAGAAATGTACAGAGAAAGGTGGAATATAAATCAAATAAATAGGTGATTAAAAAGCAAACCAATAGCATTTCTCTCAAGTTTGTCCTGGCTCCCAGAAGGATGCAGTTGATCACAATAGATAGATAGAAAGATGATAGATAGATAGATAGATAGATAGATAGATAGATAGATAGATAGATAGATAGATAGGTAGGTAGGTAGGTAGGTAGATAGATAGATAGATAGATAGATAGATAGATAGATAGATAGATAGATGTGTTTAGCAAACAGCACTGAAAAATACAACATAAGCAAAACATTTCATTGGCTAAAGATGAAACTGAGCTACATGCAAGGTGGCAATATAAAGCACTCTGTTTCCATCATTCTTTAGTGGGAGATGGTCCTCTAAACTGAGGCCATGTGTTGTTAGGGTCTTAGGTCTAGAGATCCAAAAATTCTCCCTTTTGTTCAAAATATTTGAAGGAGAAGGCAACTCAGTGCCAAACAAGGACAAATCAGAGAGCAGTGGAGCATAAGGAGTCTTGGGGATGTCTCATCTACATGGTTGCCATGGGTCGAGATCAACTTGAGGGTGGATAACAACAACAAACGATGTTCAGAGTTGAAATGCCTGGCCACTGGTTGTTCTGGCTTCCTGGTCAGGATTGCAGACTTATGGTTTCTGAAGCGTATACACAGGTCTGTGATAGTTTTGCGCACATACTGCAGTTGACATCCTATATGTATGCATTCAGTCACATAAATAAGATTGCAGGACTGACAGGTGATGTACTGGTTAGTAATCACTGTGCTCCTAAAAGTGACGGTCTGCTTAAGGCATTTACAAGTGATGCAAGACTTGGATCACAGTGGTGCAATCTTGGATTGGTGAATGGTGTTTTCAGGACAACTTTTACCTGCATCTCCTTAGATTTGGTAGCTGGTGGAAAGCTATAACTAGGAACTTAGTGAAGACTCTAGTAAGATGTTGTGAATTAGCAATGGATAGCTTTATCTAATCGCTATATGGTAGTTAGGAGATGCTGGATGGCAATCAAATGGCAATCAATAACAAATGGAATGTGTTCTATATGGAGACAGGTTTCAAATCCCAGCTCAGGCATGGAAACCCACTGGATGAACTTGGGAAGTCACACTTTCTCAGCCTTAGAAGGAAAGCAAAGGCAAACCTCTTTTGAAAAAATCATTCCAAGAAAACTCCATGATAGGTTCACCTTAGGGTCACTATAAGTCAGAAATGACCTGAAGGCAGCAGCAGTAGCAACAACAGTTATTATGGCCACAGGTGTGAGAACGGCTACATCTAAAAGAAGGACTGTTTAATGTAAGCTATGATTAATCTTTGAATATTATAACTTATTATCAGTCTTTCATATCACACATTTAATTTGCAAAGTGTTTGATGGTTGTTTTCCTCATCCTTGTAGCATCTTAGAAGGTAGGACACTAGGATAAGAACTTTGTAAATGTAGAATTGCAGGTGAATGGTACTTACTTGTCCAAAGCTGTATAACGATCCTTAACTGAATCTCAGTGTCTGTCCACAAGGCCAGACTAAGCATTTATGTTTTAGGATTAAATATGAGTTTCTAGGTAGTGGGAAAGGATACAACTTGGAGCTTCTGAACAATGCAAATGGAAGGTTGTGAACAAATCTACTGTTCCCACCTTTCAGAAACAGTAAAATTCAAGAATTTGAGAGAGCTTGCAAGTGTATAAGGGATGAAGTGACTGCTTAAGTTCAACTAGTTCACAACACCTCTAGTTCTTAGAATGTTTTAAAAACATTTTAATACATCCCTGTATTTATTTTTCTGGCTTGGAAGAAGCTTAAAACAACTGCGGATATTTACCCACCAGCATGCCTGGCAATGCATTCAGCTAAGCCCGCATATTTGTCTTCTATTCCTTTCCTACTGCACTTCCCGCAAGCATAGCCTGCTCACATTTGTGTTACCTGGAAAAATGTATAAGGTCTCTCCTGAATGCCTATTATTTTCAATTGATTTCTTTGTCCTTAATCTGGGGGATATTCTATTCAACCTATTATTAGAGAGGCTTTCTATTGCACATATAACAAAAGGAATCATCTCAGAGAGTTTTGAATCCTGGGACAGTGACTTATGGGAAGCAGATTTATCACACATCAACACTAAACGATCACTGTAAAGATCTGAAAGACCTTATCTAGCCCTTAGAAAATTTAGGGCAAGGATTATGATTTGCATCTTTATGGATCCTATTACATTCCATCCTGTTCCCACAATTGTGTAAATATGTTTTATACCTGATCCTTTGTTATCACTCTGTGCTACATTTGGAGACGAGGGTTCATATCCACAAAATCTCATGCAAAAATAAAAACAAGTTAGTCTTAAAGGTGTTCCCACTTTTGTTTTTCTTACTTTTGTCCTCTCCTTCTTCCTTTTTTATGCTGCAAGTGACAAATAGACTAATTCTTTGAAAACCACCACCACCATCACCCCACTCAGTTTGGGAAAACACTGAGCCTCAGTATTCTCTGCCTCAGGAGTTGCTGATTATGGTACTACAAGATTGTTGCTTTGTGGCTTTTACTATCATATTTTTAATTTCCCCATTTCTCTTTCCATCTTCCTCACTCTAAATGATTGATGCTGCAGAACAATTTCATTTCTTGGTCTGAGGCACATGTGGGTTGTACTAATGTTATGAGAAACTAATGCCTTTCTTCTTTAGTTCTACTTAGGTATTTTATTCCCTTTTCTTTCAATTCTTGATTTCACTTTCTCGGTTTATAGCAATAGCATGTTCTTTCATCTTCTTTCCCCTTCTTCCCCACCTGCATAACTCCTGGCTAAACGTCTTCTCTTGCCCTTCTCTTCTTCTATTGCCATGTTTCTCCTTTTCTCACCCACAACTCTGCTTTCATTCCCTTACTCTCTTTCTCGCTGTTTTCTCCTTTTCTCCATACCTATCAACAACTCCTGGCTAAATGCTTCCCTCTTCTGCTCTCTCTCTCTCTTCTTTTCCTTTCTGTTATTACTCCTCCTTCCTACATATCCTAGTTGCACTTGCCTTTTCCTGTCTTACCTAGTCCACCTGTTATTCTTTCATCCCTTTCCCCCCCCCCCCCCCCCTATCTTTCTTCTCCTTCTCTCCTGCCCCAGGCCTCACACTTCTCAGGGCTACATTCATATTTTTTCCTCACTCCTCCCACTCTCTCTTTTTCAAATCTTTCTCATTTGCTCTCTCTGTAGTAAAATCTTGAAACTGTTATTACAACACTACACTGTTATAGTGCTGCTATTCCACTTTTACTGCTTTGGCTGCCTCCTGTGGCATTCTGGGATTTACAGTTTAGGGAGGGGCATTTAGCATTCTCAGCCAGAGAGCTCTTAGGCTTCACTGAACTACAAACCTCAGAATGCCACAGCAGGCAGCCAGAGCAGTAAAAGTAGAATAGCAGCACTATAAGAGTGTAGTGGTGTAATCTATTAAGTTTATCACATGGCACTTGTAGGAACGGGAATTGAATGGTTCAGAAGAATGGTTCAAAATCGTCTTTCAAAATTGGCTGCCATGGAAGAGATGGGGAACAGCTTGGGGATTCCTGGTGGCATCAACATTCTCCCATGTGGCAATACCCATTCTCCCCCCCCCCCCCCCCGTTCCATGCCATGTCTTCTTTTCTGTTCCCATTCCTGCAAGTGCTGTGCGATAAACTTAGATGTTTGGGATATGTGAGTCTCAGCTCTTTAAAGTACTAAGTCTCATGACAAACATAGGCTGCAGGGGGGGATTCAGTTTTGACACCACTTTTACTGCCATGGCTAAATGCTATGAAATTCTGGGGTTTGTACTTTATTGTGGCACTATAGCTCTCTGACTGAGAAGGCTAAATATCTCACAAGACTACAAATCCCATAATTCCAAAGCATTGAGCCATGCCAGTTAAAGTAGTGTCAAAACTGGATTATTTTTGCAGCGTGGGTGCAGCCATAGACAGGATTTCCCTGCTGGTTTCTATTCCCCTGTGGCATCATTATCGTTGTCATCATCATCATTATCATGTCATCACCATTTTGGTGATTATTAACAGTGTTAATATAATTATTATTATTGAGGTGGGGTGGGCAAAAGGGGATCTCCAATGAGGAAGGAAGAAAAAAATGCATGGTCAGTGAGGGGTATTGGTTAATGGGAGTACCAGTTAAAATCAAAATTCGGAAAAGTTTCTTTGGTTGCGAAAATTTTATTTCCATTTTCTTTCAAACAGGACAGGACATAGAAGAATGTTACAAACAGAACTGGGAAAAGGATTTTCTTTTCAATGAGGAGTTTGGAAAATTTAATTTCTAACTAGAGAAATATGCTCTCATCTATTAGACTGTGTGTTTTATATTTGAAATGAGCAGCTGTGGTTTTGCTTACTATATCATGCTTAATGAAATGACCAGGCCTCCTACCTGTGACATCGCTGACGTCCTTCCCTTGCTTTCCACTTTTAGCCTAGAGACCACCCTCCCAGAGGGCTTACAAATACAGTGGGCCTTCTGTATTCACAGGTTCTTTATTCATAGATTTAACCATTGACACCTTGACATTTTTTTTAAAAAACCCACAAATTCCAAAAGGCAAACCTTGATTTTGCCATTTTACATAAGGGACACCATTTTAATATGCCACTGTATTTAATATGACTTGAGCATCCATGGATTAAAGTATCCACGGGGAGTCCTGGAACCAAACCTTAGCAGATTCCAAGGTCCCACTGTAATATCAAACACATTAATAAAATACCACACACACACAGACCCTCAATATCAAATTATAAGGGAGCAGATCATCAGAGTCTTTCCCACAAGAAAGCTATTCCTGAGTATGTGTATGAAGAAGACAGGCCATCAGGAGCTTTTGATTTGCAGGCTTCCCTCTGTTCCTCTCCTGGAGTCTCTCCCTCAGGGCTGTTGGCCATAAATGGCCTAGGGAGAGAAGAAATATTTTCTGCATATAAATGACAGTGTGTATAAACCTGACGGCTTTATATGTAAAAAGTTGCTGTACCTGTTTCCTTTTCATCCAATCCATTGCTAGCAGCAGTTTGCCATCCTGTTTTTCCTGACTCCCAGCCTCCCCCAGTTGGTTTCACTGGTCCTTATCACATGCCTGCTGGATATGTTTCTTTGAACAGTCTTTGCATGTGCATAATAGTTTGTGATATTTATTTGTCCTGATTATTCTAGTGCAAGATCCTTGTAGAAGATTGGGCTGCAGGGACAAAATATGCAGATACCTCCACTTATTCAGAAAGATCTTTTCTTGTTGTTGTTAGCTGCCCTTAAGTCAACCTCGATTCATGAAGACCCTATGTATGAGAAATCTCCAACCCTCCCTTCATCCATTGATCTGCTTTGGTCTTGTAGATTCAGACCCATGACTTCCCTAATTGAGTCTAGTAATCTGGTATGGGGTCTTCTTTTCTTTCTACTACCTTCAGCCTTTCAAATTATGTATTTCATTTCATTTCATTTGCATGCCGCTTTTCTGCCCAGAGGGACCCAAGCTGGCTCACATATAAAACATTTAAAATTGCACAAAATTCAAAACAATTAAAAATCTATATTCAATATAAAATCACATAAAATATACAAAAGTTAAAAATGTAATCTAAAATTACTCCCTTTTATAATGAGTCATGCCTTCTCATGATATGGCCAAAGTACAACAGCCTCAGTTTAATCACCTTGGTTTCCAGGGAGACTTCAAGGATCCATTTGTTGGTCCTTTTGGTTGTCCACAGTATCCTCAGCACTCTTCTCCAGCACAACATCTCAAATGAGCTTTCCTTCCTGTCTACTTTCTTCACTGTGCAGTTCTCACACAGTTCTCTTGTTTTGAGTTCCTGGTGTGATTTGTGCTGGAGAAGCAACAAAGTTTGCTTGACTGTCATTTTGATAACCCTAGCCTTCCTCCAAGAAGCTCAAGGTGGCATACATGATCTTCCACAGTTTTATCCATTTGACAACACTGTAAATTAGCTCAGGCTGAAAGACTAACTCAAGATCTCCCCAGTACTAATACAACACTATAACAGCTATTTCACACACTGCACTCAACAGATTAAAGGTGCAGTTGTTCTGTTCTGATGACAAGGTGTTGTTGTTAAGTCTGTTTGGAGTGTGCATCTACACTATAGAAATGATGCAGTTTGACACTGCTTTAAGTGCTGTGGAATCCTGAGATTTGTAATTTGGTAAAGGTCTTTAGCCACCTTTACCAAAGAATGTTGGTCTTTTACAAAACTACAATTCTCATGATTCTATAGCATGGAGCCATGGCAGTTAAAGTGATGTAGGGAATGTAGCCGGGGGGGGGGGGTTCTTGGGGTCCAGAACCCCCTCTTCCATTAGAAAAATGAATGGTGCGTGCTGCTGCGCCGCCGCGCCCAAGACCCATTATAATGGTAGCACTTAGTCTGGACCCCCCCCCTTCCTAAAATCCTGGCTACGTCACTGAGTGATGTCAAACTACATTATTTTTATAGTGTAGATACACCCTTTATCCTCAGAGATAGTAAAGGGTATCTTATCCTGACGACTCCCTGCATGTTCTTCTTTCTTCCACTCCTCTACCCAAAATGAAATTAAGGTTAATTTGTTTCTAACTTGGCTTAAAGGTCCCCCCCCCTTTGTACAACAATTTATAAATTACTACAAGGGGGAGGGGATTATAGTTCATCCCCACATCCAAAGTGGGAGCAGGTATCACAACATTAAGAAACATTTGCTTTTCTACTGTTCACTTAATGCAGAATTAAAATGATGGTTGGAGGGCTCCATCATTTAGCAATACAGACTCCTGCTGAGCAAAATCCTATCACAATGTTTACTGAGAAATATGTTGCATTCAGGAAAGCTACTGCAAATGCAACTACAGCCTTAAATTAGAATGAAGAAGCCAGTGTGATGTTGAAAGCTTGCAACATGTAATTGTGCACTTTGGCTGGCCCAGTAAAGGTATCATTGTTTGGATGTTATTGGATTTGCTAAATGGCCAGCATGGCTACCCCAGATGTTTTTGTTTTTTTTACAGAGTAGTTATTTTTCAATTGTTTTCTTTGTAGAATTCGGAACAAAAGGAAGGATCTACAGTAGCTGGAAAGACACAAGGAAGTTGCAGCAAAATATCTAGTGCCAGTGTGACACACTTCCTACCCCAGAAGAAAATTGTGTAAGTAAAACAAACCACAGCATCAGCCAACCAATTACAGCACTGACGTTGGATTAGTCCAGTCTCAAAGTGACTTTATTCCTCATCAGGAGTGGGAGTTGTGCAGTTCCCCAGACACTGTGAGAAGACAGCTCTCAGAATTGCTCATGTAGCCAGAAGACTGTCAACAAGCTATGGATAGACAAATCTAACTCCTCTTCACTAAGTAGATGGAGTGACACAACCTCTGAGAGTAGATTCAAGAGTCCTTTTCTCTGGCCTGTCTCCATGGGAAATTCAGCTGGAGGGTACCAAGCTTTTAATTTGTCATTTTGGAGTTGGGAGATGTCTAGAATGGGAATGCACAACCAGATGAGAAAACCATCTGCCACATTGCCCCTGCACTGATGCTCATAGGCTCACCTAACACAGATGACAGAAATACAATTGCAGCACAGGTACAACTAGTCACTTAAAGCCATCAGATAACTTCACCTATGAGCAGATTCAAAATGATCAAGGATGGGCAACTGTCAGACACTAGGGGGTGACATTGTTGCCTCAGGAGATGTTGGACAGCTGCACCCTCTGCCACCAAAAAAATAAAAATAAATAATAAATTTTAAAATTGCCTTCAAACACCTGGGGGAGGGGACTTTTCTTATGTTTTCCTGGAGAGGCCTTTTTATAGCCAGCATGTCTCTTTATGACAAAATGTTGATGCCATCCCATTTAAATGAGGTGGTGGTGAGAGCTTTGTTCAAAAGATTCCACCCTGTTCTGAAATCACTGTCTTGAACCATCTGCCAGTTCCTTTATTGAGCAATGTATTGGAGCATGTAGTGACATCTCATCTCCAGGTGTTCCTTGGTGATCTAAAACTATTTCTTTCCATCTTCTGACTTGCTTATGGGACAGAGACTGCTTTAGACCTCAGTAGCTTTTTATATTATGTGGTATAATTTAATGGTATCCTTTTGGAACGCCTGTTTATATCTCTTCATATTTAGTATGTGTATTGGGGATGCTCATGGGTGTGCCTAGGCACATCTTGAAGATGTCATGATAAGTATATATACTTCATAGAAACATAGAGTTGGAAGAGACCACAAAGGCCATCCAGTCTAACCCCTTGCCATGCAATAACACAGAAACAAAGCACTCCCAACAGATGGCCATCCAGCCTTTGTTTAAAGACCTCCAAGGAAAAAGACTCCACTACACTCCGAGGGAGTGTGTTCCACTGTGGAACAGCCCTTACTGTCAGGAAGTTCTTCCTAATGTCGAGGTGGAATCTCTTTTCCTGTAGCTTGCATCGATTGCTCTGGATCCTAGTCTCTGGAGCAGCAGAAAACAAGTCAGCTCCCTCCTCAATATGACATCCCTTCAATTATTTAAACAGGGCTATCATATCTCCTCTTAACTTTCTCTTCTTCAGGCTAAACATCCCCAGCTCCCTAAGTTGTTCCTCATAGGGCATGGTTTCCAGACCTTTCACCATTTTAGTCACCCTCCTTTGGACACACTCCAGTTTTTCCAATATCCTTTTAAAATTGAGGTTCCCAGAACTGGACACAGTATTCCAGGTGGGGCCTGACCAAAGCAGGATAGAATAGAGTAAGTAATAGGCACTATTAGTTCCCTTGATCTAGACACTATGATCTAGACTTCTATTGATGCAGCCTAAAATTGCATTGGCTTTGTTAGCTGCTGCATCGCACTGTTGACTCATGTTCAACTTGTGGTCTACTTGGACTCTCAGATCCCTTTCACATGTTGTTTCATTCAGCCAGGGGTCCCCCATCCTATATCTGTGCATTTTATTTTTCCTTAGATTTCTCCCTGTTGAAGTTCATTTTGTTAGGTTTGGCCCAACTTTCTAGTCTATTCAGGCCATTTTGAATTTTGGTTTTGTCCTCTGGAGTATTAGCTACTCCTCTTAGATTGGTGTCATCTGCAAATTTGATAAGTGCGCCCCCAATTCTGTGATCCAAGTCATTGATAAAAATGTTGAATAGCACTGGGCCCAGGACAGAGCCCTGTGAGACCCCACTGGTCACTTCTCTCCAGGATGAAAAGAAGCCATTGTTGAGCATCCTTTAGATTTGGCCAGTCAACCAATTACAAATCCATGTAACGGTTACCTTGTCTAGCCCACATTTCACTAGCTTGTTTGCAAGAATGTCATGGGGAACCCTGTCAAAAGCCTTACTGAAATCAAGATATACTTTATCCACAGCATTCCCTTCATCTAACAAGCTGGTAGTATTATCAAAAAAAGAGATTAGATTTGTCTGGCATGACATCTTTCTCTGAAACCCATGTTGACTTTTTGTGATTATGGCATTGCTTTCTAGAAGTTCACAGACTTAATGATCTGCTCTTGAATCTTTCCTGGTATAGATGTCAGACTAACTGGACAATAATTGTTGGGATCCTCTTTTTTCCCCTCTTTGAAGATGGGGACAACGTTTGCCCTCCTCCAGTCTGCTGAGACTTCTCCTGTTCTCCAGGAATTCTCAAAGATTATTGTCAATGGCTCCGATATTACTTTTGCCAGTTCTTTTAATATCCTTGGATGTACTTCATCTGTTGAATCTCTTCCAGCAAATGGATTTACAGTCTAAGTATGGGAAGCTGAAGCAAAAGTCCTCTGGGTGCCAATCAACCCCTGGCTGACTAGTAAATGTTCCCCAGAGGACCTGATTGTATGGGATGGATTATCATGAGGAGGTGATCCCACAGGTAATCTGGACCCAAATCATGTTGGGCTTTAAAAATTATGACCAACACTTTGTACCTTGCCCAGAAACTAATTGGCAGCTAATAGAGTGGTTTTAACATTGGTGTAATATGACCATTCTTTGATGTACTAGTAACAAATCTGGCTGCCATGTTTTGTACTAATTGAAATTTCCAAACTTGGTACGGAGGTGGTCCAATGTACAGTTCACTGCAGGAGTCCAGCCTTGAGGTTACCAGCACATGTACTACTATCTTTGGGTTCTCTAGCTCTAGGAAGGGCATAGCTAGCATAACAGCAGAAGCTGATAGTAATTATGTCTGGCCATTGCATTTCTCTGAGCTGTCATTTGGAATGATGTAACCAGAAGCACCCCCATGCTGCAAAAACTGTCTTTCAGGGGGAGTGTAGCTTACAGCTGAAGTATCTCTGTTTTATTAGCTTTCCATGAACAGGGGGCGATTGCTGAGGAACGTGGCACCCCTTCCCTTCTAAGGTATTTTCCAAAGTAGGTTCTGAAGCTGTTGAGGAAATTGTATATGTTTCCCTACACTGTCGAGTTCTGAGCAAAATGGAAGAACTTTGAATCTCTGGGATGAGGGGTTCCAAGCTAATTACTGTGATATAGGTCATCACTCCTGCCTCAATCGATGTGGGACCATGGTGACTGGATGCTGTGGTCCCGAGGTTGGCCGCTGTCTCATTCCCAAACGGACTGCCAGCAAGGAGCGTTTTTTTGCCGCTCCTTTTGCTGCTGGGTTTGGGCCACCTTAGGCAGCCTCAGCGTGGCTTCTGTGCAGTTTGGGTTCATGGGCCATTTGAACACCATGCTCCCAAAGCACCCAGAAAGTGCTTTATTTTGCCCAACTGTTTTGGACCATAGTCTCAATGGAACTCATAGTTTCCACCTCCCATGTTCCTAAACTTTTTTTATTAGTTTCATTGCTATAATTGTATTGCCCCTATTACAACCAATCAGCGGAGAACACTTTCCTGGATACAGTATAACCAAGGAAGATGGAAATGTATATGAGAGAGAAAGTGAGGGAGAAGAGACATTCCAGTGCTAACAGCCAGTGTTATAGTGGTGCCAAGGCACTGGGATCTTAAGGCCACCTGCTGGTGCTCCCCTCCTCTTTTGATTTTAGCTACAATTCTCACTGCAGCTGGAGGAGGAATTAATTCTTCCAGTAACAATACATTGTTTTGTGCCCTGCCTGTGGTAATGCAAAGTATTTTGGAATGCTTTAGTATCAATTGGGCAATTAAGACCCATTGTTTTACAAAAGGTGAGGCCTGCTCTCAGCTGTTACTTTCCCATTGAAGTGGTACCTGTGTATCTACTTGTATTTGCATGCTTTTGAACTGCTACGTTTGCAAAAGCTGGGCCAGGAGCTCACCCCATCATGGAGCACTGGGTCCTCAAGCTGCCAAACTTCTGACCTTAATTCATCAGAATTGGCGTCTTTAACCACTAAACCACCTCATCCCACCCATGACTTGATCAGGCATAAATTGAAATACCAAGGCTTAACAGCCACCAAATGTCATCAGGCCCATGAGATGACAAATATCTATTGCCAAATACTATTGTAAGCCTGAGATATCATATGTTGCCCTTAAATTGCAAAATAAAGGATGAAATGGTCTTCCTCTTTCCTTGCATATCCCTTGTATTTGTCTCTCTCTATCACCTGCTGAGCCAAGCAGATTTCCAACTGTTTCACACAAGGCAGTATGGACAACAGGTTCAAAGATGGACCCTATTCGTCAATAATTTTCAGACGGTGAATATTTGAATGTATTCAGGATCAAAATTTGTGACTTTTGGGAAGCAATCCCAATTCAGCTTTAATATCAGATGGAAAGGAATGGCAGAAAGTCTTTGTCTTCACTATTACACTTCATTATCACAGCATAACTGAATGGTGGCTCTGTGGGGAGTCCACTCAGAGGAAAGGTCATGGAGTCCCTTAGCTGGCACCACTGATAGGACTACTCTTTCCCCTCCACATTTCCTTGGTGAGGCCATGGAGATAGTTGAACCATGAGGCTGGAAGTTGAGCACAGGGTAACTGAGGACATGTCCTCAGGAGAACTCTTGCAGGCTTGTGTGGAGTAACTACTAGGTACTGGGGAAGGAGAAGTTCAGAAAGTAAGAGGATATGTGCAGAAGATGATTGGAGGATCACTTAATCTATGAAGGAATGTTTACAATGTCTGAAGTGTTGCAGAGAAAAGAAAAACAATATTAAAACACCTCTAAAATCAAGTTAAATAATTAGTTGGAGGAGAATTAAGACATGTGTACCTCACATTAGTATAAGTTCCAATAAGGTCACAGTTCTCATGGTTATACATGGTACCTAACAACACAAATCAAAACAGCTGGCTGGGAGTATCATTTATCAGGAGGTTGTTGTTCTCCTTTAAATCCTTTCTGTTTTATGGCAACTTATGGCAAGTCTATCACAGAGTTTTCTTGGCAAGATTTGTTCAGAGGGGGTCTCTGAGCCTGAGAAAATGTGACCTGCTGAAGGTCACCCATGGATTTCCATGGCTGAGGGGGATTCATCAAGAGCTGCTGCAGCTAATTTCTCCTCCCTCTATTGGTTTTAAACGGAAAACTGAAAATGATGTTGTTGTTGTGTGCATTCCAGTTGTTTTCAACTTATGGCAACCCTATGGTGAACCTATAATGGGGTTTGGTTTTTGTTTTTTTGCAAGATTTTTGCAAGATCCAAGAATTGCCAAACAGCAAAGTTTTTTTTCCTCCAAACTCTAGACTCAAAAGTATCTGCTAGACTAACTTCTTTCAGAATAGTATGGCTTCCTTCAAGCTGGGTCAGGCTCTTCCCTCTATCAGTCAAAACCCACCACCCCAAGGGGGGAGAGCCAGTCCCACCAGTCAGTTCTGGCCTTCCTCAGTTGGAAACAGGAAAGAGCTTAGCATGCTGGCTAATCTTGTTTGGATAGTTATGCCTTTCCCATCCGGTAATTTGCTACTTGGACCCCTAGTTTGTTCCAAAAGCAAACTCTGCATTTCATCACTCACAGGAGAATGTCTTTTCCTTTGCTTTGTCCAGATCCCAATGCCCCACAGGAGAAAGAGTGGCGCAGATTGCATGTGGGTAGGGTTTTGAAAATTTACTGAGAAAGAAAAAAAGGGTTCCATAAATCTGATTTTGGTTCATCTCATTTCTGGAAATGACAAAGGCTCCTCTGCTTTATCACATTGGTTGCATCATTAGCATCATTAGCTCATGTTCACAGCTCTATATCAGTGTCAGAGGGGATTCAGACACACTCCATGCATAGTGGAGTGTGTCTGAACTTCAGCAGCCTTTTCCAGGTCAGCTTCCTTATTGGAGATTCGTAGAGCAGCCACTTGGGCTTCTTCATCCTCTTTTGTCAAATGTTATAAGATTGAAAAACTTGCTTTGGCAGAGGCCTCTTTTGGAAGATGTATTCTGGAGCAGGTGCTGGGTTTGAATTTGGAACAAAGTAGTGGTCCAAGCAAAGTACCACAGAATCCTGATGGGAATGGATATCTGTTGAAACAAGATTTGGCCCACCCTAAGGTATGGAGACTGTTTGTGTAGGTCCCATCTTGAAGAAAGCCCTCCCCACACTGCTGGAAAACAGAACATTAGTACTTACCATGAAGATCCCTTTTCAGCAGTGATGTGGAGGGATTTCCATCCATCCCAGTTGATTTCAGGAAATTCTGTACTGTGGGGAGAAGATGGTTTGTTGTTGTGCCATTTTATCACTGAGTGGTAGGGCTGGCTCTCCCCCTTTGAAGTGATGGATTTTTGATTGACTACTTGGAAGAAGCAAGAGAGGAACCAGACTAGCTTGAAGGAATCCCTTCCTGCCACTGCTGAAAAGGAACCTTGACAGTAAGTACTGATGTTTTGTTTCCAAGCTCTGCCCCCAAAATATGTAGAGCTTTAGAGATTGAAATCAGCATATTGAAATGAACCTGGATACCAATGGGGTGTCAGTGTATTAAAAAGTGAAGAGGTGCAATACAATTCAAACACTTAGCATCCACAAACATTCTAGCTGCTCCATTCTGTACCAGTCAACTTTTGTCACACTATCCTCAAGGGTAGGCCCCTGAGCAGTGCATTGAAGTATGTAATTTTGGCGTCTTTAACTTTGGCCCCATACAGACAGGCCAAAATAAGGCTGCTTTGGGTCAATTTGATGCATGTGTACTAAGAGTCCAGAAGCTGTGCCAAAACTGCGCTCCAGTCCTTAGGACTGGAGTGTGGCTTTGGCACAGCTTCTGGACTCTTAGTACGCATGCATCATTTAACAGCATACCTCCAAAGTGATCCCAAAGCAGCTTTATTTTGGCCTGTCTGTATGGGGCCTTTGGCTAAGTCAGCTTTCTCTAGATAGGGACCCAGCCTAAGATAGCTTATGCAGTTTTAAGGAAATCCATATGCTGCATTATCAAAATATTTGGACCAGACACATGCAAAGCATCTTAGTTAGAGAGAAGGAGAACCACATTTATGTATAACATATCATAATGCCTCAATAAAATGTCAGCTTTAAATAGAGTGGATATAAAAACACAATGGAAGAGGAAGACAACACTTTCTCTGATTGTCTCATGCTACAGTGGAGAAAGTCTGGTGGGGAGTTAACTGAGAAGGCAAACTGAAACAAGTGAAGAAGGGCTTAAAGTGGGCATGCAAGACAAAATATTCTGTCTGCATATCAGATGATGTTGCAACACAATTTAGAAGGAACTGGTCTTGAGGTTTTTCCTTCTGAAATCCCCCTTTATAACCAGAAATCTCAGCTGAATATGACACTGCTACCAAACTGATGCCCTTTTGAGACAAATCATTCTTTGCACTTGTGACCATTCCGTGGAGTTTAATTTGATCCAAGTTTATTGGTCTTATGTTCTTGCCAGCTGGCTGGAGAAAGGTTTGATGCCACCTTGTCCTTTCTATACAGGAGGCAGAGCATGTAAGCTGAGCAGCTGGAGTGACTTCCATGGAACGTGGCAGAGCTTGAGCTGTGAAGGTATTGTTTTGCAGCGAGAAGGAGGTTTCCTTATTTGATTTGTCTGCTCTTACCTGGGGCTGAGTAAGATGAGGCAGGGGCAGAAACCCCTGTTTGGGACAATTAGTACTATCTCCTGTTACCAACAGAATATGTTCATCAGTGAGGACCTCATGAAAATGAGGCAGAATATGCAGAACAAAAAGAATGAGAATACGCAAAACAAACTGCCAGATTTTACTGATCATCTTTGATGCAAAAATATTTCCAGCAATATCGGAAGCATTTCCCCTCTGTAGAAAAGCAAAATAGAAATGCTGTGGTAAATTTGATCACAGACCCTCCAGTCTCATTACCTTGCTTATGGTGATAAAACCAGGACTCTCTGTATTCATTTAATTTCCCATAGCTTTGACTGTAGTAGGCTTTCTTTTGTGAAGTTTCTGAGGGAGACTGTGAAATAGTTTGTGCAAGGCCTTTCTGGAAACATACGTTTCAATATCCACTGCACTTTCTTCACACTGTTTCTGTCATGATTCCTCTAACTCAATGTGTCCATGTCACTGGACTGCAGCTCACTCCATCCATCACCACTGGCTATTCGTTTTAGGGTTGACAGGAGGTGGAAGATCGCTATCCCCACCCTGCCTTACAACACTATCATAACAGAGAAAATAAGTCCTTCAGGTGGAATCATTTTTGATGGGAGCGTCAGTGTGGTGTAGTGGTTTGAGCACTGGACTACAATTCTGGAGACCAGGGTTCAAATCACTGTTTGATCATGGAAATCCACTGGATGACTTTGGGCAAGTCACATTGCCCCAGCCTTAGATGGCAAAGGTAAACCCGCTCTGAACAAATCTTGTCAAGAAACCCAGTGATAGGTTTATTTTACAGTCACTGTAAGTCAAAAACAACCTAAAGACACACAACAGTAATTTCTGATGAGCTTTTCTGACTAATCCTAGTTATCAAGTATGCCCTTAGAGCACATAAATGAATTAATGTTATGAGTACACAGGCCTATCAGAGATCTTGTGGTTTTATTCAATAGCACATCTTATACAAATTGGAATCAATATCTATGTTCACACAGAACTTTCTAAAAGGCTAATCTTATTGCACACACAGAAATCAAGATCAGCACAATAGCTGCATTGGGGAATAACAAATATTATGGGAGAGGTTCATAAATAACAATCACTACATCAGAATAAAAACAAATGTTTAATAATGCACAGTCACTTTTGGATGGTAAGATGCTAACCCAAAATGTGGAAATCCACAAGATCAGGAAGGTTTGAAATTAAGCAATGTGAAACCACAAAGGTTACTAACAAAAGGGAGAGGTGGTAGAAATGATAGTGCTTAATAGTAAGGACTTTATAATTCTTTTCCTAATACACACATATACACACAAATGCATCACATCCAGAGAAAGAGGAGTAGTTTTGGGGACCTGCAGCGTGCAAGGAAAGTACTCCCCAAAATACAGATTTTAGAGATGACGTAGGGCAAACAAACAGGCCAAAATAAAGCTGCTTTGGGTCACTTTGGAGGTATGCTGTTTAAATGACACAGGCATCTTAAGAGGCCAGAAGCTGCCTCTTAAGGACTGGAGCATGGCTTTGGCAGTGGCTTCCAGCCTCTTAGGATACATGCATCATTTAAACAGCATACCTCCAAAGTGACCCAAAGCAGCTTTATTTCGGCCTGTTTGTTTGGACCCTACTTTTCCTTTGGTCCCATTGGACCTTTCTTGTAAGAAGCTTGGGAGCACTTCTGGCTGGTACAGTGGACTTTGAGAAAGAGAATGGGCTAATGAGTTTCTCTAGGAAAAAAAATCCCAGATTCTGGGGTCTGAAAGAGTGATTTCAGTAAAAGGAACAAATTTCAGGGATTTCAGCAGGAGGGGTCCAGAAAGAGGAGGCAAACAGCTCCAGAGCTCTTGGTTCAGGTAGACCCCACCCACAAAACTAATTAACTTTGAATTCTGCTTGTAAAGCATCTCAGGTTAGAGAAAAATGAGCATGACATCAGGAAAGTCCTCTAATACAAAGGAACCTCTTCCAACAAAGGGCGTCCATTTGGATTTCCTGCAAGGTATTACCTGGTACTTTGTTTAACAAAAGATGATAATGTCTCACACAAGTACCCATTTAAAGACTTCACAGAAGTGTTAAGCTGATCACACTTGCCTCAAAGGTGACATTTCCTATGAATGGCATTTCTTAACTATACCAGCTGCAGGGCCACATGCTGGGTGAGAAATAACCTTGTTTGGGATGGGGATTTAAGATTTCAACAGTACAGTATAATCAGTCTGCAAACTTGATGATGGTACCAGAGTTCAGTGTATCTCAATGGTTCTCAAATGGTAACTACTTTATTACGGCCATTTGGCCAGCACAATTACAAAATTCCAGTTTAAAACACTGCACTGCTTTTTAACCTTACTTTTTATAGACTGTAATTTGTTTATATTCTCTAATCTGTTGTGTTTTAAACTGGAATTTTGTAATTGTGCTGGCCAAATGGCCGTAATAAAGTAGTTATGAGTTCTCAAATGGTGGTGGTTGGTGGGGATGGGGAAGCTCAAGACAAGGGGAAGGCCCTGAACCCTCCTCCACCTCCCACCAAACTTCTTCTGACTTGGAGGGGAAGAAAGATAGGTGCTTGAAGTAGCCAACTCTGCCTGAGAGAAGAAGAGAAGGAGGAGAAGGGAAGGGAAACCCACTGGATCATGGCCTCTGGCAGGGCCCATCCTAAGCAAAAATTTCTTCTTCCCCCACCCATCTCATCACTGACCTAAGAATGAATGTTTCTGTGTTACTCTGTGTGTGAGAGAGTAAATGAGTATGTGTATGGATGAGAAAAAGGATGAATTTGCTGAATCTGCACTGCCCAAATAATGCAGCATGACATCACTTTAACTGCCTCAATGCTATGGAATTTGATGGCTCAGCGCTATGGACTTCTGTGATTTGCAGTTTTGTGAGCTATTAAGCCTTTTCTGTCGTCTGGTGCCACAACAAACTACAAATCCCAAGATTTGTTAAAGGAGTGTAAAATTGCATTATTTCTGCACTGCAGATTCAGCCTGGTTGTGTATATATCTGTGAGCGCTGGTGTGTGGAAGTGTGGCTGTGTGAGAGAGACTGTATGTAAAATATACATTTGTTACTTATTGAATCTATTTAAATAAAATGGTCCTAATTTGAACAATATTATTTCCTTACAAAATATGAATATGGATGTGTAAATAAAAATACACACACTAAACAAATAAAATATTTTGATTCATATACTATGTCTGGGAGGTGGAGTGGTGTGACATCCACATATAGATGTAAAGGTAAAAGTTAGAGGACCACTGGTGTGGATGCTAGTTACAGGATTTGACCAGGAGATACCTTTTCAACAGAAGAAAGAAAGGAAGAAAGAAAAGAAAATTGTTCCCTCATCTCGAAATTTCCTTTCCCCTAAGCTCCACATTTCTAGGAGTCATCATGAAAAAGCAACAGTTGCTCATTCCAACAGCTGTCAACCTCTGATAAGAAAGGATATAAACTGTCAGAAATTGGGAGCCCTCCTCCTCTCATCTTTCTCAGCAGAATTGCTGGGTCTGTGGGGATCACTTTGCATGAGACTGGAGAGAGGCCAGTGCAGGCAGCAATACTGTGATGTGTCACTCATGTTGAGGGAGACCCATGAGATAAGATAGAGAACCCTGCTTGTCTGTCCCCTTGACAGCCACTTTGCATCATGTGAGTCATATATACACCACTGAGTGAATATGGGTGTTCTTCTGACCTTCTGAGGCCTTGATGTGTGGGAGGAAGAGCCCAGTCTTTGGGATGTTGTCACCCCAGGGCTAGTACTTCCAGACAATATTTTAAGTTATGAGTTTAGTGCATGTCCATAGCTTCATGGTCCTGCAAAGTTCACATGCTTTTCTTAACTTCCTGCAGTGGTTGCTTGCTATGTCATTTTCTGGAATCCTGAAGGCTTTCTTGAGCAAGTCATTTCCTCTTTTCATTTTGAGACACCCATCGTTTCTATGTAATGTTTTGCTCTTCTGAATAATAATTGCTAAAAGCATCCTTTACAGCTAATAATGCTCCCTCCTTTCCTGTTAACATTCATTCACTGATAGGACTTCCCTGTACTCTGCATCTTATTGCTTTTCAGTTTATCTTGTAAGTTTGCAGATTTGAAGTTTTTCTTTCCTTTCCTCTCCTTATAATGATCTATTCCTGAGCAGAAAGATACACATACATCTGTGGCTGAGATCAGATGTGATACTTTGATCTCTTCAGTACCATTTCCCACCATCTCCCATATCTGTTTCATGTAAGATACAATTTCACTTCCAGTGAAGACTTCCAGCCAGGGACATCTGTGACTGCAGCCAAGGACCACATGTTACTAAGAGAACTTTAGTGTACTGAGCATTCTGGAGAAGAAGGAAGGATGTCAGAAGACTACAGTCCTCTCCATATATTTCAACTAACCCTTTCAGTGCCTATGATTTCTCTCTCTCTCTCTCTCTCTGGACTTTATCACACAAGGAAAATTGGGGGTTCAAACAGCGATTATCCTATTAAAATCGTGATTAACATTTTCACATGATGTCGCAATTAAAATGCCATTATCCCGTGAATGATTTGTTGCTGTTTATTGCCTATTTATTCCCAGGATAATGGCTCTTTAATCACGATGTGTATGAAAATGTTAATCGTGATTGCACGATTTTGCTGTTTAAACCCCTGATATCCCCATGTGATATCTCTCTGTATGTGTGTGTGTGTGTGTGTGTGTGTGTGTGTGTGTGCTTGCGTGCGTGCGTGCGTGTGTGTATAGAGAGAGGGAAAGAGAGAGAGCACAGAGCAGTAACCATCTGTGAGAGGTAGAAGGTGTATGGGTCAGATTTTCTCAGGTCCAGTGTTTCGGCACCACGTCCCTACCCTTTCCTGTTTTAAATACTAAAGGATAGATATGAGGTTGCAAGTGAAGATAGTCTGGCAGAACTGCTGGGGTGAGAGTGAGGACATACTCCAGGCCCAAAGGAGTTGTGACTGAATTTGATATTGAGAACAGGGCAAATGGGATGGCTGGAAATAATAGCAAAGTAAAACAATTTTTTCTTCTTAAATTTGGGCTGAATTTGCATGTTTTCCCTCACCATCAACAAAATTTTCCTGATACAAAAACATGGAGACTTCTCTGCCTACAAAGAGGCCTGTGACCTCGCTGGAATGGAGGCATATTGGATTGGAAAAGAGGGGTCCCTGTGGAGAATGCAAATGGACTTTAAATTTCCTTGACTTTAAAAAGAAGGAGGAGCCTGCAAAAGATATCCTCCCCATCATAACATCTTGACTAAGGACTGAAACACATGCAGGCATCTGACTAACATCTCCAATTGTTTGTTTTTCCTCCTGTTTGGTTTTAACATCTTGCATGATGAAGAATCCCATGGAGCTTTGAAAGCTTGCAACAAGTATATTGTGCATTTCAGCTGGCCAATAAAGGTAGCACTGATGGATTTTTGTTAAATGGCCAACACAGCTATCCCTGAATGGAAATAATAGCAGTTAGCATTTTATTGAATGCCCTTTAAAGTTTACCTTGCTTATCCTGTTCAGATTTCCTTGTAGAGTTCATATCACATATGACATGTGGCACACAACTTGCATCCACTGCCCTATTCGGAGTATTTATTATTTGCAGAGTTTTTTATTCTGCCTCTTTCCTGCTGGATACTGATTGACACAGAGATGCCTGGAAGCTGCAATATCAAGCAATAGGACTAGCTACAGCTCCCCTTTTCTCTGTATATACACACAATACTGTGGACGTGTAAGACAGCACGCAGTCCGGAGCCTCCTAATTATGCCCCTATAAGCCTTCTTTTCCTTTTCGTTGGAGTTAAAAGAGGCCTGGCATCTTATCATGCAACCTCTGACCTTATTTTTGTATCTTTACAGGACTTCACAGCATTTTGCCTCCGCTGAATAAGTTGAACTGGGGTTAGAGAAGCTCTGACAATGGCATGGAGAGGCTGATGGAGGCAGCCAAGGGAGTGGAAAATTGGATGAAAGAAATGGGGGAGGGAGGAATATAGACAAGAGAGGACAGCGTGGTAAAGCGGAAAAGATGGGGAGAACGGGAAGGTGGAACAACAAGAAGAATTGCCTAGGAGGCATCATCAGCTGTTAGTATATTGGCTTATGTCCCTCTGCCTGCCTGCCAGCATATAACTTCAGTGGACTCTCTTTGCACATAGGCACTGATTCTAAAACATGCCTTATGGACTTGAGGGTATCGCTTTGTAGCAAAGGTGTCACATTTTCTGAATACTTGATGTTCTAGATCAGTAGTAGTCAGCTGGAGTAAATGAAGCCACAAGCCAATTGCAAAGTATCAGCCTTGTGCTGGCTCGAACACAGTTTGTGTGGGACCCCCATACTTTTGCTTTGACTCTGTTTAGCTAGGCAGGGCAGCACCTGACTTCTCCTCCCACCTGGAATCTTTGCCAGCTCTCATGTTGGGTTTTCAACCTGATATGGCACGTCGTTGTTTGGTCACATGAATGATGAGCAGCTGCAGTTGAGGATAGTGCGTTCTGACCTTCCTCAAAATAGTATTTCTTTCCATTGGTTGGCATTTTGGTTGGACTACGTTAAATCAAATGTTACTGAAAATAAAACAGTTGAAATTTTGGGTTTTTTAAAACTATTCTTTCTTCTTTCATATCCAGCAACAGTAGAAAATAAAAAACTGTATATATATTTTTAAAAGTGATATCTTTAAAAGCAAGGATAGGGAATCTATAACTATTTGTATGTTGCTGGGCTTCAGTTCCCATCATCCTTAGTCAGCACAACAAATGGGTTGAGGGATAATGGGAGTTTTCCCTGGGATCACTTTTCTTTTGCTTTAGGGTGAGAACGGCCTTTGTCTGTGTAAACACAGTGTACATACTCATAAATAGCTATCAATGCAGGCAAGTGTGAATTCAAAAAGTGGTGCGATAGAAGCAGCACTGTGCATGTAGAGTCTTGGCACAGCCTGCTTAAAACAGCTAAGATGTAAATGCCATAGTTCTGGCTGACAGGATGTTAACAGGAGAAAATCAGTCTATGAGGAAGCAGTGGATGATGGATAGCCTTTGTTAAGGCTTGTGCGCATGGTGACTCTATACAGTATTTCCTCCTCATATCTTGAGATGCCATTATTGGGTTTTTAAAAATATATATTCTAAATTGTCTTGAGCATAGATACTGTTGTAATAGCAAGACAGAGTATAAGTATTTCAAAGAATATATATACAACACCATGTATATTTTCTGAATAGTGCTTTTGTCCATTTAAATTCAATTTTTTAAAAAGAAAAATAAATAAATAAATCCAATTTTTTTCTTTCCTAAAAAATAAAGTTATGCATGTAAACCCTTCTGTTGGGGAGGCAGGTAAAGTGAAGTTCTCAACACTGTACTCCCCCATCTATCAATGAACTTTGTAGTATATAGGATCTCTATTTGATCTACACAGTGTTGTTATTGTTGTTGTTGTTGTTGTCATTGTCATTGTTGTTGTCATAATCATCATTACCACATTGGAATAATGTGATAGGGCTGTTTTGCATCTGTTACCACAACCACCCCCAGCCCTGCTCCCAAGATCCTGAATAATAAAGGATGGGAGCAGTCATCCTTCTTCCTCTCTTGTGGAGTCCCTGCGAAGTACTCTGAACGAGCACACTGCCCACGATTCACAGCCATAGAAGCCCCTATCCCTTTCAACTCCTCTCTCTTCATCTTCAGGTGGGAGGAGAAGGTGAAAATGAAAAGAGAGGAGTTCAAAGAGATAAGAGCTGTGGCTGGAATGAGCTTGGTACACATCACATCACTTAAGTCTTCCAAGAAGCGAGAATAGTCACTAACCATGGCTATGGGAAATAGATTGAGATGGGGTGTTGGAAGGGAAGATTGGGTGGGGGTAAACAACATAAAGAAAACAAAAATAGTGACCATGGTAGATCTACATAAATTCAAACTAGATAATGAGGAAATTGAAATAGTTAAAGATGTCCTATACCTTGGATCAAAGATTGACCAGAAAAGAGACTGCAGTCAAGAAATAAGAAGACTAGGAATGGGAAGGGCAGCCATGAAAGAACTAGATAAGATCTTAAAGTGCAAAGATATAATAACAACAACAACAACAATAATAATAACAACAATAAATGTTATTTATTTTCTGATTCTCCTCAAGGCTCGAGGCGGGATATATGTTAAAATACAAAACAATTAAAAAACACATAAAACCAACATTTAAGATACAGTACTATAAAACCATTAAAATACATTCATATAAATAAGTGATTTAAATACAACTGATATACAACTGAGCACTAATGTGAGGATCGCCCTAGCTTTATATCACCATGTATGGATGTGAAAGATGGACAGTGAAGAAAGCTGATAGAAAGAAAATAAACCCATTTGAGATGTGGTGCTGGACAAGACTGCTGAGAATACTGTAAGCTGCCCAAAAGACAAATAAATAGGTTCTTGGACACATTAAATCTGAACTCTTGGTGAAACTGAGGCTGTCATAATTTGGCCACATCATGAGAAGGCATGACTCACTGGAAAAAATGATAATAGGTGCCCTGGTGGCACAGTGGTTAAATGCCTGTACTGCAGCCACTCACTCAAAACCATAAGGTTGTGAGTTCAACACCAAGTGAAAGGGCTCAAGCTTGACTCAGGCTTGCATCCTTCCGAGGTCGCTAAAATGAGTACCCAGATTGTTGGGGGTAATTAGCTTACAGTTGTAAACCACTTAGACACTGTTAGTTAAATATGAAGCAATATATAAATGAAGCTATTTTATAATGCTAGGAAAGATGGAGGGCAGTAGAAAGAGAAGAAAACAGCATGCCAGACGGCTGGACTTGATCAGAGAGGCCATGGGCCTGAATCTAGAGGACCTAATCAGAGCAGTGGATGATAGAGGGTCTTCGAGGTGTCTCATCCACAGGGTTGCCATGAGTTGGGGCTGAGTTCAGGGCAGTTAACAATAACAACAAACAACTTTGTCAGGGCTGGGGAGGGGAAATGTTCACCCCCAATATTCACCACAGATTAAGCCAGACATAGAAATGCAAACCCTGAAAAGAACAGAGGTGATCAAACACTTCTGGTTTTTATTTTAGGCTGGAGAGGCATCTCAACTGAGAGGGTGCTGAAGGCCACACAGCTTTTCAGGATGCAGCCTTTGGGATACACTTGGCCAGCTCCTGAGTTAGAGGAGGGATATCTAATTTTAAAAAATGTAAGCTGCTCTGATAGCCTTTGGCTGAAGAGTGGGGTATAAATACTATAAATAAGTAAGTAAGTAAGAAAGAAAGAAAGACATTCTGGAGAAATATATTATAGAAACCCCATCTTATACTGCCCAGTACATTTGCTGGTTTGTTTTGTTGCAAAATTTGATAATACAGTGATAATATAAACAACAGTACAGTGAAAATATAACAACACAAACAGAAGCTGCAGTAGAGACAGACAAATACAATGGGCTCTTGGTATCCACTGAGGTTTGGTTCAAAGTCCATGGATGCTCAAGTTACATTAAATGCAGTGGCATAGCAAAATGGTATTCCTTGTATAAAATAGCAAAATCAAGATTTGCTTTTTGGAATTTATATATTTTTGAAATGTTTTCAAACTATGGATAGTTGAATCCATGAATATGGAGGGCCAAATGTAATTACATGCACCACTCATGTCTGAATGAGCCTGAGGTAAAAGTTGTCCTGGGTTAGAACAAGATGGCCACACTTACAGATATGCATGCACAAACAATATGCTGTATGTCTGTATTTATTCATAAGCAGACTTACTGGGACTGAAACACAATCTCACATCACTGTACACATTCAAATGCAGAGAGAAGCGTGTCTGGGAAGACAGGTCGATCTGGAAAAAGACGCTAATGACACACCGGCAGCTACTTTCTCTGGGTATGCATGTGACTCTGCTGGCTCTATTTGCACTGTCATCTGAAAAAGGATACAGGCTGAGTCATATGAGCATCACACACATATAGGGGAGGGGGAGGATCACAGAGAGCAAAAGCAGCTGCAGTACTGGAGGGAGAAATATAAATAAGTACAATAGAGCAGCATAAATGCTCTATCCAACATAAATGATTTGCATCTGCAAGAAAAAGAGAGAGAGAGAGAGAGGAGAAAGAAAGCCATGAGGTGTGGTCGGAAGAGAAGGCAAGGATAAATGTTCTTGTACATGGACCAGTTCCAATTGGCTGAGAGAATCCAGCATCTCTCTACAATGATGCTCTGCACGTACACACCCTCCAGTTCCTTCTCAAGCACTGGCTGAACCTCACAGAGGCCATCTTCCGCAGGCTGTCACAGTGAAAAATAATTCTTTGTTTCTCGGCTCGTCCTCACTGAATTCCTTTCTCGCACAGTGATCTACAAAATTCCATTATAACAGAGGGATTCTTGCATCTGATGAGAGATCTGTGGCATCTTTAATGATGATATAGTGGGATTGAGACAGATGGGCCAGAATCCACTGGGAAGTTATTCAAACCTTTGCTGGATTCCCCCCTCCCTCAGTTTTTCTATCCTGCCTTTCCTCAAATAAGCTGAAACGCATTTCAGTGGGGTTTGTGCAAGAGGATGTGTCTCATGCAAGCTACAGTACTAGGCTGCATTTTCTCACTTCACTTCATGTCAGACATCAAAATATCTTGGATAACCACACCAAATAATAATAATACCAAATGTCTGTTCTGAAGATAAATTTTTGATATATATCCTATCTAGTAACACTGAAATGTATGGACATCAGTTGGGCTCTTAGAAATACAATTTAGAGTTCCAAAGCAAAGGATAAGAGAGAATCCTGCAAAACCCCAGTAGTAATACTTCACAAACTTATTAAAACATTATGCAGATACAAGGGAGCCTTTCCATGTAAGTATACTTTGTATGCTGCAAGATTCACTTTGGCGCATTTATAACTGTGTGTGAAAATCTTTTCTCAACTTTGACACGTGCTAATACCATGGATATTCAATACTTCATCAGAGAAAAGCAAATTTAGCAAATCTTGGCCTTTAAAATTATTTGAAGGAATTTCAAGTAGACACTTCCTCGGCAAGTTTGCAGAGAAATCATGGTACATTAGACTTTATTAAGAGTTCAGGTCATCACAGTAGAATGCTTTCAATACACATTTAATTCCTAGTCACTATTATGTAGTTTACACAACTATTTTGCATGTGGAAAATAATGGCTGGCATCTTGTTTAGTATTTCTGATGCCATAAGCCAAATGTATGCCATTGTAAATATTGGAATTTATGTTTACAGTCATTGCATCAGTTCAACAAGTGACAGCACCTCCACTTCACCTTAGAAGCCAGGCAGCACCACCAACATAGCGATTTCTGAGGTGCTAGGACAAGAGTGGTGAGTAAAAAAGCATCCAGTGCTCTGCCAGCAACAACATGCTTTGTGGAGTTGGGACAGGATGCTGCAGGGATCACTGATGCTATCTATTGTAAAGTGCAGAAGCATTTACAATGAATTTTTTTTCATTATAGACCAACACAGCTACCTGCAGGATTTGAGACTTTTTGAGATTACTGCACTACACTCTTACAGTGCTGCTATTCTACTGTCACTGCTCTGGCCACCTCTTGTTGTATTCTGGAATTTGCAGTTTAGGTAAGGGTATTTAGGATTCTCAGCCAGAGAGCTTTTAGGCCTTGCTGAACTACAAACCCCAGAATGCAATAGGATTCAGACAGAGCAGTAAAAGTGGGATAACAACACTGTGAAGATATGAGCACATTGGCTTTAAAGTGCTTTAATTTGTAAAACTGTTGTTAATGCATTCACCCATGGCTGGGCAAATGCAACCTGTACACGGCCCGGATGCCAGCCAGGATAATCCTTTGGCTTTTCAAAAATGGGGAAATCCCTTTTTTGAAAAGCCACAGGATAATGTGCTAATTTCTTAAGAGTTTAGTTCTGTAATCTAGTTACAATAAATTTGTGCTGAAATAAAATATGTCTGGGAAATATATGTTTGGGTAGGCACAAGTGGCACAAGGTTTGAGGTATTCTTGGACAATTTCACAAGAAAAAAATCATGTGGTCTGTTCACATAGTAGCCAAGAGGCCTGCGAGCAGATATCCCTGCTACCAGCCCACTACTCATGCTCTCAAACAATTGGTGTACAGAGGCATATTGCCACTGGTACTGCAAAAAGTATAGATCCATCTAGGATTTTGACTAATCCACTTTTGAAAGCCATCCAAGTTGCAAGTAAATGAACATCTAGAGCCACACACAATATCCTTGTGGATAATGGATAACACACCAGTCTCTTACAATACACAGCAAAATAGAACTGTGTACTCATGGAAATGGTGAGATGTATGCTGGGCAATATGCAGTTACCTGCAAGATATTGTGGAGAAACTGCATTTAGAGAACCATCAACCAAACAAAACCTCAAGCAAGGCGCTACAAGAATTCTGGCATGAGTATATATCCTGTGTAGCCCAAGGGTGTACACCCACCACCGAAGAGGTCCAAACTGGACAAGACAACAAAAGAAAGAGTACTAGAAGGACACAAAGTCATTGATTGCAAAACAGAGGGAGAACACACACAATCAGTATGTTTATGAAGATGAGTGCTCGTACCAGCAGATGGACGGCACGTGGCGTCATGGCACTCTTCCAGCACTGCGTCCATAGCCAATGCTAGGGCACCTTTTTGAGGGTGCAAAAAGGAGCCATTTTTACAGCTTCTTTTTGTGCCCTTGAAAGACTGGATTGGGGCCACAACGGTCAGTTGCTGCAGCCCCGATCTGGCATGAAAGGGTGCGGCTGCAAACCATCCCTTAGGGGCAATCTGTAGAGCCCCTTAGTCAGCAGTATACAAGCAGTGCAATTGTCCTACTTCACAAGGGAAGATTAAGTCCCTCACTATGGGAAGAAACCAATGTCTTACCCGGAGAAGATACTGACAAGTGGGAAAGGTGGGACAAGTGGGAAAGGTATCTGAAGAAGAACTGAAAGCTTTTTACAAGAATCAACCAAGTTGCCACCTGAAAAAATAATAGTATGATGCAAATGGATCTTAGAGTAAAAGCAAGATTTTAAAAGCAAAGGCTAGATATACAACAGGAAACTGGTTGTGAAAATCTACTGTTGAAAATATGGAGAACACTTAAAAACAGAACGCTGTACCAGTAGCCAAGCACACTCAGTCAGGACACGTCTATATGGAGCACTGAGATGAGAAGACAGCTTTTATATGTGGAAATACAGCAATATATCTACATATAGCAACTATCAGAGTATATGGGAAAAAGATGCTAGAATGCAAACAGCAGAAGACTCTCTCTGTGTGTGTGTGTGTGTGTGTGTGTGTGTGTGTGTGTGTGTGTGTGGTGTGTGTATTCCAAAACAGGCACCTAGAAAAGGCAGCTCCCACATGCACTGCTTTGTTTTGTTTTTCCCATTAGAGGAGGTCAAAATGGGCAACAAGAAACTGATTTGGTTCCTAATGCGGGAAGGCTTTGAATAAATCAACAGATCTCACTAAACCAAAAACTGAAGATTGAAGAACTTACTGAAAGCCTAATTCTAACATTTGCATATCCAGCACATATCCATGTAGAACAGAAAACCTCAGATGAGATCAAAATGACTATACTGTACATGGCCAGGCAAAATGCGTAGGATAGCTTAGGTTGTTGTTGCATGCCTTTAAGTTGACTCTGACTTATAGCAACTCCAACTTGGGGGTGGGGGGGATGGCAGGGAGTTGGCAAGATGTCTTCAGAGCGGATTTGTCCTTTCCCCTTCTAAGGATGAGAGAGTGCAACTTGCCTCAGTTTATCCAGTGGGATTCCATGGCTAAGTGGAGATTCAGACCCTAGTCACCCAGAACCCTATCCCAACACTCAAATCAAAACACCACACTAGCTTCCAAAGCTTATGTAATGAAGCATAATATCATGCTAGATGTGATGGGAGAGGTGAGATACTGATGCTAAAAGAGGATATATAAATGACACGAAACACCTGAAACTAAAACTGTCAACAGTTAACAACCCCAGACTAGGGGGTTTGTAGATATTGGCTGTTGTAGAAACATAACTGATTGCAAAAAAAGAATCGAAAGACTTTATTTCCTACAGAAGCAGAGATGTGTCACTTAGGCAGAAAAAAGGAAATGCACAGATATAGGATGTGTGACACCTGACTTGGCAAAAGTACATATGAAACCATATAAAAGACTGAGGCTGAATCCCCACTGAAGAAGCAGTTCAGACTGACACTGCTTTAACTGCTATGGCTCAATGCTACTGTGGGAATTGTAGTTTTGTGAACATTTAGCCTTCTCTGTCAGGGAGCTCTAGTGCCACAACAAACTACAGTTCCCAGGATTCCACAGCATTGAGCCATGGTCATTAAAGTGATGTCAAACTGGATTATTTCTCAGTGCAAATGCAGCCTGAGTAGACCACATGTTGAACATGAATGAACAGAATGAGGCAGCAGCTTTTTAAAATCCAATATGATTCTAGGTTGCATCAATAAGAGTGTAGTCAAGAGAAGAAATAGTTCCACTGTATTCTGCTTTTGGTCAGATCACACCTGGAATACTATGTCCAGTTCTAGGCACCACAATTCAAGAGGGATATTGACAAGCTGGAGCATGTCCAGATGAAGGCGACCAAAATAGTGAAAGGTCTAGAAATCATGCCCTATGAGGAGAGGTTTAGAGAGATGGGTGTGTTTTAGGAATGTGAAATGGCATAATAATTCTCCTAGTGCCTGAAGGATGGTGGGCAATAAAAGCCTGCATGAGAAGTGTGAGATAATTACAATGTCTAGTCCCTCACAAAGGGAAGATATCATCCATTCCAATCAGGGGCAGGAAATTCCTTTTGAAATTCATTGTTTTGAATTTCGAAAGGAATTTCATGCCAATTTACTTCATTTGCAAATGAACCATCAGAAAATTCTCTCATCTAAGTGACCATGTGGCAAATTTTTCGGCTCATACATAAAACAATTAAAGGGGCTGAGAAACCAACAATTTGTATGTTCAGCTAACCGTGAGAAATAATTGTCACAACCCTAGTATGTTTAGCCTGAAGAAAAGAAGGTTAATAGAGGAGATTATAGCCATGTCTAAATATTTGCTTTGATTTTTTTAATTAATAATATTTATTATTTCTAACATCCACATACATTCACCAAACATATTACACCACCACAAACTCATTCTATAAAAAACATACATTTCCTATCTAGCAGTAGACAAATGATGTCCTTTTCTTGCCTTACTGGTTTTCCATAATCATAAATTTTAACATTTAACAAAAATGATTCTGGACTTAACAGAATTTTTATGTTCAAAATGTTCAAGATGACATTGGCCTGGTACAGACTGACACTATGCGCTGGCCAGGGAGCAATTTTAGGGCTTGGGAGAGCGGCGCATCCTCACACTCCTGAGCCCTACTGTGCTATCTGGGTGCCATTTTGGTGAGTGCGCGTTCACATGGCACACACGCTGATGACATGCCTTGTGTGCCGCATCCAAACAGCGTGGTGCACAAGGGATGTTACTGCGCCTCTGCTAATGGCACTTCGACAGTGGCCAAGAAAGGAGCCACGTTTTGCAGCTCCTTTTTCTGAGCGCATTGTTGCCATGATGTGCAGTCACCATGATCTTTTCTTTGCTGTATTTTCCTAATTAACATTTTTATTATTTTTAGAAGGAATAGAGGTTATAGAGGGCACCCCTGTCTTGTCCCCTTGCATTTATTTACTGGATTTATTTTCCTGATTAACAATTATTTGGACAGTATGCTTTTCATAAATTCTTTCTATCCATGTCATGAAATGTTTTACAAAAATTCATTTTGTTTAGTGCATCCATAAGAAACATCCAATTTATTCTATCAAAAGCTTTCTCTGCATCAATGAATATAATAGTAAATTTTTTATCAATATGCTTCCCATAATATTTAATCATGTCAAGAACTATTCCCATGTTTTCATGTATCTGTCTTCCTGGAAGAAAACCCACCTGATCACAATGGATAATATCCTTAAGAACAGTATCTTTTTAAGTCTCTGTGCTATTATTGACACAAGTATATAATCAGTATTCACCAGAGAAATAGTGTATAATTACCAGGTTTCCTAGGATCGTTCCCATTTCATGAATTAATGTTATGTTAGCTTCTGCCCAGGTTTCTGGTTCCCCCCCCCCATTCAGAATCGAATTACATCTTTTTGAAATGGTATTAATAACTCTCCTTCAACATTTTTATAATATTCTCTAATGAAACCATCTGGGCTGAGTGCTTTAGCATTTTTAGAATTCTTTATTGCTTAATTATTTCAACTACTGAACCAATAGGTTGATTTAGAATCTTTTGTTGTTCTTCTGTTAATGTTGGCAATTTCTGCTCTTCCAGTTGACTCTACTTAATATTTATTTATTTATTCATGGGATTTATAACCCACTTTTCCCCCAAACTGGGACTCAAGGCATAATCAGCTTCGGCTGATACACCAGCTGCGCCCTTTCCTGGAACCGGGGGACCTGGAAACTGTTGTACATGTACTGATAACTGCATGACCCGATTTCTGCAATGTGCTTTACATGGGGCTACCCTTGTGCTTAACCCAGAAACTCCAATTAGTACAGAACATGGCAGCCAGGTTGGTCACTGGAAAAACTATTAATGACCATATAACACTTATTTTCAAATCACTCCGCTGTCTGCCTATTGGTTTCCGGGCACCGTAGAAGGTGTTGGTTTTGACCTTTAAAGCCCTACATGGCTTGTGCCCAACCTATTTACAGGATTGCCTTCTTCTGTATAACCCACCCAACTCAGTCAGGTCCTCTGGGAAGAACCTATTGCAACCTATAAAGACCAGACTGATTGCTACTTCCCAGAGAACATTTTCTTCTGCCACTCCCAGTTTGTGGAATGGCCTACCAGAGGAGATCTGTCATATTACCAGTTTAGATAGCTTTAAAAAAAGCTATCAAGATGGATCTCTTTCGGCAGGCCTTTCCTGAACAGAAAAACTCTGGATATAAATGGAGTTCACTCATGTTGTGTTTCTTGCAACTCCTCGCTCAGTTTGAAAAGCTGTTAATTTTATAGATAATTTTAATTTATGGATTGTTTAATAGGTCCTCCATTTTTCTTAAATGTCCTATGTTTTGGGCTGAGTTTTGTCCTGCAGTGGTCCTACAGTTTGGTCTAAATTTTGTCCTACATTTTGTCCTGGGTTTTAGTGGACAATTATGGCAACCCTAGCTCTGGTTGTCTTTGTAATAGAGAAGTGGGATATAAATAAAGATTATTATTATTATTATTATTATTATTGTTATTATTATTATTATTATTATTATTATTATTATTAATCAGCTAACCTGAAATATGTTGTGACCTCTAATGATTCATTTTAATTTGGTGCACAGTAGCACATTCAAATGAACCTGGGACATTTCCCCCTCCACCCTTCATTCTTCAGAGAGGTGGCAACCTAGAAGGATATTTCTTTCAGACTGACCTAGTTTTCATGCTCTCAGCATTGCTCCTGGACACACCACTTTCTTCCCAGGGGGACAGAGGAGGTTAAATTAGAACTATCTCTTTGGAACAGGTTGCTACAAAGTTCTTATGTTTACAAAAGTAGAGCTATTAATAACCTTGCAGTGATGCTGTTCCAAACCTGGGCATTTCTAGATGTCATAGACTTTGTACCTAATTTTAGCCTGCAGTAGTGAGCCAGAAAGGAGAGGCTGGCTTTCTCCTGCGATTCTTGCTGATGTAATAGGCTTACTGAATCCTCCCGTCCTGATTGCTCCATGTTCCTCCCTTAATAATCTCATCTCTTTTCTAAGAGCTACATGTTTGTGTGCAGTGTAGTGTTCTCAGGATTTGCCCGTGACAGTTTGCTGCCTAAGGCAGAGAAATAATTGATGTCTCTCCCCACCCTCATCCCTGCAACAATGTGTATATTACTACCAAATGACACAGAGTTGGTTTTAGAGGAACTTTTTATTCAAAATCAGGTGGTAAACAATTCAAAATGTTATGCCACATGTTCCTGGGCTGAATATAAGGGTGCTCAAGACCCAAAAAATTGAGGAGACATAAATCATAAATATTTTCCAATAGCTGTAAATTACACTATTGGTTCATGCATGCTCTACAGTGTAATTTCCTGCTGTTTGCTTGTGCTAGATTTGATGTCTGAATTCTGCCCATGCTCAGTGGAACTTTATATATTATTTCATTTAAGCTAAGCCTCTAGTGCTGAAAACAAATGCTGAGTTCTTGTGAGCCCTGGTTATGCCTCTCTCCACTATTAATTGAGGCAAACACATTTCTTTATTTATACCAAAATACCTTACAAATACAGAGGCAACAACTGGAAATGATGGAATTATGATTTCTGAAATACACTTTAACAGTCTCAGGACTCACAAAAAAATTCATCTAACTAAACAAGAAACCTTGGCCTACATCCAATTGTTAGTCTAAAGTAGTGTTGGTCCATTGAATCCATTGCTTCATGTAATCTAGTTGGAACTACCAATGGGATTTATTCCTTTATGCTTGCCTCTGGGAAAAGATGCTACTCTGATAATACCTTTGAACAAAGAGATCTGACTAATCCTATATGACAAAGAACCCCTCAGGCAAAATACCATTTTGTGTGTGTGTTGGGAAGCTTCCATTCTTTTTTCTCTAGTCAGCAGCCAGAGTGAAAAATGGAATTGCCCAAGAGAAAGTGGCTCAGAGGGCAAGATAGGAGAGCATAATTCTACCTCCTTATCATCTGCTGCCTAAGGCAAGAGACTTGCTTGCAAATCTGTCCTATTTTGTTTGTGTGCATCTAATCATACATGTAAAAATTCCCCTTACTGTTGTGCTGTTACCAATGTATCATGTTAGACAAAAAGCACACATCATTACTGTTAGCTTGTTATACAACTGGAAGTGATGGCTAGGAATAAATTGTCTATTTACTTTTATGGAAGGAAGCAGGTAGTGTGGGTCCCATAAGGACTGGGATCTGTGCTAAGAGGGAAAAAAAAACACTGGAGATAACAGTCAGTGAGAAAAGTTTGCAGATGCAAGCAAAAGATTATGACAATCACATATTTTGGGGGGGTTTTCGGACGATGTGGCCATGTTCTAGAAGAGTTTATTCCTGAAGTTTCACCTTTGAAATGGAGTCTGAATCACTCCAGGGTATCTGGTGCCTGGCCAATCTTGTAACATCCAATAGAATCTAAGGTCTGTTACAGACTGCCAAAATAAAGCTGCTTCGGGTCTCTTTGGAGGTATGCTGTTTAAATGATGCATGGGTCCTAAGAATCCGGAAGCTGCACCAAAGCTGCACTCCAGTGCTTAGGAATGGAGTGTAGCTTTGGTGCGACCTCCGGACTCTTAGGACCCATGCATCATTTAAACAGCATACCTCCAAAGAGACCCAAAGCAGCTTTATTTTGGCAGTCTGTAACAGGCCTAAGTGTGAAAGGACTGAATAGACTTCAAATCCTTTCCAAACAGAAATCCTGGGAGCAGGGTTCAGTGTGAAAATTTTGCACACTTCTTTCCATCTTTCCATCATCGGAGGGCATGGGGTGTGTTTGAAGTGATGCCCTCTCAGTCCCTGAGACTCAGGAGACATGGGGGGG
>NC_056526.1:97882559-97988125 GCF_019175285.1 Sceloporus undulatus
TGGAGTTTGTTGTGGGCCCCACAACAAACTCCAACTCCCAGAATTCCATAGCCGTGAGCCAGCACACCGAAAGTAATCTGAAACCGGATTATATCTGCAATGTGGACGCAGCCTAAGATTCACGACGTGGGATGCACCTCTCTCCATCTAAATACTGTACCCTAAAGGCTCTAGATCCAGCCTGATTCTTGGATGCTAAGTAGGGTCATCCCTGGCGAGTACTTGGATGGGAGATCGATCTGTTTAGGAGAAAGGAACCAACACAATGACTTCTGAGCCTTACTTTCCTCTGAAGCTCGTGAGGCCGCCATAAGCTGTCTTGAACGCGTGTGCACGCATCCCCACGTGCGTCTCTGCATCCTCTCTCTCTCTCTCTATCTGATCTGTCCACAGTGTGACCTGGAGGGACAAGAGGATCTGCTGGGGAAGATGCTGGGGTGACAGAGGGGTTTTTGGGGAGAATCAGTTGGGAAAGTGGCTGGTTTTTTTAGACCCAACCATCTTGGAGGGGAAGAGAGAAAAGAGGTTTAGTTAAGAGTTAACTCAGGGGACCAGACCCATCCTCCTTTTCCAGGAGCCCTCTTCCACTTCAGCCTTCTTCTCTCCAGGAGGAATGCCCACATGGCCTGCCTTTTGTATACAGAGATCTTATGGCCCTTTTGGGACTCACTGAAAGAAAGAAGTTGGCAGCAGGGGCCTTCCTAGACTTCAGTCTACTTCCTCAGATACAGTTGGAGATAATAATAATAATAATAATGATAATGTAGAGAGAGATCTTGTAGATTTTGCAGACTTCAGTCTAGGAGCTTTCCTAGACTTCAGTCTACTTCCTCAGATGCATCTGGATATAATGATGATGTAAAAAGATCTTGTTGTACCCTTTGAGACTCACTGAAAGAAAGAAGTTGGCAGCAGGAGCTTTCCTAGACCTCAGTCTACTTCCTCAGATGCATTTGGATATAATGATGATGATGTAAAAATCTATAGCATCTTTGAGACTCACTGAAAGAAAGAAACTGGCAGCATGTGTTTTCCTAGACCTCAGTCTGCTTCCTCAGATGCTTTTGGTGGAGTAGAAACCGGAGACAGACGCATGTATGCCATTGGTATGTGAAGGATGTAAATTCAAATTCAAAATCCTTCAGGTGTGGGGATGTAAGAGCACAGACTAATGTGTCTCCGAATTCCTCCATTTTGTGGTGTGCCTTGCAGACATTGGTCCCACTGAGTTTAACTGTGATGTGGAGCATAGGGAATCTTGGAGATGTCTCATCTACACGGTAGCCATGGGTCAAGATCGACTCCAAGGGTGGATAACCACAACAACAAAATGGAGGAAGAAAGGAGACAGAAGACCAATGGAAGCATGTGCTGGTGAGGACCAGAGAGAAAAAGGCCGAGGGAAAGAGGCAGAGGCTGATTCACTTTGGAGTTCATTCAAAGATAGTGCTGCTTTTGCAAAGATAGTGCTGCTTTTTTACTGCAGACTGAACTGCTCTTCTTGGAAGACTTGTGGCCTTGCAATATCTAAAACCTGTCCCCTTTCAAAGAGATGCTCTTAGCAAAGAA
Organism: Sceloporus undulatus; assembly: GCF_019175285.1. Taxonomy (NCBI): domain Eukaryota; kingdom Metazoa; phylum Chordata; class Lepidosauria; order Squamata; family Phrynosomatidae; genus Sceloporus; species Sceloporus undulatus. The sequence continues at coordinate 97,884,129 of NC_056526.1, forward strand.
TCTCTGCCAAGGTCACATGGAGAATGTGTGCCACTGAGTTCAACAAGTGATACAATTCTGGAATTCCTCTCGCTTTGAGAAAGCCAACTTCTGCAACCTGAAGAAAATGTGGAGCCAGAACATGCCCGCATTCACAGCCAGAGCATGAGGAGAGGAAAGCATGTGTGTGTGTGAGGAATGTGCTGCCAGTTTTGTCACAGTGCCCATCTTCCACCCCCAGGCCACCCTCAAGGATGGCTCTCTTTTGAGCAGATTCTGCAGAGGTCTAAGGGAAAAAACTGTTTCTCATGGAACTGCATGCAAGCCCCCAGGCCTTTATCATTATCTGCCCTGTAGTGGCAAAAGGGAGTTGGAGAAACTCCCTAGCAGAGCATCATGTACTGCTGCACTTAGGACTATCACAGGACACTCTTGAGATGTAAAGTCATCCTGATGAGTCTGCAGCATTGTAGAACTATTGGAGGAGAGACGTCAGGTTGTCTAGCATTGCTAAAGAGAAATGTTTTCATAGGCGCGTGGATGCGTGTGCATTATCATGCATGCTTTTTATAAAGCAGGAGAATGGGAAAACCCGGTCCTCTGCAATCACTTGGATGTTGGCTTCTGTCTGCCAGTGTGGGCCGTTGAGCAGGAAGTCCCTGGTTCAAATCTCACTCCAGCCAGGAAGTCATGAGCTACCGGCTTCCATCTGTGATAATGACACACTTAACAACTTTGTGGCAGCAATTATGGAATTGTGAAGTGTTTTGAGTTTATAAATCCAAAGGGATAATTATAACATGGTGACTGGGATATTCCCATCTTTCACAACTGAGGTTTTTACATAAATGTTGGCCTTATGCATCTCTTTGAATTAGAAAGACTGCTTAAGTCGCTAGGCAGACGTCAGTCAGTAGCAGAAGTTTTGTGTCTTCACTGAAAGGAGCCTGGATGCTGAGTTCTTTGCCCCATCACTCTTATTTTAAGACCATAAATTCCACCAGGAGTAAAACAGCTTGAGGAGGGGGAGTAACAGGGAGAGGGACATGATGCGGGAAAGAATTCAATACCCATTTGTTCTTCTTGTGTTTTAAATCACTTTTGTTTTATTCAAAGCAAGTGCAACCCATGTTCCAAAACACACATCAATTCTTGCAGACATACATGTTCCCAAGTTATCTAGTAATTATCTAGTAAGAACTACAGTACTAATATTAGTCCTCCTTCTCCTCCTCCTGGTTTTTGCAGCTGTGACCTAATCCTAAAGATACCAAAAAAGGGAGTCCTGTGCCACCTTTAAGTCTAACAAATATAGTTGTTGTCTTAATATGCCATAACACTCTGCTGGTTTTTCTGCAATTGTCTAACACAGCTAACCCCTGAGAATCAAATATACCGCAGTCTGCAGGATCTCTGTTGTTAAGGAGAGCCCTACTAATCTGTGGCATCTCTCCAACCTCAAACTAGTTTTGCAAAAATAGAGTGTGAATTGAAGCAGTTAGCACATAATCACAAACACCAGCACACACTTGCCAGGTTTCCATGTAGACCCTTCTGTCAAATTCTGGATAACTTGCTCTTGAAGAAAAGCCTTTCCTGGGTCTAATGTGCTGTAAAATGTAACCCATGCCATGGAGGGGCATTTTGTGGCAAAAAAAAAATGAGAGTAGCCTTGTGTGTCACTAAACCACTTTGGGAGCCCAAATCCAGCCTTTGGGATACACTTTCTCTATTCCACCCCAAACTAGAGGCTCCTAGCCTAGGAAAGGACTGAATTAATACATATGATTTAATTTATCTTCAATTACTGGCCAGAAATTTGGAACTAGCGGGAGTCCATTTTCCTCATGTGATATTTTCCAAATTGCAATTTGCCTTGGTCTTCAGATAATGGCCTTCCAAAGCAAGACAGCTGCACTTTGTGGAATAGGCATGCAGGAAATGTAGTTGGAAGCATGCAAAATGCTGGGCTGCAAGTACATGGATGAGACAAATTGTGACCGCAAATAGGTATGGGCCCATGAATTTAAAGAGATCCTATCTGGTTGGACTCACATACATTACTGTATTGGTGGGTCTCATTCATGGTAGGATGTAAGTAAGGAGGTACCTGTAAATAGGCTGGCACAATTTAGAGACCTAGCTCTAAAGCAAGTGATCTATCCTAAAATTTCTGCTACAGAAGATCAGGGATCATTCTCATGTGCTTTCCAGGAGATCTTGTGCCCTTGTTACATGGCTGGGGTCAAAATCTGTGTCTTAATAATAACATAGCTCACTCCCAATTAAAATAGCCATCTGAAGGACTCAGGAAGTTGTAGGAGGTTGACAGTAAAAGGAAGGGACAAGGAAGGTCATCTTTTAAACAACATTTCCAGTAACTATATCCAAACACCCTGTGGTTATACTGTACTATTTCCAGATTATTTAATGGAGGAAGGATTAATATGACTGGATCTGTGGGAGATTAATTTGTTTTATTTCACCTTAACTCTAGAGAAGGAAATGAGAAAGCTTTGACAAATCTTAATTGGGTTCCATTATATTACCTTCCCCGATCTTAATTGCAACACATTCCAGGTATCCTAAGAGAAGATGGTATCTGTAACTCTTTAATTGGATTTAACCTTTCTGCTAAAAAAGTCCTCCAAACCTGAACTTCACCAGTTTTGTATTGTATGTCTAGGGCAGGGGGTCAGCCATTTTAAGCATGGCTGAATTCTTAATATTGAAGAATATAGTTGTCTGGTCTTGGAGCACTGGCTGAAGTTCCATGGAATTGCTATGCTCCCATCATGTGTCTCCAGACAGAAAAAGCAAATTTCAGGGAAGGTGACAGGAAAAAGAAGTTATTTTTGTGTGTCAAGTAGCTGGGCACACATCTCCACCTGCCAGCAGGGCTCTACAGTGTTCATATCATGCAATGCTTGTGCACCAATGAGAGGAGGAGAGTGGGGGTGCGGGTGGTAAAGATGGTGGGTTCATGCAGTTGGTGTATTATATCTTGGAGCATGGTCAGAAGTACAATGCTAGTGTTGCCACGCATGAGCTTTCTCATTGTGCAAGCTCTGGGGTTTTTAATGCTCTCCCCACCCTCCCCCTGCCATGATCCTGGGTTGTCCTATTACCTGGCTAGCCAGGTATTATCTAGATTCTGAGTCCATTGGCCCAGAACTAGTTCTGACCAATCTCCCAACCACTGCCTGCTATTTCTGTGACATTACAAAGATCCATGACATCCAAAGGGTCAAATGGTCTCAACAATTTTCCACAAGTGTGTTTAGTTTTCTGCTTGGTATTCCTGAAGCAAAGAGTACTTATCTAACCACTTCTGACCAGTTGATTAGTGGATTAGGCTGCTTTGTAGACTACTAAAATCCTTCACTCACCATCTTTGGTGACTCTGCTGGATGGGGAATTCTTAGAGTTGTACTTTAAGAAAGTAATTTCCCATGCTCTTACGCCTCAGGGAGCACATTTGGGGGTGAAACCTGCATAAAGAATAATAGAATGTGAGAATATTAGAGCAATGTAAATTTTCTGATATTAAGACATGTCTGTTGGAGTATCACTCAAAATATTTGTGCAAATAATTGGTGGGTGGAAATTGGAAACTGATCTATTTTGAGCAGCTGACATGCATATGAGGTTATGCTTAAAATCTGTATCCATTTTTAAATTGATGCATCCCATTTTTACTCTGTTACTGAAGGAATGCTAAAAGGAGATGACGGTATATACACTTTTTGTTAAGGGTAAATTGAAGTAACAATTTTTCTTCTCCTTCCATTCTTCTACAGAAGATAACATTTCCCCTTGTCTTTGCTGTGGTTGTTGCCGTCATTGGACCTGTCCAGTATGGGTACAACATAGGTGTCACCAATGCGCCTGAGGAGGTAAGAAAGAGAAACTGGCCCTTTGGGGACGTTAAACTAATTTCATTGTGCCCACAGAATTTGATTTGCCAGCGAGGCTGAGAAAGAAGGATGCAGCAATTGGAGGGCAGCAGAGTAATAGAAAAGAGCTGTTCAGGCTGAGAAAGAAGGATGCAGCAATTGGAGGGCAGCAGAGTAATAGAAAAGAGCTGTTCTGTTTATGGAGATGCAAGCAATAAAATGAGCACATTCACATTTTAGAGTGACTTTTTAAACCCGCCCTTAAAGGAAATCCAAATAGTACTGAAAGGAGAGTTCTTAAGGGGGGGAGGGATAAAGTGTTTTTAATTGTTATATTTTATATTTTACTGTTGTCAACCGCCCGGATTGGTTTGCCATAGGGCGGTATATAAATAATAATAATAATAATAATAATAATTATTATTATTATTATTATTCTCACTCCTCCATCCTCCCCCCCCCACTGTAGTGGTCGCTTTATGTCAGAGAGATTTTTAACAGATGTAATTTGCTTACTGGCAGTACCAGTTGAATCCCTGCCTATCACTGAGGAGCACATTAAATGACGTGCTTAGCACATTTTTAGAAAATATGCTCCTTCAAGTGGTAAAAAACAAAGTCTATTTGACAGAGAATATAATTTTCCCGAACTAGGGATCTTGAATGTAGAATGTTTTGTTCTGGTCATTGAAAGGGCTTCATTTGCAAGTCTAATTGTTCAAATCAGATGATATGTGTAGCACATTTTTAGAAAAGTGGTAAAAAGGTTTGCTTGTTGTATACCATGTGATTTGCCTCAACTATGCCACTTGAATTGAAAATGCATTCCGTAATTGGTCCTTGGAAGGCAAAACTGGGTTTAATTTACAAGTTTGGTTGTTGAAGGACATCTCTGAGGAAATAATTTTATAGGAGAAAATTAACTGGAGGAAGACCAAGAGTCTCTCTGGGACAGGGGTGGGGAATGTCAGGAGTTCGAATTCAATGTTTGATCACTTGCCTTGTCCAGAAAGTGGGATGTTGAAGTTCCTTCATTTAGGAGTGTTTGAGAGCAGAGAAAGGGGTATTATTCCCTCTCTACAAAAGAGATCAGTTGTTATCTGATGTAGGAGGTTGGAATGTGTATCATCTCCAACTCTTGTGTTTATGAAGAGTGACCATTTTTCTTTCCAAAATAAGACTTGTGCTGAATCATTGTGTCTAGAACTGTCAAGACACACAGAATTTCTTGTGCTGTTAGATTAAAGAATACATTATGTTAAATGAATATTGTGTAGCCAAACTGTATTTTATTCTTGCCTCACAAGTATATCTGAATCTGGATTGGGTCTATCATGTGTAGGTAGGAGGATTAAATCTTTCCAGCTGCTCCTCCCTTTCATCCCTCACAACCACATGCACAGAGGAACTACTAAACACTCTCTCCACTGGCTCCAGTTTAGGTTTTTAAAAAAGCTTTCCATAGTCTGTTGAGGGGCAGGATTAAGGGGGGAAATAGTTTGGAGGGAGGCATTAAGCATCCAGACTGCACCAACCCATGGATGAAAAAAGAACTGAAGTTCTGGTATGTGATGGACATTTAATCCTTATCAACAGATTGGAAAATTTAGCCTACCTGGCAATTTAATGATGGTACCAAACCAATCCATTCTGAAGTATTTCATAGAAATTTATTCATAGAGTTGGAAGGGGCCTCCTGAACCATTGAGCTCAACCCTCTACTCCATGTAGGATCTCCAGGTAAAGCATCCCCAGCAGGTAGCCGTCCAGCCTCCTTTTGAAGACATCCAGAAACGAAAACCCCTCCACCTCTCTAGGCATTTGATTCCATTATTGAACCACTCTTAGCATCAAGAAGTTCCTTATAATGTTCAATTGAAATCTACCCACCTGTAGCTTCAGACCATTAGACATACTCCTACCCTCTGGGACAGCAAAGAATAAACCTGCCCTCTCCTCTCTGATACAACACTTGCAGTATTTAAAGAGTGCAGTCAGTCTTCTCTTCACCAAGGTGAACAAGCCCAGCTCCTTCAACCTCTCCTCATATGTTTTGTTCTCCATACCTCTTAGTATCCTGGTTGCCCTTCTTGGAACCTGCTCCAGCTTGTCTTTGTTATTATTGTGTGCCTACATCCTTCTTAAAATGAGGCACCCAGAACTGAACACAGTACTCCAGATGAGACTTGACCAGGGCAAAATATAGTGGGACTATTACTTCCTTCACCTTGGAGCCACAATGTTTCTATTAATGCAGGCTAAAATAACATTCTTCTTTGATGCACTGCTGACTCACGTTCATCTCATGATCAACAATAACCCCAAGGTCCTTTCCCCATGTACTGCTGATGAGCCATGTATCCTCCATCCTCTAAGTTGTTTTTTGTGGCCTAAATGTAGAATTATGTATTTGTCTACTGAATTTCATTTTATTAATGTCTGCTCAATTTTCTAGTTCATCTAGTTTAGTCTATCTAGACCCTTTTAAATTCTGTTCCTGTCTTCCCAATGTGTTAGTTACCCCTTCCAGTTTTATGTCATCTCCATCCTGTCAACTGGGTCATTGATAAAAATACAAAAAGTAATGGCCCTACTACATGCAAATGAAATGGCATTACTCTTTTGGTCTTTTAAGCAGTAATCCTGTCAGGAGTGCTTTGACTGTGTCTTTCTGCATGGCAGTGGGTTGGATTAGATGCACCTTGTTAGTATCTTCCAACTCTATGATTTGATTATCCTATCCTTTAAAGTAGAGAGTACTGTAGAGGGATGAAGTGTGGGAGATCCAGCCTTATGAGAAGGAAAATCAGATGCTGAGGAGTGTCCCCAAAGGAGTAGCATCCCTATTCTTGGCTAGCTATATCCCCCTCAAAGGTTATATTAGCAGTGATAGTGCAGTAAGGAGAGTTTTGTGGAGACGAATTGGGGATGGGGGGAGGAATGGAGGACTGGTTTGAACTTATAACTCAGAGTGAGATAAAATGATCCTGGCAGTTTCATTAGATCTTGGGAGAAAATGAACACTGGAGGAGCTACAGTGTGGGGGAATGTTTGTAGTTTTCGTTGTTGCTGTGTGCGTTCAATTTGCTTCCGACTTCTGACCATGCTAAAGCTAATCTATCATGAAGTGTTCTTAGGCTAAGTGTATATGACTCACCCAAGGTCATTCAGTGGGTATCCATTGTTGAGCAGGGATTCAAATCCTGGTCTCCGGAGTCATCGCCCAACACTCAAACCGCTACACCAGGCTGTGTAGTAGTAGTAGTAGTAGCCATACTAAATTGAGGGCAACTGCAGGAACAACAGTGGAAGCTACTGAGTCATGCAGAACATTAACAAGAAGGTGGGGGACGGAGAGGTGGATATAGCAAGGATCTAAGAAAGGAAACCTATCTATGTTCAGGGCGTACATTTATTTCATTAATATATATAACATGGAGGGGACAAAATAAAACATTGCCAAGGAAAAGAATGTGAGTTTGGGAAATTCCAAATAACACTTCTTGAAATTACATCACTAGATTATTGGGGGGGGGGGGTAAGGCTGGGGAAATACGTGGGCTGGGCTCTGTTCAAGAATGACTCACATATACCACATCCACCCTAGTTCCCGTAATGCCCATGTCATAACGAGACAGGGTTTCAGAGGAAGAGAGGGCTGAGCCAAGTGATGGTGTTTGGTGTCGTGCCAGTGTCCTGCTGCCATCTGGTGGTAAACACAGACTATGGTTGTACAATGATAATTAACCCTGAAGAAAGCTGGTCTTATTATATACATTTGAACAGGGTGGTCCAGATGGAAAGGTGGGCAGAATTCCTGTAACCATAATAGCTGTGATTGGTAGAAGAGGGAATTTCAGCAGACACAGCTTTTCTCACTTCTGCACTTCTGGCTGCACCAATCAAAATCTTCCTTTTCTATCCAGGAGCTCTTGGTGTATTCATGCATGTCTCTGTTAAGTCTTTAATTCAGTTGTACTCTCTTCCAATTCTTACAGTTCTCTTGAGGTTACTTGGTTAGAAACATGAAAACATGTTTCAAAGTCAGACTGTGTGGTATCAGATGCTAAGTGTAAAATGGATGATAATGGTTTTGAGATACGTGCAGTGGGAGATCTCAGGCCTTCTGATAAATATTATTTTGCCAGACATTTTGAGATATAGTTGATAAGGACTCCTCTTTTAGTCTTCAAGCATTTCTGCCGCTGCTAAAGGCAGTGAACTTCCCTGAAGAGGAAGATGGAAATTCTTCATCATTCCATCTCCTACCCTCTCCACATGTCCAGACAACACTTTCTCAGACACTGACTAATGAGTCATTAGTCATTGGCAAAAGACTGTGGTGGACAGCACATAAGTAATCATGACTGAGAACAGCCACTGGCAAGGAAGCATAAGGGCACAGGGAAGCAAAACTATATGTGGTCATTAGAATCACTATTTAGAGAGATCTTGTAGCACCTTTGAGACTAACTGAAAGTATGAGCTTTCATAGACCTGGGTCTACTTCCTCAGATTCATATGGGGAAGTAGATTTTACTCTACAAAAGCTCATGCTGTCAACTTCTTTCTTTCAGTTAGTCTCAAAGGTGCTACATGATCTCTATATATGTGTAAATATCACAGATCTATCAGTGAGGCTGTGTCTCTGCTTCTTTGAGTATTCCCCCCACTCCTCTGGAACCAGTTTAAAACATTGTGCCTTCAGGACATACTTTTAAAATAACCTAAAATAACTAACCTTTTTGTAATTAGTTTGTGTTTGTTTTTCATCATTCCCCCTTTTCCTTTTGCGTGTGTAAACAATTGTTTTTCTCAGATTTTGAAATCGTGCTTACACTGTCAGTGAAACACACTTCTAACCCAATGTCTGTTGCGTTTGTTTTGTTCTGCAGATTATTAAGAGCTTTTTTAATGAAACATGGATAGACCGAACAGGAGAACCCATCTCCCTGACTCTCCTAACTTCACTGTGGTCCCTCTCTGTGGCGGTTTTCCCAATAGGTGGCATGGCTGGCTCTTTTTCTGTTGGACTTTTTGTCAACCGATTTGGCAGGTATGTTCGAAATAGTAAAAAAACTACACAGTGTTTTCATTCTCCATTCTGAAGCACAGGAGAGACAAGATAGAAAGGTGATGGAGAATTCCATTCTTTAAAAAAGCATATTTATGAGCAAGGGTAGATTAAGCTAGTAGTTGCAATGTACAATATAAAGAGGGATGTATTTCAGGATGGAAATCTGAGGTTTCATGAACAACAAAAGAGAACAAAGGAAGATCTGATACAGTCTAGCTGAGAATGTCTCTTGCATGCCCCCCACATTCAATATGCTGCAGGCTTTTGAAGTTCCAGTGGTTTCTTCATCAGACAAGGTGTTAAAAACCATACAGGAGGGGGGAAAATTGAGGATGTTAGTCACAGGCCTGCATTTTATTGTTGTTCTCAGTTCATAAGGTATGGAGGGGTTATTCAGGCAGGCTGGCTCCTCCTCCTTCTGACCACATGGGAAATTCTCAAAGTCCAGGAAATTCAACTTCCATTTGCAATACAAAAAGATACTTCCTTTTCAATCTAGTATGTCTCCATCCTTTGTGAGACCCCAGGCCCCTTTGTTAGGCAGAGAACACTGAATTTCTCGTGAAGCCTTCATGCTTTTACATCAAGAAAACTTTTAGGTGATGTTGACTTAAAACATGCCAATGCAATCCAATTTTAAAAAAATTGTTGGATGTAGAAACCTCAAATATTAAAGTCCCAGTCCATTGGCTTTCTCTGTTGGAAGCTGAAATCTCAAGTAGTAAAGTCCAAAGTCTAATTGGACTTTGCTATATGGCCAACATCGCTACCCCTGGATATGTTTTCTGGATTTGAAAATATGACATTATAGCTACAACGGGGAAATCCTGAAGAGAGAGTCTTTGCCGGATGAAGAAGCCAGTGGAACTTAAAAACAAACAAACACGTATACTGGGCATTTTGTGCATACACATGTATATTGTGCATTTTGGTTGGTCTAATAAATGTATCACTGTTTGGTGGATTTTGTATGTTATTGAATTTTGCTATATGGCCAACATAGCTATCCCTAGATGTTTTTCCTACATTCAAGTGAGTGGTGGAAGACTTTCTCTTCTCTCTCTCTCTCTCTTTTGAATACTGTCCCCAGAAACTTACCCAGTAATCATCAAATCATAGAATCATAGAGTTGAAGAGACTGCAAGGGCCATCCAGTCCAACCCCCTGCCATGCAGGAAATCCAAATCAAAGCATCCCCGACAGATGGCCATCCAGCCTCTGTTTAAAGACCTCCAAGGAGGGAGATTCCACTACACTCCGAGGGAGTGCATTCCACTGTTGGACAGCCCTTACTGTCAGGAGGTTCCCCCTAATGTTGGGGTGGAATCTCTTTTCCTGTGGATTGCATCCATTGTTCCAGGTCCTAGTCTCTGGAGCAGCAGAAAACAAGCTTGCTCCCTCCTCAATATGACATCCCTTCAAATATCACCTCTTAACCTTCTCTTCTTCAGTGAGGCATTTTGTACATAAATATTCCAGTGGTGACAGAAGCCCTGTGGTAGTTAGGGGTGAGTGGTGGCACTTGAGCTTTTGCTCTCAAGTACCATAGCTCACTCAAAAATATATTCATCCCTATGTAATTTTTTCCTTTCTTCCTGATTTTATATCATTAATGGTTTTTCCTCTTTGTGCAGACGAAACTCTATGCTGATGGTCAACATTTTCGCCATTATTGGTGGTGCTTTGATGGGCTTCTGCAAATTGGCAAAAGCTGTGGAGATGTTCATTATTGGCCGCTTTGTCATTGGTATCTTCTGCGGTCTTACCTCTGGCTTTGTCCCCATGTACATCAGTGAGATTTCCCCGACTGCTCTGCGAGGGGCCTTTGGCACACTCCAGCAACTTGGTATTGTTGTGGGCATCTTGGTGGCACAAGTAAGTCTGACTTTTTCTTCAGTTGCTGTAAAGCCACAGAGTTTTGTGATTCATTATTAGTGCTTAAGGGCAGTTGATACCTGAGGTTATAGCCCTGTTTGTTTGAAAGTAGATCCTTGTGAACTCAGTTGACTTCTAATTAAAAATGCACAAGAAGTGGTTGCACAACCCATTGGTTCCTTGAGGAATGGTAGAAAGAGTAGATCAGGGCTTGCGAGCATTGATCTTATGGATGCTGTTCTGAAAGGCTTTTTAATTGAAGAGTGGGTTAAAATGCTTCAAACAAATCAAGTGGGTGGAGATTTGGGTAAAGCTAGTGCAAGCTACCATTCTTTCATCTCTGGGATGTAGTTATCAATGGAGGAACTTTAGATTTGTAACAGAACCAGCACCTCCTCAGCAAACTACAGTTCTTGGGATTCTTTGAAGGAAGTCATGACAAAGTGTTATAAAACAGATTATATATAAATTTAGACATACTGTAGCCAACTGTCAATATACAAGGATAGTCCCTGATCCTTAATCTGTCTTCCTCTCTCCATCAAATTCTACAATTAGATCTTTGGCCTAAATGTCATCATGGGAACTGAAACTCTGTGGCCACTGTTATTAGGCTGCACTGTTATCCCAGCCGTTGTCCAATGTGCAACACTGCCTTTTTGTCCTGAGAGCCCACGTTTCCTGTTGATCAACAAGAAGGAGGAAGAGAAAGCACTTGCAGGTAAATATAATTGATTCAATGGGTCTATTCAAGTTGGAATTATCCAACAGGATTCCAGCCAACATGTTATCATTTCTTGTTACTTAAACTTATTGCTTGTGTTAAAATGATTAAAAGTAACACTATTGGAATTTGTTACTTTAAAAAACTCTTCATGATGATTAATGTGCTACTTCCAAGTTTTGGACTTACAATGATGAAATGTAGATGCTGAATGTTGAGAATCTTCCCATAACATTCTCAAGGAACAATCTTTGTGGGAATGATTCTTGAATTTGTTTTGGCTTTCCTGCAAAATGGTTGAAAGCATCTGTGGGCCTTCAACATGGAGACCAGCCTGATCTTATAATATATAATATGATCTTATAATATATATAATTTTATTTATTTATATTATATAATTATGATCACTTTATACAGTGCCATCAATGTAAAGGGTATTTTATAGAAATTCAGAAGCAAAACAGAGAGACAACCCCCTCCTCCAAAAGAAGATGACAATCTAATTTTATTCCCAAGTAACTGGAAGGAGGAGAGGGGTTCCAGGATAGCAAAGGATGAATGAGAAGATTTTGTTAAAGTTTGATAATAATGATTAGTTGATTGAGCCAAAGGCCAATTCATCCCACAACTGAGTATAAAGGTTGGACAACATTAAGATGAAGATAAGAACTTTCAGATGTGGTGGGGAGGTATCTCACCTGAAATAAATTAAAGTCATTGGTTTGGACTCTTATAATCTGATGTTTTATATATAAGTCTAATGTTTGATTCCTCATTCAAGTTCTCCAGAATCTCCGTGGTGTCCAAGATGTTTCTAGTGATATTGATGAGATGAAAGAGGAGAGTATCAAGATGTCCCAAGAGAAGAAAGTGACCATTCCTGAGCTCTTCCTTTCTCCCAACTACCGCCAGGCCATTATCATTGCCATTGCACTCCAGCTGTCTCAGCAGTTCTCGGGCATCAATGCGGTAGGTTGTCTCATTTCATTTCCTGCACTCTTTTCTTTACCTGCTAACTATCTAGGCATAGGGATGTCTTTACTCCATGCATCTGATGGAGTAGACTTAAGTCGACAAAAGCTTATGGTACCAACTTCTTTCTCTGAGAAGCTGTGCAGACTACCCCTAAGGGGTGGATCGGGGCCACAGTAACCACACGCCATCGGCCTGATCTGGCCTTTCCAGGGTGTAAAACTTTTTGCGCCCTGGAAAGGGCACAATAGCCACTGCAATGCGGCTTTAAGGTGCTCCTTTGGTGCTGCGTCATGTGGACGCAGCGCCAGAGGAGCATCATGACTCCCTGTTCTCCATTGTTCGGCTTGCTTCCTGCAAACTCCTACCCATGACCTCCTTAACAGAGTCGTCCATCTAGCGTGTAGCCTTCCTCTCTTTCTACTTCCCTCCACCTTTCCTAGCATTATTGTTTTTTCCAATGAATCGTGCCTTCTCATGATGTGTCTGAAGTACAACAGCCTCAGTTTTGTCATCTTGACTTCCAGAGAGATTTCTGGCTTGATCTGCTCTAAGACTTATTTGTTTATCTTTTTGGCTGTCCATGGGATCCTTAGAACTCTTCTACAGCATCACATCGAATGAATTGATTTTCTTCCTATCTTCTTTCTTAACTGTCCAGCTCTCACATCCATATATGGTGATAGGTGGCTTGTATGATTCTAATACAGTGGCTTGTATGATTCTAACTTTTGTGCTCAGTTGTATATCTTTGCATTTTAGGGTCTTTTCTAGTTCTTTCATAGCCGCTTTTTCCATTCTTAATCTTTCTTTGATTTCCTGGCTGCAGTCCCCGTTTCTATCAGTGTTTGATCCCAATGAGTATGAGAACTCTTTCTTCATTTTCTGGGTTGACTTTGTGTAGATTCGTCATGGTAATTATTTTTGTTTTCTTTACATTCAACAGTAAGCCTCCCTTTGCACTTTCTTCCTTAGCAATAGTTCCAGATTTGTGAGATTTTCTGTTAATATTATGGTGTGGTCTGCATATCTCAGATTGTTCAATAGAATCATAGAATCATGGAGTTGGAAGAGACCACAAGGGCCCTCCAGTCCAACCCCCTGCCATGCAGAAACTCTCAATAAAAGCATCTCCAACAGATGTCCATCCAGCCTCTGTTTAAAGACCTCCAAGGAAGGAGACTCCACTACATTCCAAGGGAGTTTATTCCACTGTCAAACAGCCTTTACTGTTGATATTCCTTCCTCCTACAGTATTTTCATTCATCTTTCTTCTCTGACCAAGCCTGCTTTTATTACAATATGTTCTGCATATTAACTGAACAGGTAGGGCAATAAGATGCAGCCTTGTCTGACCCTTTTGCCAACTGAGAACCATTATGTTTCTCTATGTTCTGTTCTGACAGTAGCCTCTTGTCCCAAGTACAGATTCCTCATCAGGACTATCAGATGTGTTGGCACTTCCATGTCTTTAAGGGTGTTCCATAGCCTTTCATGGTCTATGCTTTTGATTTTCTTTTGGAATTACCTAGTGCGCTCTATTAGCCATCATATGTTTGTAATGTGGTCCCTGGTGCCTCTTCCTTTTCTGAGACCTGCGTGGGCTCTGGGATTTCTCTCTCCATGAATAGATGAAATTTATGTTGCAGAATTTTGAGTATTTCATTTGCATAGTGCTATGGTTGCATATTTCTGAAGTATTTAGTCTCTGCTTTTTTGTGGATGGGGATGTATATTGATCCTTTCCAATCTGTTGGCCATCATTTTGTTTTCCATATCTGTTGACATATGTTAGTTAGCACTATAGTTGACTTTGTGGATTGCAGCCGTTCTATAGGAATATCAACTGTTCCTTGTGATTTGTTTTTTGCCATTTCCCTTATTGAAGCTTCCACCTCACTTTAGAATTTGGAGTTCATCTTCACATGGCTCTTCATTCCATGTGTTCTCCATTTTGTTATCTTTTTTATATAACTATTCTGTATATTACATCCAACGTCTTTATATTCCTTCTGGGTCTTGAATCATGTTATTTTTATTGTCATAGGGAGTCCTGGTTCTTGGTTTGAAATTTTCTTTAATTTCCCATATCTTCTGGAATAGGTCTCTTGTTCTTCCCTTTTTTGTTGTTGTCTTCTTTTTCTTTGCATTGGTTGTAGTAGTTGTCTGTATTTTCACACTATCTGTTGTACTGTTGCATTAATAATTCTTAGTTTGTTCCTATTCCCTTTTGTTTTACTTCTTTACTTTATTGCTTGTAGCATTTTATCTGTCATCCATTATTTCTTCTCTTTCTTTTTGTCCACTGAGAGCGTCTGTCTGCATTCTTCTTTTATTATGCCCCAGACTTCAGACCATAGATCTTCTGGTTCACAATCTATTCTGCTTAGAAGCACAAATACGTTCTTTATATTGTCGATAAATTCTTATGAGATTGTTTGGATCATATTTTGGTATGAAGACTGGTTTTGTTTTCTTTAGTTTTACTTTTATTTTCGATATGAGTAATTTGTGATCTGTGCCACAGTCGGTGCCTGGTCTAGTCTTGGCCAACAGTATGGAACTTTGCCATCTTTTACTTCCAATTATATAATCAGTAACAAATACCAGAAATAAAACAGATACTGTCCATCCAGATGAAGGCTATAATAATTTCAAAAACATGCATACAGTATCTCAAGTTAAAACACCCTCTAATGTGATCCCGTGCCTAGAAAAGCAACTGTAATACTAAGCCAATTTAAATCAGCTGACTGATATCTTGCCCATCTCTATATGTTTGTGAGCACTGAATTTCAACATTCATCTCTCTCTAGGTGATATACTATTCAACTGGAATTTTCAAAGATGCTGGAGTGAAAGAGCCTGTGTATGCTACCATTGGTACTGGTGTCATCAACACGATCTTCACAGTAGTATCGGTAAGCAGCACTGAATGTATATTAGGGCTGAACCAGAGATTCTCTAAATAGGTTTTTGAATGATGGAGATAAATTTCCATACACTGCCACTAGCACTCATCTTTTTTTCTTTTTCTTTTTTTGCAAGCCTTTTTAGTCTCCACTACTATTAAAGATCATTTATTTTTTTCAAAGTTCCTTTCATTGCATCCTTTCTAGACTAGACACATTGAGTTAAATCCACCACAGAGTTAGGCAAGCTTAAGCTCATGAATTTCAACAGGGAAAAGCTTGCTTAACTCTGTATAGGATTTACAGCATTATTTCGTATTTCTGCCCAGTCATCTGGGAACCATATTAACAGGAAGCATTGATTCAGCCCTTGACATGAGGGCAGCAAGAATGCTACTGATAAGTGAAGGCTGTATGAATGGTGCTCTTGTTTGCATTCTCTCCTGATATTAAAATGCCACTTCCGAACTAGAGGGTAGCAGACTTGGGCTCTTAACCAAGGTGACCTGAAGTACGTGGCAGTACTGTGTAGGGCTGCAGATTTTAATTGTTGACGTAAAGTTTTGGATGGGTCTTTCTTTAGTCAGGCTGTGCTTTAGGGATACACTTGTTTTGAGGATTTTTGTTCCTAGTACATTACTGTAGCAGAGAATGAGAGAAAAAATATTTGTAAAATGGCCTTTCTTTTTCATAATGATTGACTTTTTTATTGTATTAAAAGAGAGACAGCCATGATCAAAGTTTCAGGACAGCCATGATCAAAGAGATTTCAGGCAGCTGAGAGATGGAATCATAGAGTGCTGCTCCTAGATGTAGTCGAAGTTCATACGCTTGTCCTGCTGTGCTGCCTGCCACCACTGCTGTGTGCCACTTTCTCTGAGGTCAGAACAAGGTGCCCAGCTTGGTGCCTCATTCTGATCTCGGAGGGAGCGACATGCTCAGGCAGTGGAGGCCTGCACAACAGGACACATTGTAAACAGGCACCAGTGCAAGTCACTCCAGAGGGCTCTGGATCTTCTGGAAAGATCCAGAGCAAAATATGACTTTCATTAATTAATTTTTGGTGGGGGTAATACCTCGGGTTCAGTGTTGAACTACCCCAATGACATCCAGACAGTTTGCACCAGAACCAGGGATTGGGCCCTGTATTGTCCAGACTGATTGTTGTGGGATTGTGGGGAGGATGTGGTATTTGGGCCATGCAAGCCTTAGAATCATAGAGTTGGAAGAGACTGCAAGGGCCATCCAGTCCAACCCCCTGCCATGCAGGAAATCCAAATCAAAACATTTCCGACAGATGGCCTTGTTGAATTGGACAAACTCTTAGAAAATGGTTCAGTTTGTTCTTACTAGACATCACACCTAAATGGAGCTTCAGAGGCAACGTACCTCTGAATGCAAAGGGATTAGAAGAAATGGCTGCTTGCAGGCAGGCAGTTTTCATGCTTTGCTTGGGAGGTTCCCCAGAAACCTTTGGCTGGCTGGCTAAGTCTGCTAGCCTATGCTGGAACCAGAACACTGGACAAGGTGGCTGATGTAAAGCAAGTATTCTGTAATAATTAATTGCAACAACAACAAATGCAAGTGTGACAACGGCGCTGTACAGACGGGCCCTGCAGGGAGCTGTCGTTACGTGTGAGGGGCAGCGCTTCCATATGCGACTCGCCCCTCACACGTGACGAGGGCATCAAAATTGCGGCATCCTGCACATACGGGCGCTGCCATTTTGACGTGACAGACGCCTAGTGTCCGCATGTCCCGGCGTCATTGTGATGCTGCTAGTGCACCATTGGCGCACAGCGGCATCACAACCGCGTCGCAGAAAGAACCCTCTTTTTGCCCTTTTTGGGCGGTCTATATCCCACTATCATTTCTCAAAAAAATAATGAACATCTGTAGAAAAATCTGTATGTAAGCTTTATACTCCTGCCTCCTCAGCTACATTAACTACATTAACCCTACGAGGCTTGTAGAAGAAGGGGCAAAAGAGGCGCTTAGTGCTCTGGATATAAGAGAAAGACACCCTACCTTTAGCTGTTGCCAAAATCAATATTTTTTTCCCCTTCCAATTGTGCAGCTCTTCCTTGTGGAGCGTGCAGGACGCAGAACACTCCATTTGATTGGCTTAGGAGGCATGACAGTCTGTGCATCAATCATGACCCTCAGCTTGGCATTAAAGGTAAGCTGTGAGAATTATCACTGCCTTCGGTGTTAGCAGAGTTAGAATATCAGCACTGTCACAGGTCAGGCGATAAGTAGTTCAACCAACCAGTGTTGCAAAGAAAGGTTGTACCAGAATTTGTGATAGTGCATAACAAAGCATTGTGTCACTGTAACAACTAACAAATGAATTGTGGTGGAAGCTTTTGTGTGTTGGAAATAAATGTGGTATGCAAAAAAAGGTCTCTTACATGACTGAGTAGATGTATCCAGAAAGAAGAACAGGAAATACTGTTTTACAAAAATGTGTCAAAACAGTCAAGGTATGCAAGAGTTACTTGCAGCTTTTGGCTGCAAAGAAGGCAATTTGTTCTTGTTATGTTTCTTGATTCTTACTTATGGTTTTCTGGGGCTGAAAGTGTGTGACTTGCCCAAGGTCATCCAAAGGGTTTCCATGGCCAAGTGGGGAATCAATCCCTGATCCAGAGTCATAGCCCAACACTCAAACCACTACGCCACACTGGCTCTCAAAGAAGGTTTTACCATAATATATTTGTGATTCCTTAGCTTAGGAGTAAAACAGACCACCCCTTCCGAAGCTGGATTGGGGCAGCAGCAACCAGATTTTGTAAGAACACAGGTTCATGTTACTTCTGTAATAGTTTAATTTCCCTATTTAGAGGACTTATATCAGGCAACTGTCTAGAGTGGCTAATACTAAGACTGTAGCAAGAACAATAAAATATACTAATCAGAGAGATAAAAACAGCATGAATTGTAGTAGCAGGAAGAATTTACAGCCAAATAAAAATAATATGGAAAAACAAAACATCCAAAATACTATATAAAGGTATTTTCCTGGCACCAGAAAAACATTGCAGTCATTAAATATTAAGCATTTGTAGAGCAGGGGTGCTACAATGGAGAAGGCTATTTCACAGGCATCACAGATATTCACCTTACAAGAAGGGGAGCCACACATACACCAAAAAAAAATCCTCAAGACAGATCTCACTAATCAGCTTATTTAATGTGAAGGATGTAGTTTATAAAGTATCCTCAACCTTCTACCACATGTTGTCAAAGACCTTTAAAATATTTTTAAAGGTTAAAGGCTTTATCTTGATCATGGCATAGAAGCATCCAGCAAGTAAATGCAGCTGCTTTAAGACTAATGAGATATGGCTTATCTAGAGTATTTTTAAATTGTGAATTTTAAATGATTTGAATTTTCAATTTGGATTGTTTTTAGAGTGTGTATGTCTTCTTTGTCCTTATAAACTGTTTCATATTTTAATATGTTTTAATTGATGTGTATTATTTATTTGCTGTTGTTCCTTGCCTTGATCCATGGCAAAACACCTTGTTGTCAGTTAATATTTTCTAATGACTTAATTATCTGAATCATATTCAAGACCAGGCCCATGTACCATGCACTGTAGTAACCCAAACATGTTATCAGAAGACTTTTTTTTGTTGTTGTTAAAAAAAGATAAAGCCTTGTTGATGACAGACACTTTTAGAGGCAGCTTGGCTGTCCTCAGCAGCCTGGTAGTGTTCCCTTTGAAATTTCAGATGCAGTTCCTCATAGAATAATGTGACCCATTTGATATATTAATGTATGTATATCCTGCCCTAATTTAACAAGCTAAAGCCATGTATATATATAGACCTGGGTCCTAGCAAATATACTGGCATCATTGGTGAATGAGGACAGAATATCTGTCCCCTAAAAATGCATGAAGCTATAACCGAGTGTGTTCTCATGGGGCATTCTGTAAAAATTCCAAAGGGAATGTATTAGATGATTGAGGGCAACCCATATACCATGCGAAGCAGTAGCAAAGGCTACTTTTTTCTTTCTTTTTCAAAAAAGGGTTTTGTGTGTGGCACAGGGGGAATGTCCTTAACAACCTTATCTTCATATAGGTAAGCCTGTGCCTACCTAAAGCTTACACCCTAAACCCTATTACCAAAGACCAATCCAGCCTTGCGGGAATCCCACCCATACCTCAAAATACCAAACACTCCCCAGCCAAATACTTTCCCTCAGCAGTAGAAATACCACTATTAGCTGTTTTGCAGAAGACAGACTGTTTTGTACATGCCTTTCTCCATATCTTTCATATGACTGTGAAGTATGTCTTCCTTGTTTGCATTTGCAAAGAGGCATTTAACAGAGTTCAGTGAATTGACCCAGGAAATCTGGATGTAGAGTCTTGCTGAGTGGATGAGATCCTCTGTGCAAATGTGCCAGAACTGGCTAATTTTCCATTTCTCTGTTGCAGGATTCTGTGACGTGGATGAACTATATCAGCATTATTGCTACTCTTGCTTTTGTTGCTCTGTTTGAAATTGGTCCTGGTCCCATCCCTTGGTTTATTGTGTCTGAACTCTTCAGCCAGGGCCCTCGTCCTGCGGCGGTGGCCGTGGCAGGCTGCTCAAACTGGACATCCAATTTCCTTGTGGCCATGCTTTTTCCGTATGCTGCGGTAAGAGCTCTGCTTTGTTCACTTTTGGTGACATTGAATTTGCAATACAGTTCTCTGTATAAAGTGGCTTGATAGCAAAGAAGGTCAGCTTCTGTTCCAAGTAGTCAGCTGTCTAAAATGTAAGAGTAGATAAAAACAAAAGGAAAGGGATGAAAGAAAAAAAGGGCATATAAACAGAGGAATATAACCATATGTGTGTGTGACTATGGGCCTGAACAGACAGGCCAAAATAAAGATGCTTCAGGTTACTTTGGAGGTATGCTGTTTTGTGACTTCTGGCCTCTTAGGACACATGCAGCATTTAAATAGCATACCTCCAAAGTGACCCAAAGCAGCTTTATTTTGGCCTGTCTGTTTGGGCCCTTTGTTACAAGTTGCATATGTCTTGAATTTCAAGGAGGAAAGATATAAGGAAAGAGGTGATAGGTGGCTTTCTCTTTAATTGGCTCATTTCATGGAATAGGAATTGGGAAAGCCCAAGTACCATTCATGTAACTTCAGAGGATGAAGAAGCAGGATCAGAAATTCCCTTGTTAGTACATATGGGGCCAATTTTGGCCAAAGTCATGTTTCTCCCATTAGCATCAATAGGTACAGGTCCCTATACTTAAGAGTAGAACATACTCCAACTGGGTGGGACTTGTGGTGACATTTTATGCAAGATCCCTCAAGTTTTGGAAAAGCTTTCTATGTTGCCACATGTTGCAATATAAATGATGTGGCCTTATTGTGTCCTGAAGTAAAGAGCCTTTTCACCCTGTCCACGATGCAGCAAAGAGGGGACTTTGGAGCGTTACAGACTGCCGCTTTGCGGCAGTCTGCTGGCGCTGCTGTTTGCTCCGCGAGGGAGCTGCAGCAGTCAAACCACGCGACTCCCTTGCGGAGCAAAAAAGAAG
This sequence comes from Sceloporus undulatus, assembly GCF_019175285.1. Taxonomy (NCBI): domain Eukaryota; kingdom Metazoa; phylum Chordata; class Lepidosauria; order Squamata; family Phrynosomatidae; genus Sceloporus; species Sceloporus undulatus. The sequence goes on from NC_056526.1 coordinate 97,905,112, forward strand.
CTCCAAAATAGAGCTTCTTGCTGCGGTGTGGTTATGATACTGCGAGGTGCCAATGGCGCACTCATGATGTCATAAGCGCCGCGTGATGTGCGGACGCACAGCATCCGCTACGTCAATATGGCGGTGGCTGTGTGGAACGGCCGCCACCATATTATATGTATTGACTACGTACTAGGGTTTAGAGGGGTGCGGAAGCACCGCCCCCTTCCTAGCCCTAATACGTAGTCAATATGTATTTTATGGCGGTTTGTAACCCGCCTTTGACTATGATTTTGGTGACTCTTGCCTTTGTAGCCATGGTTGAACTTTTACATTACTGAAGTATAACCTCTCTTTTCTCTTCTTCTTTGCAGCTGTACTGTGGCCCATATGTTTTCCTCATTTTTGTTGTCTTTCTCATCCTCTTCTTCATCTTTACCTTCTTTAAAGTCCCTGAAACAAAAGGTCGGACTTTCGAAGACATCTCTAGTGGCTTTGAAAGGCGAACAGCGGATGGTGTTACTCCGCCTACTGTAGAAAAGAATTCAATGGTGGAATTGACAAGCATACAGCCTGCTAAAGACGATACTGCCAATGTTTAATATGCTCCGTTCTTGTCATCTGCTTGTCAATGAGGACAATCCTCATGGAAAACAAGCATCTGTAACCTTTCAGTTGCTGCTATTTCTTCATTTCCCCTTCGTTTTCTTGTGTCTGCCAAGACTTTTGCAAAGTACTAAAATATGAAAAAGGTAGGGATCCCTTACCTACTTCCATCAGTAGAAGGCATTATGGCTAAACTAAAACTTCATCCTTCCCAATTTGCTTCCTTTTTGCCACAGATCTTACAGAGACTTGAGAAAGATTTTCTCTCTCTCTTCCTCTTTTTTATTCCATTCATGTTGAATCATTACATAGGGGCTAACATATTTATCTGTATTGTTCACAGCTTTGAAAAAAATACTTTTCTGTATGTGAGATAATAGCTCCTCAACTACTTTTTTTTGTTAAAAGTACTTTGAGTAGAAAAAATGTCCAAAACACTGGGATTTAATCTGCAGGGAAGGACCCTTCAAATTATTTATTTAATCAAATGGGAGGCTTTTTTTCACCTTTGTGAAATGGGAACTGTGATACAAGGGATATTCCTCTTCTTTTTTTGTACAATCCAAAGTATTTTATTTACTAGAGTGTATTTATTTATGTGTCACATCAGTTGTAAATATTTATTTTTATGTAAAAAGATGCTTCTGTGTATGTACAAACCAGAACAAAATGTTTTAAGATAGATGTTTTAAGAGAAGAAGCACTATGACTGTAAAAGAATTTGGGTGGTAGGCTATGGAATACCAAAGAGAAGAGAATGTTACTTTGCAGACAGGTGCGTGATCTTGGGTGGATTATACCTGTCCCGTTTAAGGGTCAATTTTGCCTTCAGGAAGGTGGAAAGAACAAGCATGTCTTTCATTATATTCTTCTGTGCTTGTCAAAGTATTTGGTGAGTGTGATGGATACCTTTCTTTAAGTACTACTTGAAAATTCTGCTGTTAAAGGTAAATGGGACACTGCAACTTGATACACCCAGTCATTGTTCACAAATTAAAGTCTGCAGACTAGAACTTGGAAAAGATGTTTCTAAAAATTACAATTCCAATAATTCCCCCATTCAGCACGTGGAGGCGGGTTATAATGTTTGCTCCCCACCACTGGCTATACAGCTGTAGTGTGTAAAAGGAACTTTTCCAGGATCTGCTGTAAACCATTTCTTGTGATAAAGTTTTGAAGACATGAACAGCTAAGGTGTGGAAAAAATAATGTGAGGAGGAGAATACAGATGACTATTTCAAGGGCTACTCTTCAGTGACAAGGACATGCCTCTCACAGTCTGCAAAGCCTACATTTGGGACAAGGGCCAAATCAACTCAGGCCTCTTAACTGTTTTCCTTCTATTTATCTTTCTGCATTTGACGCCATTCCTCTTGCATATTAAGACCCACATTTTGTTGTCTTTTAAAGGTACAGTAATATATTTAAGTCTACTGCTTCTTTGCTGGTGGCAATGATTATTATTATTATTAAGCTTTATTTATATAGTGCTACAAATTTACACAGTGCTGTACATACAATAGACGATTCCCTGCCCTCAGGCTTGCAATCTAAAATGATGAATTAGCTTTTCCTTTTTTTGAAAATAAGAAGTACATTAAGTCTAAATATAGAAAAGAGCAGACTAGCTTTTCAATCTGATTTTTTTGGTAACATTTTATTTTATTATTAAATAGAAATGTATGGCAAATTCCCAGTATGAGAAATTGTCAGCATAGGCAGGATTATATATATAAAAATAGCAGAGACCAAAGCTACTAAAACAAGATGTTTTAAAAACAAAAACAAAATGTAAGCCTATAGTGTCTGAAAAACTTGAGGGCCCATTCACATTACAAAATCACGTGAAGTTCCTACTCACCCCGAATCTCACACAAGCGAATCCGGGGCTTGCACACCCGTTCCGTGGTAAATGGCCCCTAGCGCGGGTCTTTTGAAATCGGCGCAAATGCCGTTTCTTTTTAAAAACCCCGGGTCCTGGGAATGAGAACTTTGCCTCGATCACGATCGAGGCAAATTGAGGGAGGGATTTAGGCCAGAGGGTGGGCAAAGGGCAAGGCATTTCCTCCCCTCATCGGAGGGGAGGGGGAGGAGGAAAGAGCCCTGGCCAGAAGGGAGCAAGGGAAGGCATTCTTTAGGAGCCTCTTTTCCCTGCATCCCCTGCCCAAAGCCCTCTGTCGCTGGGCATTCCTTCCCTTGCAGGAGGAAAAAATCATGGAGCTCATGTCAGGCAACCCCCCCCCCCCTTTTCAAATGCTAACAATTTCTATTCCAGAATGTATGTTTTATTTTTAACCCATTATTTTGAGCACACCTGCGCATGGTTTCTATTCCAGAATGTATGTTTAATTTTTATCTATTTTTAGCGCACATGCGCATGGTTTCTATTCCAGAATGTATGTTTAATTTTTATCTATTTTTTTAGCGCACATGCGCATGGTTTATATTCCAGAATGTATGTTTCATTTTTAACCATTTTTTGAGCGCACATGCGCATTGTTTATATTCCAGAATGTATGTTTCATTTTTAACCATTTTTTTTGAGCGCACATGCGCATGGTTTCTATTCCAGAATGTATGTTTCATTTTTAACCATTTTTTAAGCGCACGTGCGCATTGTTTATATTCCAGAGGCAGATGGAGCCAGGCTTGCACTTGCTTTCTGCAGAGGGAGAAGCTACAAATGTTGCAAACAATCAATGTTACATTTTTACCAATTTTTTTTGAGCAAATATGCAAATGATTTGTCTTCTTGAGCAGATACAGCAAGGGAAGCAAAGGGAAAGCTAATGTTGCTTTTAAAAGAAAAAAAAAAGCATGGCAATCCCATCCTCTGCCTGGGACAGGGGCAGATCTGACCCAAAAGCCCACAGGTTTATTAAAAAAGAGAGCGTGATAGAGAGAGAGGCATCTCTCTCCCTGCTTCAGCCGCTGAAACCCCTGTGCCTGGCTCTTTAAAAAGGGAGGACACTTCCCCCGATGCCCTGCAAACGTCACCATGATGATAGCTTGATTGGCAGCGGCCAATCTACAGAATGCATTCGATTTCTGTCAAAATGCATTCAATTTCAATTTGTAGTGGGCACTTGCTAACGGAGCGATTCGGGGGAGGGGCATCCGGATCATCCCAGTTCCCTCCATGTCTTTTACCCCAGTATGAATGGGGCCTGAGTAGATTTCAAGTATTTATTGATTAGAATGACTGTATATAACCAGGGTTTCTTTTGGCTAACTTTACCAGCTTAATGCATACAGATTTGTCTCACTGTAATGTATATATTGGGCTGGATCCAAATTTAGAGATGTGTAACAGGGTTGGCCCAAGCCAACTCCCTCCTTCCCATGGCAGCCTCAAATCCTCCCCTGCAGGGATCCAGATGAGTTGGGGGGGGGGTTTTTTGCAGATCTCCACCCAACTGAGCAGAGGCACCATTTGCTCTGATCATGGAAAGTGGATCAGTGTGCTTTCAAGAGACCCCCTCCTTACCACTGCGTAACATCTTGCCTGATTCAACATGGCCCCCTGCGTCTCTTGCATTGCATTTTTACAGGCTGGAGAAGCTGCCATGGTGAAGAAGGGCGAGGGAGAGGGCAAATCTGCTTTGGCCTAAAAAGCTGCAGACCCCTAAATGTTGATCCAGCCTATTATTAACGTATTTTTTTTTATAAGTGAAGAAATATAATATGCTATAATTTAGTGTTTGAAAGTGCATTCCAGGGAAGCTCCATGTGTATTAACTGGCTCTTCTCCTGTCCCTACTCTGGGAGTGAAGGGGGAGATATGTTAAGTGTATTGTGATACATCAGAAACCTCACCTAATGTGGTTGGCATGTCCTTTTCTCAGGGAACACTGAAAATCATACCTCTGTGTGACAGCCTAGAGGTATCTAATTATTATTATTTTTTTAAAGTGAATTGCCCTCACTAAGCTATAGTTCTCGGTATTCTTTGGGTACATCAGGCAGTTAACATATTTTAAAAACCAATTTTAAGCTGGTATGATTGAGCCTGCATGTACTGCTGCTGAGAAATGTGCTGATAATGTGTCTTCCTTTGGACATAGAAGTGTGTATTTGTAGAGCTGTTATTTAAACGGACAGGAGGTTCTGAAGGAGGAGGATCCTCTGTGGTCATGTCTATTCATGTAAAGGATTGTTCATGTCACTGAAAACACAGTTTAACATGAGCAGCTCATGCTTGCAGAACTACTGAGCAACTGAAGGCAAAATCAGATGGTCAAACACCCAGAGGAAATATACCTCTAGTTGCAATTGAGAAATAATCAAGAAATTAATAAGAAATAATATTCAAGAAATAATCTATACACCAAACACAGCCTCTATAATTGGATCCAGCCTCTCTTGAACTTCATTCTGTTTATCTTTTAAACTTCAAAAAGCCTTTATTTATCCCACTGATATTTAATGTGCTTTTTTCCATACTACTCAATTCCTCTAGCCTTCAGTAGATGAATATTGACATCTGCTGCAAAGCAAAATAGTTTCTGTATGGGTGCAACTGCATTCCATATCTCCATTCCACTTTGGGCGTCTTTGATTGCAGTGTGAGTGCATGCGCACACATACGTGTGTGCACATATGTCTGTCATGTTCCTTTTTGTTCTTTATGTTGTGAAGATTTCCAGTGGGTTTTATATGTCTTACTATTGTGAACATGTTGAGGTTTTTTTTGAATAAAAGGTTTGGATGGAAATTTCTAGCTTTGTGATTTACCAATTTATTGGAGACCCATTATGAAGCAATAATTTGAATGTTGGACTGTGACTCTTGGAGACCAGGGTTCAAATCCCCGCTCAACCATGGAAACTTACTGGGTGATCTTAGGCAAATCACACTCTCAGCCTCACAGGAAGACAAATGCAAGCCCCTTTGAATAGATCTTGCTAAGAAAGCCCTGTGATACATTTACCTTAGGGTTGCCATAAGTTGAAAACGATTCGAAGACACAAATCAACAAATGTGTACTTGAGAACTCTTCAGCCAATGGCTGAATGTACTTCCAGTAATATTCATTCTTCCTTGTCTTGCGTTACTGGCTATTTTTCCATTTGTGCTGCCTGAGGATGAGGACAAGATTGTTCGGAGGTGACAGCCACCACAGCCAGAGGAGGAAAGATAGAAGTCGGTGCCTCACTATGGCAAATAAGGTTTCCAGACTGTCTTAGAAATGCTATGGTGAAGCCATTACTGAAACAGCTGACCCTGAGCTCTATCATACCAGCCTAGTCCCCAACATCCATTTCTTGGGTAAATGTTCTGGAGAATATGGTGGTTACCTAGCTCCAGAGATTCCTGGATGAGACTTGGGTCTGAAACAGACAGGCAAAAAAAGATGCCTTCCACATGGTTTGAGGGCATGGCGATTAGGTGGCGCATGCCCCCTACCATGCAGAAGCTGCGTCAGGACTGCCTAAGGTGATCCACACCCAGCCACAAAAGGAGTGGCTTTTATCCACTCGTTGCTGCGGTCCCACAGCAATGAGAGCAGGAGCAGTCTCTGGCCACTCCTTTTGCCCTATCTAATCAAGGCCCACAAACTAAGAGCTCACACATCAACTGCATTCTTCAGTTTTTGCAAACTCAGCCTGGAGACCCAAGTTTCAGCGGTGGCTAGAACATTTGCACAGCTAATACTAGTGCACCAGCTATGCCCATTCTTAGATGTAGATCTGGGGATGGTGACATATGCCCATGTGGATTATTGTAATGCACTCTATCCTGGGCTGCCTGTGGAAACCACTTAGAAACTTCAGGAGGCCAATATGCTGTGGTCAGACTAATGATGGGATGGTCACTGAGAAAACAATTCCCTTATTCCAACAGTTTCACTGGCTACTAGTGTTTCCGGATAGATATCAAAGTTTTTTGTGGTTTTTCCCCCCAGGCTATGTGGCCCTGTTCTAGAAGAGTTTTTTCCTGATGTTTCACCAGCATCTGTGGCTGGAATCTTCAGAGAATACTGAAAATGCTGGTTATATCATATACAACCCTATATGGCTTGGCTCTAGACCATCTGAAAGGCTGTATTTCCCTGTATGAGCCTGCCCATATTTTAAGATCTTTGGAGAAGGGTTTACCTTGGTTACAGAGACTTGTCCTAGGCTTGGGAGAAAGCCTTCTTGGTGGCTTCTCCCATGTTGTGGAATTTCCTCCCATGGAAAAATTTTGGCCTCTTTTCTGTTGTCTTTTTATCAGCAGAGAAGGCCTTTTCATTTAGGCCTTTAGCTATTAACTTGTTGGGGCAAAAGAGTCTTTTAAGTGGACATGCTGTATTTTTTAATGTTTTTAAATTCATTTGATGTTTTGAATTATTGTTTTTTACACAATCATTTAATTAAAAATATATATTATTAGCTTCTTCAGTTATACTTTATCATACATCTGGAATGGGACCCAAGGTGGTTTATCTTGGATCCCATGCCAGGAGAAAAGTGGGATGTAAATCAAACAAACATTTTATATAAATAAAGAATGTTATCACTTAAACTTAACCAGGTACATCCAAGGCCCATATATCATTCATGGACTTCTCACAAGGCTTCCTGAAGAAGCAAGGAAGCCACCAGGCACCGCTGCTCTCTACAGTGGTGCCTCGGGTTACGAAATTAATTCGTAACGCGGCCGCTTTCGTAACCCGAAAAGCCTTCGTAAGCCGAATTGCCATAGGCGCTAATGGGGAAAAGCCGCGATTCCGTGCGAAAAAGCCGAAAAAAGCACCAAAAGTTTTTTCGTAACCCGAAAAAACATTCGTAACCCGAAACAATAATTCCCTATGGGATTTTTTCGTATCCCGAAAATTTCGTAACCTGGGTATTTCGTATCCCGAGGTACCACTGTATTACTGACAGAGCCCTTCTTAGCTGAGTCCTTTGTGCCTCTGGCAAAAGACTTCTAAGCCCCTTACGATCTTCAGAGAACCAGAATGAGTGAACATCTAGGCCTCCACAATGACACTAATTCACAAAAGCATTTTTTCATATCCTCCTAGATTTTTTTTCTTTTTGCCTTGTAAGAGGCATTTTTGTTTGGCTGTACAGGGACCTGACTTCAGTAGGACAGTGAGAACTAATATGGAGTAGATGTTACACCACAGGATAAGGAAGATTCAGGTTCAAAATTCCCTTTCATTGGCAAAGTTCACTTCGTCTCAGAGTGACTTGCTGTGAGGAAAAAGGGAGAGGAGAGGATATGGACAGAATTCAAAGATATAGCTGCGTTCGTTGATACGTAGAGAGATCTTGTAGCACCTTTGAGTGCTAACAGAAAGAAAAAAATTGGCAGCATGACCTTTCCTAGACTTCAGTCTACTTCCTCAATTTTTGCATCTGAGGAAGTAGACTGAAGTCTAGGAAAGCTCCTGTTGCCAGCTTCTTTCTTTCAGTGAGTCTCAAAGGGTGCAACAAGATATTTTTACATCATCATCATCATCATCATATCCAAATGCATCTGAGGAAGTAGACTGAAGTCTAGGAAAGCTCCTAGAGTACTCAAAGGTGCTACAACATCTCTCTATGTACTCCTTGGAGGAAAGGTAGAATACAAATATAGCAGGCCCTTGGTATTCCCTGGTGTTTAGTTCCAGGAGTCCTTGTGGATACTAAAATCTGTGGATGTTCAAATCCCATTAAACATAATGGCATAGTAAAATGGTGTTCCTTATATGGCATGGCAAAAACAAGGTTTGATTTTTGGAAGTTATATTTTTTGGAATATTTTCAATCTGTGGATAACTGAATATGTGAGTAAAGAATCCGTAGATATGAAGAGTCAACTGTATAAGAAATTTACATTTCTTTCTAGTAAGGGAAACGATTCTCTATATCATTGTTTGCCCTCTAATGTCTAAGTAGGCATTGACTGCTTAGTTACTATGTAATTATTCACCCAAATAGGAAACAGAAAAGGCATGTGAGTGTGATGCTGTTCTCCAGCACCATGTTTGCAGAAGTCTAAAAGCATTTGACATTTTATGTTGGCATACTTGGAAGCGAAGCAAGGTAAGCCCTGGTTAGTACTTCAAATGGTAGACCACCAACAAATACCAGGTGCTGTAAGTTATATCTCAGTGCTATGTAAGCAGGGTGGCCATTGCCACTATAAGCTACTTTCAAAGCTTCCTTCCAAACATAGGCTTAGTTTAAGAAACAGGTTTTCTGCAGCTCCTTGGGGTTCTCTGTGAGAGTGAATGTTAAATTTCTGCAGGATTTTCTTTCCTGGGATTTACTCCTGAATTATAATGGTGCTTCCAGAGTCAATAATTACTGAATAATCACCTTGTCGCCTTCACTTCTTCTATCTACCCCACTGGTTTGTTCATCTTCCTACTAAAAAAAATAAATTAACAAAGGGGAAAAATACTTTCACAACTTTTCATTAGCAGGGCTAGGAGGTTCTAAAAGATCATGCTTAAAGGGCTCAGCTGGGAAGAGTTCTAAAAGATTCCTCGTGTCCTTATTTTGGCTTTAGCTAATGACGCATAAGTCAAATGCTTAGCTATATGAAAAAAGTAGTTAGCACATACCTTCTCCTAAATCTTAAATTTTGTGTGTGTGTGTGTAGTGAGTTCAATTATCAGGACTAAGTCCCAATTAATTCAATACGCACTTAAATTCTACTGTTAGTCCCAGGCAGAGGGATTCAATTGGATGCATCAATGGGATTTATCTACGTGTTGATTCATCACTCAACCACTGATTGAATAAGTCTACTCAGACAAATGTACTGCTCATAGAGAAATGATTATAGACAAATATTCACACATAGACAAATGGCTATATATTACTAGTAAGGTGTTAAACCCTTAAACAGTACCTCCTTAAGTAAGGCAAACACTAGAGTAACAAACCATATAACATTCACTTACAAAACAATATTTTTAATGTGGACACCAATGGGTGCATAGAGTCAAGATTCATTACACAGTCTTTGTACCAGAGTGAGATGTAGAAAAAATAGAAATACATAATCAGAATTGCACAACCTTATGATATTTCCACATAAGAATTTACTGACTGTTGTGAAGATTCAATTTTTACATGAACTACAGCTGAATTAACCCAAAGTACTTCTATTTAGGGAAACAATGTTCCACCCAAGCAAATTGTTTACAGATTTCAGATCAGGTTCTTCATTTAGCATGGGTTGTTGAACAGCCTCTGTTGTAGTCTGAACACATTTACATTACAATCTAATTTTACTAAAATAAAGATTTTGATAGCTATCTTTCATTTGCATCTTTACATTTGAAACAGCAGCTTTTATTTAAGTGAGAACATGAGACTTAAAAGTGCTTTATTATAGGTTTGCTTTTATTCCTAAAAAGATGTCACACACAAACATTGGCAAGAGTGACTTTCCAACATGCTTTTCTTTGGCCTTTTATCACATTTGCTTCAAAGTAGTGCTTTTAAAAAATTGTGGGGACTTTCATTCGCCTCTGTTTTCATTTTGTAAATGTTTTGCTTACTAGTGCAATAAAATGATGACTTTCTTCCTTTTAGTGGTCGAAATGGCACTTGTTTCTATCCCATTAAAATTATTTCTTTTCTTTTTGGCAACAAGCAAGAGCTAAAGCGATAATTAAGTTAAAGCAAGATTTGTTATATTCCTTAGAGACCCAGCAGTTACTAAAATAATTGTTTCTGCTTCCCCATCCCTAACACAATGAAGCTAGATAAAGGGTTAACAGCAAGTGCACATGATAAAATTGTGGCAAGTGTGTAGTTTGTTTTTATCAAGCATGTTTCTGTTTCTCTGTGGTATGCTAAAAAAGCAAAGCCTTTTTCTTTAACTCATTCCTTTTCCAGAGTGCAAGCCGCTCAAATTGCTCAATGCTCATTTTGAAAACTTCCTGAAACTCTTCATGGGACAAATGCCGCTTAATAAAGAAAATAAAGACAAAAGAATATACCGTAAACATTTCAGCCTTCATTTTATACATGGTACCAGAAATAAACACATTAAGACTTTATTAGATTCACTCCTGCTTTTGGAAATCATTTCCACAGTATAAAATACTCATTAATTTATTGTTTACGTCTATATCTTGCATTTCCACAAGATAAAATATTAATTCCTTTATTGTATATGTTAATATTGTGATTCTCTTTCTATGTTTGCCCTGAGATCATCATTACAAGACCAACCCCAATACCACCAATTTGTAACTAGCCCATAATGATTTCCTCCCACTGCCATCTCTCTCTGCCACTGCAGCCATCTCTCCCTTTCCCTATAAATTACATGTAGGCAGCAGCAACGTAGAGTCATCATGGGAGACTCTCTACATGGCCTTCAGTTATTTCCTGGTATCCGGAATAGCTGTGATCCAAGCACTAGAAGTTCTAGGAACTCTAATCTTAATTTTCCACAACTCCTTCCTGCATATTTATTTTGGGACATTAGGCACCCAGGAAGTTATGTGTTCCACTACTCCCTGCATGAAAAATCATTCGTGATACTATACCAGTGATGGCGAACCTATGGCACACGTGCCAGAGGTGGCACTCATAGCAATCTCTGTGGGCACATGTGCTGTTGCCACAGCACAGAGTTTGTTACTAGAAAGCCAGAGGGACATGGCACTTTGCAATAAATAAGTGGGTTTTGGGTTACACTTTGGGCACTCGGTCTGCAAAAGGTTCACCATCACTGTCCTATACAACAGTATCCTGGAACCAGAAAGTGACATTAAATTTCCAGGTGTCCATATTCCTAAAAAATGCTCTCCAGGAAACAGTCCCAAGGATTTTGGCCTTTCAATAGTTCAGGATTTAGTGAATAAATTATTTTAAAGCAGCCTGGGAGGAAGGTAGGTGAGATGGGATGGGTTCATCAGGCTTCTGAGTCTTCTGATGTTCCTGTCAGTATAACAGAATCAAAATCCTGGCGAGCACAACTGAATCTGAAACCAGATTATCTTGCTATATTGTAACATAATTTGTGTGCACTGAGCCCACTTGAAATTCAGATGAAGCGAGATTAGAATTAAAATATTTCAAACTGTACTACTTTGATATTTATAAACAAGAGCCTTTCTTACCTCCAGTCTGGTTCTGTCCACATCCTTTGGTAGTTTCACTCGAACCCTATTTGTTACAATCAGGGTTTCATATGGATACACCTATTTTACAAAAGAAAAAAAAAACATGATGTCTAGAAAATCAAATATTTCTTATGGTAATTTTACATACAGTTGAAATATACTTATATTGTAGCATAATACAGTTGGAAGAGGCCTCATACGCCATCAAGCTCAACTCAACCAAAATTCCAGCTGCAGCTGGATTTCCACCAAAGCTGCATTCTTCACAGGTCACTGGTCTGTGATCTCCACAGTGCACTGCCTGAGCATCATCCCACAGTCATCCCTGCCAGTTCCACTACCACTAGTTTCCAAAGTCCCACTGACCACATTCCCACCTGTCACTTCCAGCACATCTGCTGTGCTTCTGGACCCTTAACAACAGGATCCACCAGACTCTTCAGAAGGGGAATATGACTCAAACTCCTCATTCCCTCTGAAGTTGTCACCATCAAATCATGCCAAACACCAGACTTGCCCCCCAAAGGGCATCAAGATGTTGATGAACACTGTCCTGCAGATGGCCAAATCCTTAGGCTTGGAAGCCACATCTCTCCTCTCGCCAGCATCAGACCCAGTATTTTAGATGACTGACTCACAGGCTGTGACCCCAGCCATGATCCCAGTGCTACCAGACCTATAGCAAGTCTTGAACCAGTTCTGGAGAAAACCAGCCTCCCTGCCACCTTTGTCATGACACTTGGAGAAATTGTACTAGACCCAACCCAAGGGTGCCAACTATAAATAATAATATAAATAAAACTTTTATTTATATCCCGCTTTTTGTTACAATCAAAGCGGCGTACAACCTTTAAAAAAATACAATATATGCAATTTTCGCCCCCCTTAAAAAAGGATTAAACAATTCTATCCATTAAAATTACAGACAATAAAATCTAAAAACAATAGTACAATAATAGAATAATAGAGGTGGGCAGAGTCTTCACTTATATATGTCTGTGGGGGGATCTTTATGTGGCCGGGTTCTATTCCAGGAAGGCCTTCGGGAAGAGATCCATCTGGACAGCTTTCTTGAAGCTCTCTAGGTTGGTAATTTGACGGATCTCCTCCGGCAGGCCATTCCATAAGGTGGGAGAGATCATGGAAAAAGTCCTCTGGGAGGCCGCCATCAATCTGGTCCTTGTGGACTGCAACAAATTCTTCCTAGAGGATCTGAGGGTACGGGGTGGATTATACGGAAGGAGGCAATCCCTTACATAGGTTGGGCCCAAGCCATGGAGGACTTTAAAGGTAATGACCAACACCTTGTACTGTGCCCAGAAACTAACAGGCAGCCAGTGGAGTAATTTCAATATTGGTGTAATATGGTCAGTCCTAGTTGTTCCTGTAATCAATCTGGCTGCCATATTCTCTACCAGTTGAAGTTTCCAGACTAGGCACAAGGGTAGCCCAAAGTAGAGCGCATTGCAAAAATCAGGTCTTGAGGTTACCAGTGCATGTACTACAGTTTCGAGGTCACCCAGCTCCAGGAAAGGGTGCATCTGGCATATCAGCCGGAGCTGGTAACAGGCACTCTTGACCTATTCTACCTATTTCAGCACCTAAACCTCAATTCTACAGCAGTGGAGGCATCCCAGTCCAAGAACAGGAAGAAGGCACATTGCACACCAGTGAACAGGGAAGGCAGACAGTTGGACATGTTTGGCTGCAGGTTCTACTTATCCTCAGCCCTAGCAGTATGGATAGCAAACATATAGGCCTGCATGGCCACTTACCAGAGGTTCCTCTGGCATAAGATGCTCTCCTTTATTCTCAACCTCTCATAGGATCTGTGTGCCACCAGAAGCCATTGTGCTACCCACCATACAGTCAGTCCATCATTCTGCAGACTACACCACCAAAGTAATGTTGGAGGCAACAGCCCTCCCATGATACATCTGGTTGCACTCAGTTAGCCTCTTAAGGGACATGAGGAGTGCATAGAAGACCTTCGTTTCAATAGTCAGGGCCTATTTTGCATCACCACAGATGAGGCTATGGACCATCTCTTCAAGACCCAAATGACAGTAAAGAATATAGGCCTTAAAGTCCAACACCAATAGCAACAACCCTCTAAGCCAGGCCAGGCCTGCATAACTTGGCCATAGGCTAAACTTAGGGCTGCAGATATAATTAATTGACTATAATATAAATTAATTAGATAAAATTAATAACAGTTAATTAGAATTCATTAATATTAACTCCACTCTCATTCTGCTTTGCCCAGCCCTTGGCAGAGGAGCCTTGTCTGTCCTTCTCCTCCTTTGCCTGGACCTGTCCTCAGGGGAAGGTCTGTGTTCTTTTGGCAAGTTGTCAATGACAATCCACATATGCCAGGAAGACAGAACATTTCTCAGTTCATCTTGTCAGGCTAGCACAATACCCCCTGAGCAATGAGTCCCCAACCATCAGCACCTTTCTTTCATTCTTTTTGTGGTTTGACATTACAGTAACTCATTCCTTGGTATGGTGTGTCACTTGTTGCGGGTTTCCTGTTCCTGGCTTTCTCATTAAATGTTGGAAGCAATTGGTTAGTTGGAGAGATTCTGAATCCCTTCTGTTCCAGATAGTGATAGTCTTCCAGGGTGTTTCCTCACTGTTACAGGGTGTTTCCTTACTGTTCTTCATTTACTTAGTCTCTTCGTTTTCCCTGGCAGGTTTTTCCTGTTGGTTCTGTATGATGAGTTCTCCCTGTGTTCTATTCAAGAAGTCCTCCTGTTCTTGGATGCATTGAAGGGTTTCAACATACAGCTGTAGTGCACTGACTTTACCTTCCAACTCTATATTATACTTATATATATTAATTTAACATACAATAAAAGAACATTCTAAAAAGGAATACACTGACTGTTTCTGAAAAGAGCCTATTCAAGGTTAGTCCTTGAATCTCTTGCTGCCTGAGGCAAAATCCTTACTCTTCACAACTGGCAAAGCTACAGTTCACCTCAGGGCAGCAACTGCTTAAATCAGGAAAGGTTGCTTGATACACAGTTTTTCCTTTAACATTTTGAGGATGATTCAGTTCCCTGCTGCCAAAGGTATTTACTTCAATCTCTAAAGGGAGGATCTATTTGTGGATGATTTTGATGTTCTGTTCTTAAAAGGGCTCCTTACCTGGTATTCTGTAAGAGAAAAACAAACACACATAGTTGGAAGATTGGAGTAATGACTAGTGTCTAAATGTTTTATACAGTATTGAGAACTTTAGACTAAAATTTCCTCAAGGAAAATACTGTCAAAAATGGGATAACTGTGCTAATATTATACCTCTTTTCCCCCAAGCAGCATCCTGGTCAGCATCATACTGGGTCATGGTGCTACCCTATATCAGAAAGAAAAATACAGTTTGTTTCAGCAAAATATTACCATTTGCAAAATTCAAATGTGTGCTTATTTATTTAAAATATTTCTCTCAACATGTAAAGCAAAGCAGCCTAGTTGTATGGCTTTTTCAGTAAATGGTTTCCATGATTAGGAAGACCTTCCTCACAGTAAGAACTGTTCAATTGTGGAATACATTGCCTAGGAGTGTGGTGCTGTCTCTTTCTTTGAAGGTTTTTACAAAGCCTGGATAGCCATCTGTCAGGAGTGCTTTGATTGTGTATTCTTTCATGGCAGAGAGTTGGATTGGTCCATGTGGTCTCTTCCAACTCAGTGATTGTATGTTTCTGTTCACTTTAAAATGAATTAAAATGGAAATTGAAATAGAAATAGGTAACAGCGACATTTTGGTGAGCAGGACTCCTTGTTCTACTAGTCTTACTGGTTTGTTTCTTGCTGTTGAACTCTGTTGCTATTTTTATGGTGCTTTTAACATGACCTTGATTAAAAATGTTTAGCACATTTTAATATGTTAGAAGTTAGTTTGACAGGGAATGTAGCTAATTGGGTAATTAGTATGGCTAATGTTAATTTTTGCGAGTTTTTAGCCAATCTTACATTCTGTCGAGGTCATCTAGAATCCTGCCTCTTTACTATAAGGCTATAGCCAACACATCCAATCTGTTGTCATCTGCTGTCTCATGGGCATGCTTTTCATTCTTTCATCATTTATAAAGCTGATAAACAGTGGGCCCAGGGCAAAACCCTGTGGGACTTCATTTGTCATTTCTATCCAGGTTGATCATGCCCCCATCTAATACCCACCTAAAATTAGCATCATTTATCAATTTTCCAACAAGAGAAACAAGGGGGACCTTGTTGAAGGCCCTGTTACAATCTATATCAGGGGTAGGCAACCTTTTGAGCCGGGGGCCGGGTTGCTGTCCCTCAGACAACTGGGGGGCCGAAGCCAAAAAATAAATAATGAAATAATTTTTTTAAAAAATTAAATATATAAATAAACCAGGACAAATGTAGGACAAAATTTTCAAATGGAAGACACTTTTTTAAAAAAAATGGAGGACATGTGAAAAAATTTGCTGATTTTTAAAATTTTTTAAATATAAATGCATGTTTCTGAGGCTTCTATAGACAATTGTCCCCCAAAGGCCCCAGTGGCAATCGGCGGCAGGACCAGGCTGGGGCCGGTCCCAAGGCCTTGCCGGGCCGCATCCGGCCCGCGGGCCGCAGGTTGCCTACCCCTGATCTATATCCACAACATCTCCCGAGTGATCAGGGTAGCATGATATCAAACAATGACATAACATCAATCACTTGTGTTGTCCCTGTAATTACTATCGGTTATTACTATTTATTTATTTATTTGATCTATATCCCATTTTCCCACCATGGATGAAGGTAGAAAGTGTGTCAGTTAAACACCCCTTCCACAACAAACAAGGCTATTTGCCAAAGGTCCACAGGAATTTTTAAAAAGTCTTTACCTGCCAGGCAGACAGGAGGAACGTAGCCAGTCTAACCCTCCTCAATAGAGAATTTCTGACCCTGGAAATGGTCATGGAGGGATCAAGCAGACCAGTAGCTTGGAGTGTTCTCTGGCCACTGCAGCACCAATCACTCCCTGTTCAGTGTGGGACTGGGATGACCAGATTCCATAGTTATGAGGTCAGCTGCCACCACAGTCTGCAGAAGAACACCAGCAAGGAGCACTTTTTGTGCTCCTTTTGTGGCTGAGTTTGGGCTGCTTTAGGTGGCCGCTGTGCAGCTTCGGTCCAATCAGGGGGCATGCATCATCTGAAAATCACATCCCTGGATCGACCTGAAAGCCACACCTTTGGCCCATCTGTTTTGGGCCTGAATAAGTCTTGAATGGTTGTTTAGGAAAACTTTATCATAATCAAATGGAATGGCCTGGTCCATCCCAACCAATCCACATTGAAGATGTGGACAACACTTATGTACCTCAAACCTATTCTCAAAGCATTTTAAAAAGGGGAAAGAGAGAGAGAGAGACTCCTCAAGATTGTGTGTCTTCAGTAACTTGTGATGTAATTTGTCAGGACCAAAAGCTGTGAAATCCCTTAGAGTGGTTAGGTACTTTCCTGCCACATCTTTACCTGTCTTGTGCTGCAGCTTTTTTCTTTCATTAATTGATCTATTTTTGCAAAGTCAAGTACAGTTTCCCTTGAGGAAAAATACCTAGGCAAATAAGGTGGTAAATAATGCATGATATTATGATTTATTTTTTTATACAACATTACTATTTTTTAACAGAGGCTCCCCTTTGTGATATATAATTGATGAAATAAAGTGATTATAGCTAGTAAAATGATAGGTCTTTTCACTTTTTGGAAAACTGACTGGTGCATTCTATATAAAAAAGATGTGTGGTAGCTGTCTGATTGTGAAAGTGATTTATAAATGCATATTGAAATGGTTATTAGCCACAGTGGTAATTCATCATAGAGTACATGGAGTGGAAATGCCCCTCAACTATTTTTGCAGAACGTGCTAGGGACTGTACCATCTCAACTGCTGAATTTGCCTTGGTGGCAAAATCAGTGCTTTTTATCATGTAAGCAAGGTAGGTTCATATTTTTTAAAAGGTAGTTTGTGCTAATGGAAGCCTCCAGGAAGAATAATGCTTTAAAAATAAGGTGTGTTGGCCCCCATGCTTTGTTTATATGTTTAAAAGTGTTGGTCTTGCTGTTATTAAAATAACAGAAGTGGATTCAGAGCTGATGGGTATTGCCGCAGAGGTGTCCTGGCAGTGGGGTCAAATGTAGTCCCCTGATCCTAGAGGTTATCAATCCTTGCTATACATAGTACTTCTGATATTTTCACTTTGGAAATACAGGTATAGAGTAACCCTAAATAGTTCTGCTTTTCACATGCTTTTAGAAGCCACTGAAGTTCGGAGATAGAACATATGCCTTGTCTACTAAAGGTCCCTAGTTCAGTCCCTTATATCCCCAAGAAAAAAACCAATAACAAACAATAACAATAGACAATTTCTCATGCTCTGAAGAGCCACTGACAATCAGAGTGGAGTGCAGATATGCCAGAGGACCAACTGGGATCCCTGTAAGGTTGAATGTAGCCCTGGGAACTGAAGTTCCCCACCTCTGGGATTGGGAAATACTGGGACTGATGGCAAAATGCTCTCCCCAGTTTCCAAAGGACAGAATGCTAGTCTGACCAAATATGGCACAGCCAATGTTCTTAGATATTTTTATGTCTACCTACATGGTGTAGCCCATTCTTTCCATAGTCAGGAAGAGAAGCAGATTTGGAATATGGAAACCCTATAAGAGATAAAGAACAGAAAAAAATATTTTCATTAAAAGCATTCTTTTGCATGCATATCAGTCACAAGTGAGCAATAAGCAAAAGCTCATCTCAAATATTTAAATTATATTGTACATAATAAATAGGCCTTTGAGATCAAAATGAAGAAAGAAATCTATCACTTTCACTCTAAATTCATGTAGCTGATCTCATGCTATTTGCCATTTTACCATAACAATAGTAAATTTGTTATAACTATCTTCTATTTACCTTGATAGCGTATTACAGTAACACATTTAACTAAAGAAAAACAAAATCAGCTATAACATTCTGTCCATTAATTTGACTCCACCCAGAAATGGAGAAGTGAATGTGCTAGGATTGCTAGGATTCGAACTAAACCAGATTTAAAAGAGATGTAGAGGAGGGGAGGAAAATTGGTTTTCCCTGGAGATTCTACCAAAATCTTCAGGTCACATTATGACTAAGACTAAAGTTATATCTAGACTATAGAAATGATGCAGTTTGACAACACATTGACTGTCATGACTGCATCCTATAAAATCCTGGGATTTTTTAGTTCTGTGAGTCACCAGAACTCTTTGGCAGAGAAGGCTAAAGACCTTGTAAAACTACAAATTCAATAGATTTGGCACTAAATGCATTCAAAATAGGTTATTATCCACCCTGAACAAAGTCTGTGGTGCATAAAATTACTTCAGCAAGGTTATCTCCTTTCTGAGTGTTATGTATGCACTTAGACGGTGCCAAATCTACTTCATACAGAACTTTCAAAGGTTCAAGGAACAGCATGTGAACCTTGTTCTCCCCACTCACTGTGTCTACTATGCCTTCCATGTAAAGAGAGAATGTTCTGTTTGGGTTGGTTAACTATCCCCAAATACAGGAAGATTTTATCCATGTCAAGGTTCAGTGTTCTTCCTTCTAATTTACTAGCTGGAAGATGCAATACAATTCTACTGTACAACGAATGCTGGCACTGCAACAATATTGAAGCTGAATTTCTCCTACATGCATTCTTTAGTTGTTACTACTATCAAGGGGCTAGGAAAGACCTAATGTCCTCAATTATTTAGCTTTTCCTAGGTAGCTCTCTGAGGTTGTTTTAACTATTTAGCTTAAAGGTTCCAACCAGATATTTCCAGGACAGATAGCTAAGTTATTAAATCTGACAATTCGTACTAGGCCATTATATGCAACAACAAGGTAACCAGACAATAATAGTATTAACAATACCGATAGTAGTCTGGCAATAGACTTGAAACTTATGCAGCATGCTATAGATAATACTACTTTGTAAAACTGTTACTGGTATAATGGTCACTATAAACTATAGTGTTTATTATTATAATAATGATGGAAATATAATGAGATTTATGTACAGCGCTGTGTAAATTTACAGCGCTTTATAAATAAAGGTTAGTAATAATAATAATAATAATAATAATAATAATATGTAGTAAACATGTAACGTTTTATAATATATCTTTGTAAGGGCAACATACAAATTGTGTAAGGGCCCAAGTATCAATTAATACACAACATGCAATATGCAATGCCTTTCTCACATAACATGTAATAGAATGTGCTCCTCACAAGTAATTATGTACCTAGTAATTAACCACTAGGTAGTAAGTTATTCATAATAGTATTTTTTACAAGTAATATCAATAAAGAGCAAAACAAGGGGCCACACACACATCTACTGTTAATTCATGGATGACAGCTTATCAAAATGAGTAATGTGAAGGACATACAGAACCACTGCTTTTTTTTTTTTAAAGTAAGACTCTTCTGAAGTCAGAGAAATTCCTTGTAAAATAATTCTAATGCTTGTAGTTGTTCCATTCCATAAACAACAGCTAATGAGTAAAGTGAAGGTCATTTATAACGCTGCTGGTTTGAAGCTGGATTGTTGCAGCCTTGAAGAAATCATTTTGTGAAAATAATTATGATGTTTTTAGTCGTTCTTATCAGGTGTGGAGGTCTGCAGTTGTTCCACCGATTCGGTAAAGCTTCATCAGGCTCTTATTTCGTAAACAATCATAATGAATTCAAAGTTCCTGGAGGAAGTTTCTGACAGTAAGGGCTGTTTGACAGTTGAATGCACTCCCTCAGAGTGTGGTAGAGTCTCCCTCCTTGGAAGTCTTTAAATAGAGGCTGGATGGCCATCTTTTGGGTATGCTTTGATTGAGAGTTCCTGCATGGCAGAGGGGTTGGACTGGATGGCCCCTGTGGTCTCTTACAACTCTATGATTTTATGATTCATAAACCTCAGCAAAAGCATTCACTCCTGCAAGCCCATACTGTAGAATTGGATGCATACATTACAAAGTATATGAAAAAATAAAAGACAACAAACTAAGGTGGGAAAAGTATCAGCTTATCTTGCCTCAAGATCCTGTATATGCTGCCTTGATAAAGAATGTAAAATGAACTCTCTAAGGCAGTGATGGCGAACCTATGGCACGTGTGCCAGAGGTGGCACTCAGAGCCCTCTCTGTGGGCACATGTGCCATCATCCCAGCACAGAGTTTGCCAGAGTTTGTTACTGGAAAGCCAGAGGGACATGGCACTTTGCAATAAATAAGTGGGTTTTGGGTTGCAATTTGGGCACTCGGCCTTTAAAAGGTGAAGCAAATGGGGCAAAAGGAGCATATAGAGGACACTCTGGCCCCAATCACTCTGGGACTGCAGCAACCGGACCCAGTGGTTCTGAAGCTGGCCGCTGCTGCAGGAACAGCTCAGGTGGCCTCGGAGCAACTTCCAAGCGGTTTGGTGGCATGCATAGTTTGAACTACAACCCCCCAAAGTGTACGAAAGGTGCTTTATTTGGCCTGTGTGTTTCGGGCCTGAGTTAGAGGTGTACATAGGGTCCATATTTAATCAACCTGGTTGAGTACAGCTAGTAATGAGTAGGAGGATAAGTCATGTCAAGATAAAGCAAATGTCTACAAAAATATGATAAATCATTCTTATGGTTTAATCTATGTGGAAGAGATTAATTTAATTAATTTAATTTACATATCCATCTAGCTTCTTTTATTAGAAGTACAATAATTCGCATCACTGTATCTGGTCATATGTATTACCTCTAACCTACAGAACATAAATGAATTGGGATGGTGTTTTGCCAGTTTAAAGTGTTAATTGACATTAACACTTTAACAACCTAAGGATGGGGTGGCTTAGTGGTTAAGATGCCAATTCTGATGATCAGAAGATCAGAAGGTTGGCAGTTCAAGGCCCGGGTGCTACATGATGGGCTGAGCTCCTGTCACTAGTCCCAGTTTCTGCCAAACTAGCAGTTTGAAAGCATACAAATGTAAGTAGATAAATAGGTACCATTTCTCAGTGGGAAGGTAATAGCATTTGGTGCAGTCATGCTGGCCACATGACCACCAGAGCAGTCCTTGGACAACGCTGGCTCTTTGGCTTGAAAACAGAGATGAGCATCACCCCCTGCAGTTGGTTACAACTAGACATTCATGTCAAGGGACTACTTTTATTTTTACCTTACAACAACCTCAATGAATTAAATATATATATATCAACATTGGTATATTTTTAACACCATACCATGCTGCAAATCTCCCCCTATGATATTCATGATAAAAGAACTTTAAAGGATGTTTTAGTCCAGGCAGATATTCAAAAACCCATTACAGTTGGCCCTTCTTATACACTGATTTTTTATATATGGATTCAAGCATCCACAGTTTGAAAATATTAAAAAAAAGTATAAATTTCAAATATCAAACCTTGATTTTCCACTTTTTTTTATAAGGGACATCATTTTGCTATGTCATTATATTTAATGGGACTTGAGTATCCGTGGATTTTGTTATACACGGGGGATCTTGGAACCAAACCCCAGCGTATAACAAGGGTCCACTATAGAAATAATCCCACATTATCTGGGCACTTTAAATGTGGCCACCTTAGTTTGCTTTCTGTTATATTTTCATATAATGTGTAATGTATGTATAGTATGAGTTTGTTGAAGTAAATGCTTTTGCTGAACTTTATAAAGGAAACTTGAATAATGTTCTTGCTAAAGTTTATGGAGGAACCTTGAATTCATTATGATTGTTTACAAAATATGCATCTGATGAAGTGGTGGAACAAGCGCGGGCCTCCATACCTGACAAGAATGACTACAAACAAACATCATAATTATTATCACAAAATAATTACTTCAGCGCTACAACAGTTCAGCTTGAAATCGACAGCATTGTTATATATGACCTTCACTTTACTCATTAGCTCTTGTTTATGGAGTGTTTCTGATAAGAACAACAACAAGCATTGTAATTATTTTTACAATGAATTTCTCTAACTTCAGAACAGTCTTACTTAAAGAAGCAGCATTCTGTATGTACTTCACATTGCTCATTTTTATAATAAGCTGTCAACTATGAACTTAATATATACATGGGTGGCCCCTTGTTTTGCTCTTTATTGATATTACTTATAAAAATACAATTGTGAATAACTTATTATCTTGTGTTTAATAACTAGATACATAATTATTTGTGAGGAACACATGTTGATGTGAGAAAGGGATTGCATATTGCATGTTGTGTATTAATTTAGGCACTTAACACAATTTATATATTGCCTTTTGCATAAGGTTCGTTATAAAACTTTACATATTTACTACATGTCTCATTATATTTCCACCATTAATATGTCCTGTTATATACCATATAATAGGAAACCATACCTTATGAGGAAAGACTTAGAGAGCTGGGTATGTTTAGCCTGGAAAAGAGACGATTAAGATGTGATATGATAGCCCTGTTTTAGTATTTGAATGGGTGTAATTGAGGATGTAGCAAGCTTGTTTTCTGCTGCTCCAGAGACTAGGACACAGAACAATGAACACAAGCTCCAGGAAAAGAGATTCCACCTCAACATTAGGAAGAACCTCTTAACAGTAAGGGCTCTTTGACAGTGGAACACACTCCCTTGGAGCGTGATGGAGTCTCCTTTTTAGAGGTCTTTAAACAGAGGCTGGATGGCCATCTGTCGGTGATGCTTTGATTGTGAGTTTCTGTATGGCAAAGCGTTGGACTGGATGATCTTTGTGGTCCCTTTATGATTCTATAATTCTAAACACTATAGTTTATACCAACCATTATACCAGTAACAATTTTACCAAGTAGCATTAAATATAGCATGTTACATGATTGTGAGTCTCAGACTGCCACCAGACCTGTATTGGTTTTGTTAATTCTTATTAGGCCATCTATGATAGAACAATGTTAACTATATTTAATGAATAACTGATTGTTTTTAGCTGTTTTTATATTTAGACATTTTACTGAATGCTTTTCTATCACATGCATCTTTCAACCTGATGATTTTATGACCTATTGACTGCAAATAAAGACAAATGCATTAAAATTATATTAAGTTAAATATAATATAATTATACCAAGCTAGGGTTACCCTATTTTGGAAAACAAAAAAAGAGGACTGATTACATCACTGATGGGTATGATAACTCTCACTTAAATTCCTTTACTGTATTTAAAAAATAAATTTAATTGATCATTTAGCAATATTTAAAAATATCTCCAGAAATATGGACAGATATTTTAACTCTGAAAAAAGAGAACATGTCCGGGCAAAGAAGGACACATGGTAAGCCTAATTAAGCTGATTCTTGCAGAGCTGAGGTTGCATGTCACCTATTCTAATTGCTCACAATATCAAAAGAACAAAATCGAACAAAATGAGTGAGCTATTTAAAACTGAAATGACTTAGGAGAAAAGCAGTGCAAAACAGAAGGTCAATCCTTAGCAGTGATATTACACAGGCAATATGGGTATGAATGGGTCTTTCCAGATCCAGCCCCATCTCCAAGGAGACAGCAAAAAGGTGAATTGTGTCTGGTAGGTGGCATCCTTGACTCCAACTTCTTTTTAAGGCATGTGTAGGGAGTTGTTTGTTTGTTTCTGATCCTGTGTTCTCCATGACCACATGGTCTAAGTGGAAGGGCATCTCCTGAATAAGTGAGGGGCTCTACAGACTGCCTCTTTACTGGAGTGGCACATGGCATCATGGCGCCCTGGGGGTGGAGTCAGGGTGTGCATTATCAGGATGCTGTGCCCCAGTTCCAGAGCCACCAGCCAGTAACACAAATCCAACAAATCCAGAATTTGCGGGATGGAGGTGGACAACAAGGAATAGAGCAATAAAAAACTACTGGGCAACAGCCGTGACACTGATAGAGAAGCGCACAGGGAGAAGAGCAGTGACACCATAGCTAACACCATGTTAACACAGTGCAAAGGCAGGCAATAGCTTGCGGGAACCTCTGACCAAGAAAACCCTGGGATGAGTCAGCCCAGAATGGAACAAATGGCAGGACCAGAACCACAAGCAGAGAGCAAATGGAAAGGCACAGTGGATAATCACACACTAGAACTAAACAAAGGCACAGAAGAACACAAAAAGATAAAAGTCCAGGCAGTAGACATACTTGACAAAGTAAAGAACATTTGAAGCAGTACCACACATATTATAGGAACAGGGTATGTCAGATGCCTGAGCCAAGGGAAACTAGGAAATGGAATGCAAAAACATAGCAATACTAGGATAAGTAAGCTAAAATGGACAGGAATGGGTCATTTTGACTCAAACTACACACTGTTCTATTCAGGAAATGAAAAGAAATGGAGTGGCTTTCATAATCAGGAGAGCAAAAAGCAATCAAAGGACACAACGTAAAATAGGACTGAACCATAATAATAAGGCGTTAGGGAAGACTTCCAGTTTGGGTCAAAAACCATAAAGGTAGAATTTCGGGGCTAAATAAACAAAAACACCCAATAGCTGAATTCCCAGGACCTAGGGGACCCTGAGGAGTGCCACATTTGTTGGGGGGGAGGGGGAGGGAATGGTGTGGAATTGTTGATTTTTTCGGCTAAAAAAATTGCCAGGGAAGAGTCCTGAGATTTAGCAAACCATGCCAAGCAAGAGTGTGGCTGTATGGAGGGTTGGAGGCTTCCAGCGCATCAAACAAGCCTGCAAGCCACCAAACTTTTTGGAATCAAGGCAAAGGAAAGTGATTTTTTTAATTTGAAAAACTTATCTCTAGTTATAATCTCCCTCTGAACTTGCACATGGCCAAGTGTTCATAGGGTTTCCTCAAAATCTGATGAGAATTAATTCAAGGCTTCAGGAGAGTGTTGGACACATGACCAGTTGGTGCAAGTATAGGTAACCCTTGAGAAATTCCTTGATGTTTGGATCTCCAAAACAAGAGGATGTCTTTTCTGCTGTAGTTCTCAGGAAATAGCAGTGAGATAGCACTTCACTGAAGAGAGAAACAAGTCTGTATTGTGTAGAGACAAGAGGAATTTGAGGATATGATAAGTTTGAACTTGAGAAGCAGGGTCAGCTCTAGGTATTTGGCCACCCTAGGCAAGAAATATTTTGGCACTCACGAGGCAGACTAAAAGGAATTGAGGTGAATGAGTCTGAATCGGGGACTCAGGGAAGGTGGCACTATTGCCAAAAATCAGGCCTAGTTTCCCTAGAAAACTCTGAATATGCTCTGCGCAGGCACAGTGAAATGTATGTGATTCACCAAGACTACAAAGAAGAAAGAGAGGAAGACTACCTGCTAGATGGGTAGACTCAACCAGGGTCTGAGCCTGCAGAACCTGAGCAGACAAGTGGAGGATAGGGGGTCTTGGAGATGTCTCATTCACAGGGTCACCATAAATCAAGGTCAACTTGAAGGCAGTATGTATATGGTATGGTATGCTATGGTGAAACCCTGTGCCGTGATTAGTTCCAGCTACATAGGGAATGAGATACCTTTTTAACAATAAAATTATATTGTGTCTAAAGTAAGTAATTACAATGAAAAGACTGACCCCCCCCCAACATGGTTCTGGGGCAGAAGGGGAAAAGCACACAGTGTCAGTAGTCTGTATGTAAGAGTGCCTGAAAGGTGAAAGAAAACACTACGAGACTTAATAGCTGATCATAATCCATTTCCCTGAGACAGTTGTACATTGAAGTCCTAGATATGTCTGTTGACTGAAATAGGCACAAGGAGATTAAGCAACTGAAGCTGACATTCTATACTGCACATACTCAACAGTGTCATCCACACAAAGTGACAAACTTGCAATAAAGTGAAAGTAGATGATAAACAGATACAGTAGATAAATAAGCTGTGTACCTAGAAATGTACTATTTTTCATATTATTTTAAGAAATACAGAAAGATTGCCTTCAGAGAAAAATTTTAAACTGGAACAGAAACATTAGAAATATGCAGTGAAACGGAAAATATGCTGTTGGTGGTATGACAGTGATCCCCCCCCCAAGTTTTTGACACAACAATCAGATGATAGTGAGGTATATACCTCACTTTAATATTTTAAAGATAACAACGAGGGCCAGCTGACGAAGTCCCAGTTCTGTCGCAGGGCCGATGGTTGATATCTGCCCTGATACCACTTTTTTTAAAAATCTGGCCCAGCACATCTGAGTGGCTGAGTGTAGTCACCATTTTAACATCCTCAACACCCCAATACAGAACAGTGTATAACATATTTTTATTCTTTAAAAGACATTGCCTGGCCACTTGTTGCCCATTCTACCAATATTTCTAGACTTCCACTCTACCAACATTTTCTTCCAAAAATCTTAACAATTCTACCAATCATTTCTAATAATTCTAGCAATCATTTCTAATTTTTAAAGTACTACACAAGATACACTGTGCAGTCAGAGTTAGAAAATGCTGAAAAAGAGCATAGTAAAATGGCTAAAATTAATAACTGACAAACTTTGAAAAATCTTTTGGTAAAGCTAAAAACTTTTTGCCAGCAGTTACAGTAATCTTAATTTCATCATATGTGATCATTCTGTGTTAGCTATGGTCTTATTGACTGGTGTCCCTCTCCTATTAACCAAGGAAGGCCTTCCTATCAGGGGCTTATTCCACAGGGGTCTGCTCTGCTGTAGACTAATCTTACTGAAGTAATTGCATTAATTATGGCCTAGCCCAATGAATTTGCCACAACTGGGGAGTGGAAGGAAATGGTGCTTACTTAGGTAGGTACAGTTTGCATTGTTGTTTAGCCGCTGAAGTTCTCTGTCTGTTCCAGGACTTTGTGGGAGTGACTGCGTATCCAGATCAGGAGAACAGGTTCTGGCATCCATGTCCCCTTTCAAAGTCAGCCAGCTAGACTTAAGCTGAAGAACAAATTCCAACATTACACATTTGATGTTTTCTAGTCAGTTCACACAGGCAGGGAAACATGTGCATACTTGCTAAAGGCAGTAGTAGTATAAACTTCAGTTTCAGCAGGTATTAAATTTTTCCATTACCAGTTCACTTGCAGGATTTGTGCCTGTTGGGGTATCCTATAAATTATCTTTAGTTTGCTGCGGGGAATCCTCCTGTTCTAACTTTTTAGAGAAGAGTGCACTAAATTGTTCCTAGGCCAGAGCTTCTGCTGCTCCATCTCACCCTGATGTGGTGGCAATGGTGTGCTAAACATGAAGACGGAGAAGTTTATCACATGGGAGGAATTTTTCCTAATTTTGAATGAAAAGAAAGTGGGGCCAGTTCAGTGAATTTATGTGAACTCGAATTGCGTTCAAACTGACTTCCCATTGCCCCAAAATAGCTTGCCATTGCCTGAAATTGTGTGTGATCACCTCTCACGCAATAACATAAATCCCCATGATTGCGTTCGGACTGACTTCCCATTGCCTGAAATAGTGTGTGGTAGTCTATCACGCAATAACATTAAACCCCATGATCGCATTCGGATTGCCATTGGATTATACTTTGAATTTCCCTTATCTGATAACGTCTAGTGTGACAGAGCCTCTGAGCTCTGCAAGTGGAGTAGCCAGATGTAAGGAGAGGAGGCAGTGGTGGCTGGTGCCTTCTTTGTCAATGAATCTGCTCTAAACTTTACAGGAGCTACCCAGGATGCTGAACCTTATCCCAAAATAGGTTCAGCAACTTGAGTAGCTTCTTTAAAGTTCAAATTAAAACCCAGGTATGGA
The DNA here is from genome assembly GCF_019175285.1 of Sceloporus undulatus. Lineage (NCBI taxonomy): Eukaryota > Metazoa > Chordata > Lepidosauria > Squamata > Phrynosomatidae > Sceloporus > Sceloporus undulatus. Next base: position 97,933,502 of record NC_056526.1, read on the forward strand.
CCAACGCAACATAGGGCTGGACTTTACTCTTAGAAGAAGAAGTGCAGGACAGCTCTTACTACTCCTGAATGTACTCCAGGTTGACATGAAATGAGTGGACAACTTTGTCCATTCCCTGACAAAACGGGATCAGATTTGTGATATCTCACTTGGTTAAGAGGAGATGAGCAGGACAAAAGATCCTGGAGAAAGCTCAAAGCCAAATCAGTTGGACTTGATGTGTAATGCCCAATTTATTAATATAGTGCAATAGTCCTGACACCCAAAAAGTAGATTTCTCACTGAATAATTTTTTTGTTCTCACAGCACTTGTCCCTCCTTTTCATAATTTGTCTTCTGTAATAAAATCTCCTCTGTGTTCTTTTTGTTATACATTTGTACAATGGTATTGTAACCCTTGTACTTTCTGCATTTTGCAAAATCGGTTTTTTATTTTTAAAAACATATTATTACAGAAAGCATCTTTCTCTGTGCTCAACAACAAAGCCCAAAGATTGGTAGAAAACAACTGGAAGTAACTTGTTACAAGTACCAACATCACAATGGCCAACACAGCTATGCACATTACTTTTTGTTCTTTTACCAAGTAATGAAATGACTGGTAACATTATTAGAATATGTGTAGCAAGTAACATTTACTCTTTACTTTGAAAACATTATTTTTAGGGACACTCTTGATTATATTTTTAAATGTTAAGGCATTTCAAAAACAAAATTAAAAAGCAATTTAAAAGCATTGTGTTAGTATATTGCTATATGTATATATGTATAGATTTAAATGACACGTTTTTATTTTTAAAAATTAACTACTGCTGTTATTAGTTTTTAATATGTATTGGTTTTATATGCTTTTATATATGTTTTATATTCATAAAACCGTGTGTGTGGGTGTGGTTTTATATGTGTTCTGTTATTTGTTGTTGTTTCCCACCTCAACCCACAGGAAGAGGCAGGTGAGAAATAAACATTATAATTATTATTACTATTATTTTAAGAAAGCATTCCAAACTTCACTGTGATATCACAGCTATTAACAGTTATATGGCTGTTGTCATAGTCAAATCTCACATGCCAGCTTTGATCAGCTGTGTAGGAACAGATCTCAGTAACTCAAGGTATCAGGTAAAATATGATCACTTTCTAAAGAGGCTTGAATGAGAGCTCCTTCTAAGGCCATCCTTATGATGTAATTTCAATCTTTGTTTTCACAGATATTTAAGTAAACATATTCAAGTAAACTTGTTGTCAATTAAAAGCAACCATACTGATGGCCAGTATTCTACATCAGCTACTTAGGTCTTGTCTGTACTGCAGAAATAATGCAGTGTGACACTACAGTGAGCCCTCCCCTTACGCAAGGATCTGTTCCAGATCCCTCCACGTAAGGGGAAATCCATGTGTGCTGGAGCCCCATTCGAAGAAATGGGGCTTGCACCTGTGGCACTTTGTGGTGTGGCGGCATGTGTGCGCCTCGGTCCATTAATTCTTCTGGGGCACGCAAGGGGCTTTTCAGACATGGTTTTCAACATATGCTGAAAGCCATGTATGCTGCACCCACGTAAAATGCAGGAACACTGTACTTAACTGTCATGGCTCAATGCTATGAAATTTTCAGATGTGTTGTTTTATGAGAGTTAGCCTTTTCTGTCAGACAGTTCTGGTTCCCCAACAAACTACAAATCCCAGTATTCCACACCATTCAGCCATGGCAGTTAAAGTGGTGTCAAACTGCATTATTTCTGCAGTGCAGATGCAGCCTTAGTTTAAAAAGGGCCAAGATAGACTGCTTGAAAACAGCAGTCTGCAGGTGCCCATTTTAACTCTGGAGGGATGCCGCAGCCGCCAAACAGCGCAAAGTCCCTCCGAAGTAAAAAGAACCCGGTTCTTATTGCGGCATCCAGGTTACGTCATGAGTGTACCACTGGCACACTCGTGACCTAACCTATGCACAGCAACATGTGGACGCTACACATCCCTTATGTCAAGATGGCAGTGCCGTGTGGACAGGATGATGCCATCAGGCCGTCGCCATTACATACTAGGGTTCAGGACCGTGTCCTTGCTGCATGGTTCAGAGCTCTAGTATCACTGCCACCACGTCCCTTTCGGCTCATCTGTCTCAGGCCTAAGTAACCTCTCCTGGCCTGATTCCCTCCAAAATCAGAAATGTAATTCACCAGTTCTCTGATTGCCAGCAGCTGATGCCTGGTAAAGTAGCTTTGGGGGGAGCTTACAATGGCGGCAAAAGTGTCATACTCATGACTAAGTAGCAATTGTGATTATGGAACAGTTATAGTTGAATAAACCTAGGTAACTCTTTTGTATTTACGACTGCTACTTAGTATACTAAGTATACTTAAGCAGCTGATATAGAATACTGACCAATATCCTTTAAAAATAGTTACATTTAAAAAACTCTGCCCCATAGTATAAAAACATTGTTCTGTTGCCACCTAAGTTTACCTTCTTGTCTTGATCACTGCTGTCACCATCTGATTTTCTTGATCCTAGATAAGAAATAAAATTTTCTACAATTAAAAAAAATACTTCCAGCATAAAGAGACTTTGATTTTAAAAAATCTTATCTAAACACAATATCTTGTATGCATGAATTTGAGAAAAAAAGGTTTACAGAGTGATATCGCTAATAGCAATTATGAAATCAATATACAGACTATGCATACTAATGGGTATTTTATCCCTGCTTTCAAGAGTTGGGAACGATCTGCCAATGTGCACAGCACAAAATTATTTCTGGTTATGGCCATCTGTCAGGGGTACTTTGATTGTGTATTCCTGCATGGCAGGGGTTGGACTGGATGGCCTTTGAGGTCTTTTCCAGCTCTCTATGACTTGTGGTTGGAGAATAAGGATACCGTATGGTAACTAATCAGACTTTCACATACATGCATTTTCTAGTTGACTTTTTAAAGAAGAAAACTGCATGTGTATGAAAGATATTTAACCACCCAAGGGACACTCAGTCTCTCACATATTCCAAATGGATAGGGATGGGTAAGTGATATTAAGCTATAAATATATTTGCATAATTGCATCATTATGATAAAAAGATACATCAGACAGGGCATACAGAAAAGATACATCTAACACAACAGTGGGCAACTTTGATCACCCAGATGTTGCTGAACTGTACTCCAAATATGTAATATATAGAGAAACAGAATGGTCTAGTGGTTTGAGTGGGCGACTCTGAAGACCAGGGCTTGAATCCCAACTCGGCCATGAAACTCACTTGGGCAAGTTACACTCTTCCAGTCTTAGAGTAAGGCAATGACAAAAATCTCCTCTGAACAAAACAACAACAAAACAAAACAAAAAAACCCAGGATAGTTTTGCTTTAGGGTCACCAAGAACGACTAGAAGGAACAACACACCCCCAACCAAGTCACAGTCTCAGCCTCAGAGGGATGGCACTGGCCGACCCCTCTGATGAAACTTGCCAAGAAAACTCCATGATAGGGTCGGTAAAAACAACTTGAATATAAACCTAATATATATACCTGTAAAGATATATTTGCCTTCCTGCACTAGGACTTCAAGCTCATCGTGTTTGTTTCCCAAACTATGTGATTTGTGTAGACAGCTATAGCCTTCTTTATTCACATCTTTTGTTTCATTGCAAGTTTTACTGTGCCTCCCATCCACTACATCTCCTCTAGTATTCATATACTTGGTTTTAGAGCTTGCTTTTGGATAGATGTTTGAGCTATTATTTCCTACTCCTCCCCCACCAAGGATTTAGTTCAAAGCCCTCTTGATCAGATTCATCATGTTTTTGTCAAATACATTCTTCCCGGTCTTCATGATGTTTTGCTTACATGTAGACATTAGTCCTTCATCTAGAAACTGAAGACAATGGCCCCAAACCTCTGCTGTTGACACCATGTATGCAGCCAGCTATTCAGTTGCAGTATCTTCCTGTTCCTATGTTGTCCTCTATCTTTCACTGGTAGAACTAGCAAAACTCTTCACCTTCCTTCCCAGGGCTTTTTCATCAGCGTAGACTATGGTACAAGCTGATCAGGGGCTTGTCTGCACTGCTGAAAAACTTTGGGTACAACCCAGAGCTTTTGGGACAAGATTCACCACTGTTTGTGCCACAATTACCTGGGAAACTCCACACTGAGGTTGTATTGATGCCCACACCTGAAATCTGGATCAGGACCACATGTTGCTGTTCCCTTATCCTCAGGGCTGCTGGCATTGCTTTCCTGGGCAAGAACTCCCTAGGAAAGGAAAGGAGGTACCCAGCCATGTACTCAGTTATGAGGGCCCTCCCAACATTGATTACATGGTTGGGCACCTCATTCAGACACCAGACAGGAATGTGTCAGAAGCAGGGATAAAGAGAGGAGCTTTGGGATGACTGCAGTGGCAGCCTAAAGATATAACCCTTTTCCCTTTTCTTTCTTGCCTGGAACAGCTGACATGGGCAATGAAGGCACTGCCTGCCATCTGTTCTCCCCCCCCCCCAAAAATCTGACTCAATCCCTGCTGTCCACACTCAGGAATTTCTAGATTTCCTAGAGAAATCCAGAATAACCTGCAAGGATTTTACGAGTGGGATAAGGGCCAGAAGAAACAGATTCACTGTGAATCAGGCCATACATCATGTAAACAAGAATGTTGAGTATACAGGGTGAACCTGGGTGAACCTGGGATTTTTTGGCCACTGTAGGTGTACTTTACATTGTCATTAGTGCCCACATGATTAAGAAGAAAGGGGTACTGATGAGCTTCAGCAAGTTGTGACATACCAAATGCATATGCCAGGGAGACAGCATACTTTCTGATTCATCTTGTCTGTCTGGCAGACAGTTCCCTCCATACTCCTGAGCAATGAGTTCCCCGACACCAGCTTCTTTCTTTTCTTGGAACTAATTATGTAAAACATCTGTCTTTAAATCTAAGGTCAGTCTGGTCTAAATATTGAGATCTTAGAGTCAAACTGGACATTACCCCCAGTTCCTCAGAGTGATATACCTCAGTAAGACAGAAAATTAAACCAATTAAACCGTCCAATGACCATGCAATATACTACACTAATCCCTCCATATTTGCATCTTTGATATTTGCAGATCTGATTATTCATGGATTTGATTAATATGTTCTCTCTAGGAATGTCTAGGTCCTCCAGTGCAGCTCTATGGTCCACTTTAACTAAAAGTTGCACTGAAAGACCTAGAGATTCCTAGAGAGAATGCTCTACTAGGCATCTGTAGCTTCTCCAGCGCAGTTCTATGGTCAGTGTCTGTCGGATGATGACCACAGGGTTGCGCTGATGGACCTAGAGATTCCTAGAGAGGTGTCCTCTCAGATAAAAACATGGTATTTTTGTTATTTGTGGTTTTTCCAAATTAAGGGGGGGTCTTGTGCCCCTAACCCTAGTGAATATGGAGGGACAAGTGTCTATACAAAGTAAGGGCTAGAAGAAAAGTGTATGCTATAATACTTGAGGGAACAATTCTACAATTGATCCTTAGAGTTTCACTTTTGCCTAGTCCACCATTTGCTGTCTGTATTTCAGGTATCAGTTCTCCTTGCACTTGTGGTTACAGCAAGGCCTTACTTGTGCTTCCAGCTCAAGTCACACCCTTCAGCAATCTGACAAAGATATGAACACAGGATAAAACAGGCTTCTTCCTTGCCCTCCATTCATTTATTTCAGTGTCAGAAATTAGGCTATACAACTCCATTAATTTCTCTAAACATTAAAGAAAGTACTATTGAAGATGTCAGCCACAGATGCTGGCGAAACGTCAGGAATAAACGCTTCTAGAACATGGACACATAGCCCAAAAAGCTCACAAAAACTATGGGTGCCGGCCATGAAAGCCTTTGACCTCACATTACTATTGAAAGCATCAGGCCTGAAAGTACACCTTTCACTTTGTTTTTATCTTTCTGTGTTTTCCCCCAATACTTTTAATCCTTCATTTTGTCAACAGCAACCCTAAACCCACATTATTTATTGCATTTTCATGCCCATTAAAACATTAGGAAGAGTTCCCCAGGCAAAGGTTATAATTGCATTCAGTAACAGGGAATATATGTGTTAACTTATAACCTGCAGCAAACAAGACTTTAGAGTACACAACCAATTTGTTGTCTATAGAAAAAGAAGAGAGGGAAACAACCCTATAATCCAAGCTAGTCATACCAAATATGTACCACTTAAGGATTTTGAAAAGGAAAAAAAAAAAAAAAGAATTTAGGAAGTGAAGGAGGAACAAAGACAGACTTTTGAAGTCATGTACTAATTTCTTTCAAGAACAAACAAAACTTCTGTCTGTCCAGACACAATTCCATACAATTAGAATTGTACTATAACCAAATGTGAACAAAATGTCAGCACACATTCAGAGTTATCATGCATAAGGAGCGGAAAGGGCCTGGCTAGAGCACACTACAGCAGAGAAAAGCAGACTGTACCATGCTGTCTGTAGATAGGGGGTTTCCTATAGATGTTATCTTTAACTCCAGTGTCTAAGAAGAAGAAGAAGAGAAAGCCAAACAGTAAGCAAACATGAGAAAAATTATTATTAGTTTGAACACCCTCAAAGCCCACCACTCACTTCTGTATCTTAAGTCACTGACTCCACATCCCTGTGTTCTGCTTAGTTAAACAGAAGCAGCTTCCATTTATGGGGAAACTGAAGGACCTTTCCTTGCTTATAACTCTCCTTCTGTGAACAAAAGTTCACACTGCAAAGCAAAATACTTGGTTCTAGGCCAATGTCAGTATCAACTTTACTAGAAGGCTGAACAGACCAGCAATTTAAGCCTGCTTCCTGGCGGCGTGGCAACTGTACACTGCATGCCCTGACTCTGTCCCCAATCCGGCATCATGCCACCCACCCGACCAGACAGTAGGCAGCATTTAGGCATTCTTGAGGCACAGCGACCAGATGCTGCATGCCATAAAAAAGCTGAGGCAGTGGCGAAAAGCGTGCCTCTTTTCCAGCCCAAAAAGGAGTGGCATGTTACTGCTCCTTTTTGGGCTGGAAAAATGCCAGATTGGGGCCACAGTGCACAGTTGCCATGGTCCTGATCTGGCACTCAAAGGGGTGGCATAGAGCTGCCCCTTTATGGCCATCTGTTTCAGCCCTGTCTTTTTTCAGTAAACACAAAGTAGTTTACCAGAGATTCAATTCAACTATATTTTCTTCTCTGATAAAATGCAATTTAAACAACTGGGTGTAGAGCTGATGGCATTTTCAGTCATTTCTAATGGGTCAAACTAGACCTTACTTAGAGGCTCTCTGATTATATCTTTCTTCACGTTCTTTCTCACAAAATGTTACATTAGTATAAATCTTAGGGTCAAAAATGATGAGGGAGTGCTGTGATTACAACTGCCAACATTCAGAAGGTATTGCAGCATGATTTGGATGAGACCCCTTGGGTCAGATGAAGAGGGAAAAGATCAGACTGGTCATGCTAGCTGAGAATTGATATGTAGTCCAAAAAAGTCACTTTTTCAAGTGCTGTTAATCCTTTCCTCATGCCATGTCCCCAGATTCACCCTCTCCCTGGAAGCTATTAGATGTGGCAGGGAGAAAATGGGCTGAGACATATGAATGCCTTCTTTTCCTTAATCCTCAGCTGCCAACACATGTGTTATTCAAATTGAGGAAAATGCATGATTGGAAAAGTTCCTCTGCCCCAGCTTCAATACTATAGCGTTGGGTCTCATCTGATTGTAAATAAAAAGAATATGCTGTGAAAACTTGTCACAGATCTCCCACATCATTTGTCTCTTTAAAAAATGATGATGTAAGATTAGTTCTTGATAAAAGAAGTTAAGATCTGTATATCTGAAACCAAATATAAATAGATAGGTAGATAGATAGACAGACATACAAATAACCAAGTTTCTTATTATTAATACTGTTAACATTATTTTTATATATTATATAATTTTTTGTAAATATTATATATATTAATTACATGGATACATCTGTAAAATAACCCAGATAGCAGCAAATAAGGATAAAAGCTAAGCAATGGATGCCTACCTGGAACATGAAAATGTCTAGGTGCTTGCTGATAGAGAGATGGTGAAGACTTGCTGTCTGAGTACATGGATAAGCTTGGAGTGCTCCGACCACTTTCACTGCCTCCAAGGAGAAGAGCAAAAAAAGGGGGGAAAGGCACATAAAAGAAAAAATGGAAAGCGAAGTAGAGAAACTCAAGCATAAAAAGGGTTTTTCCCCCCAAAAAACTTGTTAATCCAACAGGTTTTTGTGGAACTAGTTATGAAACCCCATGTTATTTTTCAGCATTCTGGCCTCTTGATTGTACAATACCGCTGAGATCCTAACCCTGTACAGAAGTAAGTTTTCTTCCTTTCACCTACATTATATAGTATGTATTGTATCACAAAAAGTTTGTTCTCATAGCATTTATCTGAGCTACGTCCTCTCCTAAAACACATTCATCTGGAATATCATATACAGTGCAGAGGATTCTCAGCCAATCAGTTCATATGGACATATAAAGCTGCCTGATCGTATTTGTCAGCCTAGCCCAGTGTAGGCAACAGCTGGCCAGGGCCAGTCCAAAATGTGAACTGTGTGATCCCCTCCAAATATTGCTGAAATGCAGCTTTCAGCAGCCCTAGTCAGCACAGCCTAAACTGAATAAGTTGAAATTCAACAACAATTGAAGGGCTGTGCAAGGGCCTGGAAGCACAATGGAATTGTACAGGTGTGTCTTGACTGGCTGTCTCAGTTGATCCAATTGGACCATACGGCCAAGGTCCATCTGATGTTAAATGTATGACTGCATTTAAAATGTCAAGTTTGTCTTGGTTAAATAGTAGCCGGGAGGATTAGAAGGCTAGGAGGGGGTTAAGCAGCTTTTGGGCTAAGCAGCTTTAAGGAGGTGAGTTTTCAATGGATTGTGGCAGTTGTTTTTAGAACTTCCCCATATGCCTTGATTTCACCCTCTCTCTCACACACAGACACAGGAAGAGCTGTTATTAAGAAGAAGAAAAAATCTAGATAAATTAATTGCAATCAAGCATTCAATGTTCTGTCCACTGTGGCCTGGAAAGAGCTGGTAAAAGAATGTGGTGATCTTGACTCAGTTGAAGCTTTTCTGAGCAGGTTGTAATTAAACAGAAGCCCTGGAGAATCAGCCCCACCATTCCAAGATCTACATACACACATTTACACATGCATGCATGCGTACACACATGCATAGTGGGTTTTGCTATTTCCACTTGGGGATTGCAGGCAAAGCTGACTCAGCAACATGGCTGAAAGTCACCCTTCCAACATGTTTGTCCAGGCCAAATTACAGGTGCAAAAAGGTGTGCACATGCACCTCATATGGATGCAGCTGGCTTTGCCTGCCCTTCACTCACTCTCATTGGGCAGGGGAAACAGCAGGTGAAGTCCTCTCAGCCCAGACGCCTTACCTTCCCCAGTTGGGGAAAGAGGGAAGCAGATTGAGCTGTGGCTTCAAGCAGGGCTCTTCAGGGATGTGGCTCACTCAGGAGCCCTTGGAGAGAGGCAACGGACTTCTCTGAAGTTCTCACAAATTCAGTGATAAACCCTGTAGATTGGAAGTGCCCAATCTCTTCTGTAGGCTCATTGAAATGAGGTACACAGAATAGATAAGCAGCACAGAATCAGTAGCTGTTCCTACATAGGCCCTCATTAATTGTGGCCCTTTATTGTGAAGAAGGAAAAAAACTAGTAGACAGAGATTTTGCCTTGATTTAAAAAAAAAAAAACCTTGTGGAAGGCTGCTCCTGGCATGCATTGGAGCTCTTCATTTAACAAGATCATTTGATTAATAAAAACATAAGTGTCTGAGCTTTTTAGCTCCTTTTCTTTTCTGTTTCCTAGGGTTCTTCCATACTAAATGTTGAGTGTGGAATCATCACGCTTCATTCACTCACTTTTTATAGGGCACCCATAGTCTTTGGGGTACAGTCCCCAAAATGAATTTTGAGTACCCCAGGGTACCCCATGCCACACAAACAATGAATTTTAGCCATGGCTAAGGGCCCTTTCACACTACAGAATTATAATACTATATTCCACTCTAAGTGTCATGGTCACATCCTATGGAAGTCTGAGTTTTGAAGTTTAGAGTAGGGTGTTTAGAATCCTCTTGCCAAAGAACTTTACTGACTCACCAAACTACAAACTCCAGGATTCCATAGGTTGTCATCATGGCACTTAAAGTAGAACCATAGCACTTTTGATGAATCAGACTTTGAGGAATGGACATGGACTATTGAATGGACAGGGAACAAAAAAGGAAGGGACCAGTCTGATTAAAACAATTTAGAAATTATTGAAAATACACTCACAATATCTTTACTCCAGCACAAATGCTGAGAGCTGAAGCACAAGGTTGCAAAACATTAGTGACACATTAGCTGAAACTGCAGTAGAGAAAGCATGCACAAGGCAAGACTAAGAGACTTTTTAGAATAGAATTCAGATAGATTAAACAGTCACTGAATTAAGAATGTAAAGCCCTGAGAACAGTACAAAAATTATACAGTTACCAATATTAAACCTGAATTTCTTGCATGAGCTCTTTATCCCCTTTACTCCTAATCTCTGGGCCTTATCCATCTTATTCAACATTTATTTATCATATTTTATGAGTGGTGTAACATTTTATAAGGTTTTCAATGCTCCAGAGGATCATTTCACATAGGTTTTCCACCTGCTCTTAAATATTTACTTAGCTAATAATAATAATAATAATAATAATAATAATAATAATATTTATATTTATATTTCCTGCCTCTCCCAAGGATCGAAGCAGGATTACATCATTAAAATAATACAATACAAATACAAAGAGACAATCTATAAAATACTAATACTGAATTACAGCATTCCTATTATTTATTTAAAATATTCAATAATTAGGTGATCATACAATCAGGGATGGAGTATTTACCATCTGTGGTTGCCTTGCATTCATTCTTGTTCAATATTCTTAATGAAGAGTTTTAAAATAAATTTTATTATTAGTTTTTCATTATGACATCTATTTATTAATAGTGTTTGCATTTTTTTTAAAAAAACATATTGTCGACATTTTGTTATTGTTTTATTCCTGGTTTTACCAAGAATTCTTTTCTATTTTAACATGGTTGGGATTTGAAAGGCGTCTAGATTATGTGCTATTAAATCTACTTTAACTCCTTTTTATGGAATAGAATTAAGTCTAAATAGTCCTGAATGTAATCAAGTGATAACATGCCAAGAACTGCTTGTTTATAAAACTGTAATCTTCTCACTAAATCAGAGATTGCTGCAACCATCATTTTTAACAGGAAAAAGCCAGCTCACAAAAAGTTTCATGACATCACATTTAGCCTATTTCAGGCTAGACTTCCTTGGGAATATTTTCAGGTAAATAAGGCCTTGTTGATGTTATTGCCTTATTTTGACTCTCTGTCAAATTTTATACAAGTGTTGGATTATCAAGTCATGGGTTTATAATGCCATAGCCAAGATATGTAGAATGTGCTGCAGCTTATGCACAAATGTACTGTGTCTTGACCTAACAGGTGGCCATGGTGGGAATCAGTTCTTAATTGTACTCTTTATGGCATTATAACGCAAATGAGCAAGCAAAAAAGAAATTCAATTGGTGGAAGGGAAGAGCTAGTAAAATAATACAGGGTGTTAGTAAGCAACCAGAAGCTCAAAAGAGACTCCACTACTGTACAACTAATGCTAATTTGGAAGAATCACTTTAGCATGAATACAATGAGAGAACAATGGGTATGATGAGGGATGTAAAGGTGTGTCAAGTCTGATCTGGCTATGATTCTTGTTTTTTCACCAACAAGCTCATGTTCCCTCAGGTCTGTGCATTTTCCGTGCACAGCGCAGATGAATTAATATTTTATGTGTTTTTTCTCTGCATCCAATTTTGGATGTTTGGCATCCTCTTACCAAAACATATTTTGTACGAATTTTAGAAAATTATGCTGTATTTTTGTACCTTTTTCAAATGTATGCACATAGTCACAAACTACTTTTTTTCCAAATGTATGCACAAACTAGGGTTTTTTTGGTTCTGCTAGGTGCCATGTATGAATTTCTGACCACAAATGGTGTCTGTATCCACACTGACTTCTGGGATATACAGACCTAGTGAACCCATTAAAAAAAGCAACCCTTCCTCACCAGTGGCATCATGAGGGGTGGGGAGGGGTGCACCAGCTGACACTATCAGAGAGAGTGACACCAAAATGACTGTGTATAAAAATGAAATTTTTAGGTTTTCCCTGCATTTTGCAACCAATAACAAAACAAGATAAAAACAATCTGGAGCAATTGACTAGAAGGGCAATGTATGGCAAGTCACATGTCCAGAGGCCTTCTGCTCCTCCCTCCCATTCAGCCGCCATCAAGGCTCTTCCCCTTTTTTGGATAGAAAAAGAAAAATGCCCAGTGTGATACAGTGCTCTTCTGTTCAAACCCAACATTTTGCCAATTTGTTTCCCAAGAAAGGGTGGATAATGGATCACAGCTTAATGAAGGGCTGGATTAACCTTGGCTCCTTTTCCCCATTCTCTACTGAACAGCTGGTTTCAGCTTGTTTTAAAAGACACTGATACAATTATGACCTTTCTGTGTGTACTGCTGCCTTAGTAGAGGTGAACAAGAAAATTGGCTGAAATGTAGGTAACTGATTTTTAAAACTGATGCATCTCATTCAGCTCCCATATCTGAATTACCTATTAAACAGAATTAACAAGTCACCTTTCACCTTTGGACCTGCCTACTCCTAGAATACTTACTTCCCTGTAAGTGAGGCAGCAATGTAGGAAAATTGACCTTTTGTGAATTTCATCTGTACTCTGCAGATATTTTCCCCAATTCAATAAACAGATGAAAAAGAAGCTTCCTAATTTTGTGCCTTTCTATTGTTTTTAAATCACTGCATATGGACTAGGATTTATATGGTAGCTCTAGCCACCATATGGTTATGGTCAATGACAGGTTTCCACATTGGTGCCTCTACATTAAATAAAGCTGGATGTTGTAGCCCCCCCCCCTTTTGATCTTCCTTTTGATGCCATCACTTTTTTATGGCAGTTAGTGGGATTTTCCCATGAATGAAAAGCAGAGCTAAGATTACTCTTTATTCGGGGGATATTGCCACGATTATGGCGATATCGCGTGATGCCATCTGATAATCTTCAAGCAATTGTGCAATAGTGACAGGAGCCTCCTGCTATGCTCCTATCACTTTTCTCCATGTGAAAGAGTCTGTAGTTTTGTAAATTTGACATTTTTCTTTGTGCCTTTACATTTTACCCATACAGACAATGTAAGTCATGAACATTGTGGTTTTCTAAAGACCTCTGCAATTTCTCAAGTAGCTTTTGGCGGACCACTTTGAGAATCACACAAACATCGAGGAAAGGGGGCTCATTTAGAAAACCTTATGGCATGCAGGACCAATCTCCTTAACAAACATGCTTAGATGGCAATAGCAACTTCTTCTCCTTTGTGAGTGCTGTATTTTTCTTGGAAATCTAGTTAGAACTGGTTGAGAGAAGTTAGTTTGCTTTGTTCCCTGCACCTATAACATTCTTCCAGAACCCCCAGCCAACAGTCCCCCACAGGAACTGGCAGAATCAGGAATCATGGAGGAGTCTGGGCTTCCAAAAAGGACATCTGAAGCCTAGCCTTCAAAGATTAGGAGCCTCCAGAAACACCAGCATAACAAAAGGCAAGAAAGAACTGTAATGCTAAACTTGCTTAGCTACAGCAGAGGACTTTATAGATGTGAATGATACCTCATTTTGAAGGCTACTGCTGACAGATTTGGTGAGACACTAGCAACTCCTGTTTAGAAGCATCAATCTAGGGTGCAGAAACTACAGTAATGCCATCCATGTCTTCCACATTCTCCAAATTCTTGGATGCCTGTCATATTTTACTTTGGTGGAGTCTGACTGTTACCAGCCTTTGGGTTTGGATCTCCTGCACTTGATTTTCCTGACTATTTGGCAGGACTTGGTTTGTTCTGACTATGGACTTAAATCTTCATTTTGTACTCACATGAAAGAATGAACAATTTTTGCATTTTTTAAATCTGCAGTCCTCGGTAGCTACTAATATTTCAGAATGCCACATGGTTTTTCATTTTATGTGCAGGAAACAGTGATGTGGGTTTGGAGTTTGTTTGTTTTTTTACACATAATACACTGATTCTTATGTAAAAAAAATTGGTTTTCTAAACAAAATTCACATTTTTATGTATATAAGTTCTGGACACAAATGAACTATCCAAAATGTATCCTGAACTGCAAAGAATCCCATGGCTGTTTTTCTGTTTTCTCTGTAAGGATTCCTGAGAGCTGGAGCACTTTTTTTCACTGAGGATATAAAAACAGCAAATCAAAATTCTAAAAAAATGGAATCCACTATCACTCTTTATGATACTGTGGTGTAGTACAGTGCACCAGTGTCACATGCTGCACTATACATGGCTTCCAGCATTAGCGGAAGCCATGCGGAGAGAAAAACAATGGCACCCGCCCTCACACCCCATTGTTCCTAATGGGACGCAAGTGTACGTGGATTTCCCCTTACATGGGGGCTCCAGAATGGATCCCCTACGTAAGGCAAGGGCCCAGCGTAGTTTGAGTGTTGGACTAGGGCACTGGGAGACCAGAGTTCAAATCCCCCCTTGGCCATGGAAACCACTGGATGATCTTAGGCAAATCACACTCTCTCAAGCTCAGAGGAATCAAGAGCAAATCCCTTCTGAAAAAAATGTTGCCAAGAAAACCCTGTGATAGGTTTGCTTTAGGGTCACCATAAGTCAGAAGTGACTTGAAGGCACACTACAACAATAACTCACTCTTTATTATATCGCAGGCTTTATACCCTGCTTCCCAAAATATAACCGTGTGTTTGAAATACAGTGCGCCCGTGTCATACGCAGGCACGCTTTACGCGGCTTTCAGCATATGCTGGAAGCCGTGCTTGGAGAAGGGGCGGTGTGTCCCATAGGGAGTGCGTGCCAGTTCTGCATGTGCGCTGCCACGCCACCGCACCACCATGTGCACAAGCCCGATTTATTTAAATGGGGCTTGAGCATAGGCAGAATTCGCTTTACATGGGGAAGTCCGGAATGGATCCCTCACATAAAGAAAGGGCAGACTGTAATACTGTGCCATTTTAAAACTTTAAACTGTTTAGCTTTCAGTATATAATTTAAAACCCATTGAAGCAAAACTCTGTAATGTATATCAAGAAATCACGCACAAAAATTAGAGGGGGAAAATTATTAATTAGAGAGGGACATGCACACACAACATCCAAAAATCACACTTGGAGATGTCTACAGTTACCACATCACAAATGGCATTCCTGGACCTTACCTTTGAAGAAAGGGATGTAATGATGTCTGAATGTAGATGTAAGGCTTGTGTGTTGGGGCAGGGAGATGCAGCTACTGGTACCAAGAGTCTGAGTACCAGCTAGGGGGCAACAGAAAATTAAGTGAAAATAAACGCCTCCTCAGTTACTCACTAAAAGCTACAAAATACTCACAGCAAAGAAATTTCTTCTTCTAAGAAAATTGTTCTGCTCATAATTCCAAGGTTTGTTTGCACTAGTTTGCACAGAAACAAGATGAGGAACAGCAGCTTTTACTTTGCAGCCTATAGCCAGAAAAGCCCTGCTCCTCACAACAGTGGAGGAAGCAGCTCCACTTGGAATGGAGTCCAATTCATTTCAAGCTGAACCTGAGACAAGAGGGAATCCTGGTCTCTCTAAGCACGAGCTGATTATCCCTGAGGCCAAGCAAGCAGAGGAAAAACAGCAAAGATAATGATAATTTGCTTTATTTTACCACTTGGTTAAGCTTAGTTCAGTTCCTTCCCACCTTTCTTGCTGCAAGTAAATTTTCACTCAGACATTTGTGTGGGGTCTGGGTGTTTTTACATTGCCTCAGCCTTGAGTACTGTGTTACAGGTCTGCACAATCTGTATTCGTCCAGGCCAAATTCAGCCACCAGCCAAATATTTTATTCTGCCATGAAATGAAAAGCCACTGTGTTACTAGTTTCTTTCACTACTTCAATCTTTTTTTAATATGTGCAGAAGGCCAGGATAGAAAGATAGGCAAAATGGTCTGGGTAATGGTGAAGATAATGTGCAAAACACACCTTAAATTGCACCAAAATCAAAATGGGTGCAGCCTTTTTGAAGATGACATGTATGCATCTAAATACCCTCTATCTAAAATCTGTTTATAATAATTTTGCAAGCTGGACAATGGCGGGGGGATGCAGACCACACCAGGTGACACCCAAAAGAGGGGTGACACTCGATTGTCCCCCTTCTCCTTTCAAGACAGAAGGTGCAAGCACATATCCCTGCTGGCCACTCTTGGCCGAGGCTTCCTCCCAGGGAAAAAGCTGGGGACCAGAGAAGCATGTCCTTTTGGCTGCCGCTGCCGTTGCCACTCTCCCAGTAGCCCCTCTTCCCTACACCAGGTTTTTAAAAATGCAATTGCCACAGAGGAGCATAAATGCATTTTTTTTGCCTCTCAGGTAAAGAAGAGTTTAAGACTCAAAGAAACGAGATTCCACCTAAATAGCACAAAGAACCTCCTGGAGATAAAAGTTGTTTGAGAGTGAAATAAACTGCCTCGGAATATGGTGGACTCTCCTTAAGTAAAGGTCTTAAAACAGATGTTGGAGGGTCATCTCCTAGGAGTGTTTTAGCTATGTATTCTTGTATGGTAGAGCATCAGACAGCCCTCAATATCACTTCCAATTCTATAATTCTATTATATATACCTTACTGATTCATTCTCAAAACAAAAAATCAAAATACATTTTATTTCCTAAAGAAGTTTTTTCCTCAATAACTCAGTAACCAGCTAAAAATAATGCACACTTGAAGACTTATTCCTGCAGACCCTATCCTGTTCTCAGAGGATGAACATTTACATAAAACTCAGGATTTCTCATAGGCAGGGAGAGGGGAAAATGTAACATGCTTGGGTCTCATATAAACATAGATCTATTTATAAGGGACTTTTCCCTTCAATAGATCTACATGTAGAATTCCAAAGGAGCATACTATGTGTGCGCGTGTACACAGGCACACATACATACACACAGTACATAAATAAAAGGCAAAAGAAAAATATTCATGCAGAAATATTTCAAATATTTCTGCTTTTCCTTTAAAAAGTAAGTAACCCATGTGACTAACAAAATGTTTTAAAAACCACAACAATAAAAACACATGAAATAGGTCAATGCATCCAGGTGCATTCAACTATATTAACTTTCTGGACAAAGAGCATGAAAATGTAGGCTGTTTATTGGCAATAGCTGATGCCAAGAAGAAGGGTTGCTTAATTCCCCTCCCTGCCCCCAGGAATCTCACTTCTTATGTGGGTCTTACATATGAAGGATATCAGTTTTACTAAAACAGTATCAGGTAACACACCCCATAAATTTCATTGTATGTTCTGAATTCCTTCCTATTTCACATCCTATATGAAATGTGTAATAAATTCTAGAATGACCCTATAACTAATTATTTCTTTCATGTAGAAATCTAAAAAAAGAATGCTTTCTGTTTTACATGACCAAGGTGAAAACCAAAACCAAAAGAATAAATGAGCTTCCTTGTCAATTACCTGGTCGGCTGTAATTCTGTGGAGAATGGCAAGATGGGGTGTTGCGACCATAGCCAAGTGAGCTAGTGGAACTAGGGCTTGACATCCTATGCTGCTTGGAAGGCCGGTCATCATGGTCACCCTAGGAATAACAGAAGAGAAATAAGAATGTTTACTTACAAGTCATCTCTAATCAGTCACATTTGCATTTATTTTATTGTGATAACCCCATATTTTAGTTGTAGTAATGATTTATTTTACTCAATTCTAAAGACAAAAGATGAATTCAACCAGAAATATTTCAACTTTATTATGTTCATACTATTAAGTACCCCAGTCAGTGTCATCACTAGGGGTGTGTGGAGGTACAGATGGCACTGGGTGACATCCCAGAAGATGGGTGACATCTGGTTGAGTGTAGGAAGGAAGAGGGCCCAGCAACACTGCACCTCCCTGCCCAGTGCCATTCATGAGAAAAATTGTGCCAGGCTAGGAGAAATAGGGCCCAGTGTACCCCCACCTCCTTGCCCAGAAACATTTTACTTGCAAGTAAAGCGGTGCTGGACTGGGAAGAAGAACCCCTCCAAAACCCTGTCCCCACACCAGGTGACTCCTCAGACTGGAATACCACTGACTCTAGTAGCTAGGAAGAACAGTTTTACATCTCAAAGTGTTCTTGAATAGTACTGATGGAAAACTTCTGTTATTAAAATGAAGGCTGCAGTCCTCTACATACTTATGTGGGAGTTATTGAATACTTTTAAATCATTTCCAGTTTATGACACACCTATCACAGGGTTTTCTTGGTAAGATTTTTTTCAGAGGGGGGCCTTCCTGTGAGGCTGAGAAAGTATGATTTGTCCAAGGTCACCCAGTGCATGTCCATGGTTAAATGGGGATTCAAACCCTATTTTCTAGAGTCCTAGTCCAATGCTCAAACCACCTCACCACCCTAGTTTTCCTGGGCATTAGCCCCATTAGATTAAGTACTTAAGGGCGTTCAGGACTAAAGGGAAATTTGGACTGCATCCATACTGCAGATATAATCCCATCTGACACTACTTTAACTGTCATGGCTCAAGAAATATAGTTTGTTATGGCACTAGAGCTAAACAGATTATTTCTGCAATAGATGTTCAGCCTTGGTATGCATACTAAAAATATGGATTATTTGTTTACTAACTAATTTTAGTTGCTCTGTATCTTTCTGTGGCCTGCAGGGCTGTTTGACAGTGGAACAAACTCCCCCAGAGTGCAGTGGAGTCTCCTTCCTTGGAGGTCTTTAAGCAGATGCTAGATGGCCATCTGTTGGGGATGCTTTGATTTGGATTTCCTGCATGGCAGGAGGTTGGACTGGATGGCCCTAGTGGTCTCTTCCAACTCTATGATTCTATGATTCAAGTCAATGGATGGCAGACTTCACTACTACTACATAACAATTATTCAAGCTATGATGTAGCGAGAACAGGTTAAGTTACAAGATAAAAACACAGAGTGAAAGGCTGTATCCAGAACAGCTGTGATTCCACAGCAGAAATTTGCAGAACAGAAATTTTTTTGGGGGGGGGGGGGAAGGGAAGTAAAAAAAGGTCAGTTTAGACCTATTCAATTCCTTAATGGAAGATGTATGTGCAATATCTTAAGCTCACAGAGGAAAAGTGAAATATAATTTTAATTAATATATAATGTAAATTTTAGAATTAGTAAACATCCTTGTTCTATGTGTAACATTGTCCCTGTGACTTCATATTGGAATCGTCAGTCCCTGTACCTCTTAATATAAGCATCATTGTTTAAGAGTAGTATTTTAGACTACAGTGGTGCCTCGGGTTACGAAATTAATTCGTTCCGCCATTCCTTTCGCAACCCGAAAATTTCGTAACCCGAAACACTTTTCCGTTAGCACTGGAAAGCCTATAGCTGCACTTTGCAGCATTTGAATTTCGCGCCGAAATGAATTTCGTAACCCGAAAAATATTTCGTAACCCGAAACAGTTTTTGCCAATCCAACTTTTTCGTATCCCGGAAATTTCGTAACCCGATCATTTCGTATCCCGAGGCACCACTGTACTTTAGTATTTTCTGCTATAAATTTATATAATATGTTTTCATTCTATTTAAATTCTATTTAAATTATTCTTTTTTTAATCTAGAACTGTCCAAAATTAAACTGTTTGTATCTTTTTTGAATTGTATGCTGCCTTGAGATTTCATAATAAAGGGTAGGATAGAGATATTCTAATTAATAATGATTAATCAGAGAACCTTCAACTTTTCATTAAAAGTTACAATGAAAGGGAGTAAAATAAATACTTGTAGAAACAAGCTATTTTTCAACATGTGTTCCACAATGCACATCAGTGACAAAGGGGTGAAAAAGACTGGAATCCAGAAGCCCTCCTGGACAAGTCACCCCAGGGCTGTGGCGAACACACATCACAGTCCTGAGGGTGCCTCCTGCCATGGTCCCAGATGGACCATGGCAAGGAGCAGATCTTTTCGGCTCCTTTCAAAGCTGGTTTTGCATTGCCTTAGGCAGCCCTGGTGCAGCTTCCAGGTGCTCCAGGAGCATGTGTCGTGTAAAAGCTAAGTTTCCAAAGTGGCCAAAAGTCACCCCATATACCCGCCTGTTTTGAGCCATAGGACCCCCCCCCCCATATATGTTGATAACATATAAGCTATGTTGAAAAACGCAGTAAGATTCTATGTAGGGATTCTACAAAAAGAAAAGTATTATGTATCCTATTACATCATCGTACTGTAAAATCAAATGTACAACAAAATATTATGTTCTTTTAGTCTGGTTTTGAATTTTGAAGTTAAATGTAGCAAAAATCCTGTCATGGGTAACCATACAATCTTTAACTGGAAAAACCTGGGGAATCTATTTTATTATATGAGTTATAATTAAAATATGTGAACCTAATAGCTAAGAAATATGGGAAAACACTGCAGAAATAATCCAGTTTGAGAACACTTTAATTGCCATTGCTCCGTGCTATGGAATTGTGGGAACTGTAGTTTAGCATTCTCTGTCAGAGGACTCTGGAGCCACAACAAACTACAGTAGCCAGAATGCCACGGCAGTTAAAGTGGTATCAAACTGGATTATTTCACCATTGTGGATACAGTCCTATTGCTCAAATTGACTGACTGCACACACTCAAATACACACAGGCAGATGTACATATACGGTGTCAGTACCTCCCCATAAATGTGCCTGTCGTCTGTCACGTAGCTGATATACGGAGAATAGGAAATCATATCTGGACGGTCTATGTTATAGATGGCCTTATTCTTAGGAAGAGCAGCCAAATCTCTGTAATCAAGTATTTCATCACCAAGTTTTGCCTAAAAAATAACAGAAAGAATCACTGGGAAATGACATCTTTACAAAGAAAGCATCACAAGCCACTTTTGTTACAAAAGATGTAGAAAAAGGTGGGGACAGACAATAGGGCTCTCCCTCTTTCTTTCTCTCTCCGAATTACAGGCAGCTTGATCTATCTTCCTCTTCCGCTGCTTCAACACAATAAAAGAATTAGGATTCAATTTGCATATCCTTGGATTTATCCCAACCTGATAAATTCCATGCCTCAGGTTTTTTCTTCCTGCTTTCACATCTTGAAGAACTGACAAAAAAAATCCAGTTATTTTGGGGTGCGGCACAAAAGAAAACCAAGTAAGTGATAAGCTTACCACCTGTGGATATTATGAAGCACAGAGGTTTCCACAGCTGAACAGTATGCAGTAAACTCCTTTCTATGGCCGTGAGAGGGTCTCTCCTGTCCTTCACTGAGCGCAGCATTTGCTGATTTTTCTTGGTCAGTTTGTAGATCATTTGGAGGTTGTGTTTCCTCACCAGTTTTCCTATTCTGTCTGTGACTCCTTTGTTGTATGGTAAAAATACCTTCCCTCAAATGCTGCACTCAGTGAAGGGTAGGAGAGAGCCTCTCACAGCCGCAGGAGTTTACCGTATACTGCAGCTATGGAGGGAAGCCACTGAAATCCACAAACACCTATACAACATCAACAGGAAAGAACAAACCCTTAAAGTAAACAACGTTTGGCTACCAGTCCTGAAAAACACCAAAATCAAGACCCAGAGAGATTAACATGCAAATCACTTTCTCTCAACCAAGGGTCACACAGTATATATACCCCACTCTCTTCCATGCCAGCATTCTCTGAAGATGCCAGCCACAGCTGCTAGAGAAATGTCAGGAATAAACTCTTCCAGAACATGGCCATATAGCCCCCAAATTCCACACACACACACACAAAAACCCTATGGATGCCAGCCATGAAAGCCTTTGACTTCACAGTATATTTATAGCTTTGTACAGTATATGTATATAACCTTACCTTGTTAAGCAAATATAAAGAGATATGGAGGCTTTAGAAGCTCAATGTTGCTATTTCACCTCATATATCTTTCAAAAAATTAAGTACCATAACCCATTCTTCTTTAATTTTTCCTAGAGAGTTGTGCCTAAGTAGATGTGTTAATTTATTAATTTCAATGGCATCATATAATTTCAACAGTCAATCTTTTATGCCTGGGATGGGCCTGGACTTCCACTTCAGAATGTTGCAGAATTTTGAGCATAATTTTACTTGTCTGGGAAATTAATGCTATAGTCCTATAGTTGCTGCAGTCTTTTGTGTCTCCTTTTTTGTGGATTAGGATGTATATTGATCATTTTCAGTCTGTTGGCCACCATTTTTTTCCATATTTACATATATTAGTTAACACTAGCTGATTCTGTTTGTGTGGATTTTAGCAGTTCAATTTGAATATCACCTGTTCCTGGTGATTTATTTTTACCAATTTCTCTTATTGCAGCTTCCACCTCACTCTTTAGAATCTGAAGTTCCTCTTTGTGTGGTTCTCTGTTCCATGTGTCATTCAGTTTTTCATCTCTTTTATATTACTCTTCTGTGTATTGCATCCAATATCTTTTTATTTCTTCTTGATCTTGTAGTATGTTCCTTTCCATGTCGCGGAGCATCCCAGCCCTTGGTTTGAACTTCCCTTTGAGTTCCTGGATCTTATGGAAGAGGTCTCTTGTTTCTTTTTGTTGTTGTCTTCTATTTCTCTACATTATAGCAGTTCTCTTTATCATTGTGCACTAGTCATTGTGCTATTGTATTTATGTTTCTGGTTTTGTTCCTATCTCCTTTTTCTTTTACTTCTCTTCTTTCCTCTACTGCTTGAGGCGTTTCATGTTATCCATTGTTTATTCTCTTTCTTTTTGGCCACCAGTAGGGTATTTCTGCATTCTTCCTTATGTCCTTGGTTTCTGCCCATAGTTCTTCTGGTTCCCTGTCAATTATCTTTAATAGCATGAACTTATTTCTTACATTGTCAGTAAATTTTGTTGGGATATTGTTCATATCATATTTTGGTATTATGGCAATTTTTGTTTTCTTATTCAGGTTTAATTTTTGAGATAATTAGTTCATGATTTGTACCACAGTCTACATCTGGTCTAGTTTTGGCGCAATAATTGAGCTTCTGTCTGACTTTTGTATTGACCATCTGGTTGTATGAAGAAGGTGTTTGCAGTGAATAGGTTGTTGGCTTCACAGAATCAGACACTCTCCTGTTTCGTTCTTACACTTAGTGCAAACCTTCCTACTTTTTTTTTATTATTAATATTATTCTTTGTTGCCTACTTCAGCATTCTTATTGCCTATGATTAGCTTGAAGTCTTGGGTTGGTATGTAGTCAATTACTTCCTGGACTCCTTCATAGAATCTCCTAATTTCTTCCTCCGTCTCCATGGTTGACACATATACTTGGGTTATGGCAATATTTATAGGTTTTTCCTAAAGGCTTTTATTGACATGGTTCGGTCTGACTTTGCTTTTTGCCATGCCTCTCTTTAGTATGAAAGCCATCCCGTTTCTTCTTGTCTTTTCATTTCCTGAGCAGAACACTGTGTAATTGTCTGAGTCAAAGTAGCCCATTGCTGTCCATTTTAGCTTGCTCACTCCAGTATTGCTTTGTTTATGTATTTCATTTTTCCATTTCCTTTTTTTAAAACTATTTCTAGACTTTCCAGGCTCAGTCTCACATTCCACATTCCTATATGTGTAGTGCTGCCTTGGACAATGTTTACATTGTTGTCCTCCCACCTTTCTGAGTTTTTCGGTGCCCTTTATCATCTGTCTATTATGATTTCCCACTGTTATTCCTTCCTATCTCTCAGTTTGTGTTCTAGTCCTACTTT
Organism: Sceloporus undulatus; assembly: GCF_019175285.1. Lineage (NCBI taxonomy): Eukaryota > Metazoa > Chordata > Lepidosauria > Squamata > Phrynosomatidae > Sceloporus > Sceloporus undulatus. Next base: position 97,957,404 of record NC_056526.1, read on the forward strand.
TTGTTTTTTTTGGGGGGTGAGGGGGCTGTCTCATTCCAGGGTTTTCTTGGTGAGAGAGTATTGCAAGGAGGTTCACCTTTGCCTCCTTGTGAACAGCGCTCACATACATTAATTATGGTGTCACTGAAGTTTTCTCAACATCAGTTGCACCCACCTCTACTACTGCTACCCAGTAGCTGTTTGTCACTCGGCTTCTTACATCCCATTCCCCTGAAGTCTTCCTCCTTTTATTTACCCCCCTGTCCTTCAGTAACCACCAATCTATCTGTCTTTTTGTCCTTCCCTCATGCCCTTGCTCCTCTTGTGTCCTCTCCTCCTTAGATTCTCACTTATGACTGTGGCCTTCAGGCCTGTTCAATTCTCAAGAAGTGTTATAAGCTTTGGGATCTTGCAAGACATTAAATTATACTTCGAGGGAGAGTTTCACCCAAATCTTGTGCTAAAGTCTCACCCTGGTCCAGACATCATGAGACCTCAGCTAGGCCTGGAAGTTATGGTACCAGCCAGGGGCTCAGCTCTAGGCTCTGTGAAGGCACTAGAGTTAACTTTCTTCATGGTAACTGTAATACACTTTCCAAAATACTAACCATTTGTGGTGATGGTCATACCAATAAAAATCACAATTTTCTTACCTTTTACTTTCAAATTTGATCTTTCCCCTACTCCTCATTGTTCCTATTTTGTTTCTAAGAACAGGTTTTTACCACAAATACTTACATAAATCACACGACTAGGGGAACCTGATGTACTTGAAGCAGGTACTGAAATTATGCTCTCAGATGATGTTCTAGTTTCCTGCAACTGAAAACAAACAAGCAAAATAAATTTTATTATGTATCTATTACAAGAAAACCTTTCATTTTGATTGCATTCATTGAACTTCGGAACTTGTATTTACTGGACCATACAACTAGATCACACTGCAAAATGTACATCTTAAACAGCTAAGTTGTATCTACCAGGACATGATTTCCGCACTGTTATTTTTCATGTTAGTTCTAATACTTAACATGAATGTTCTCCCATTATATTTAAAGGCATTCTTTTAAATGGCTTGAAGGGAAAAACAATTCTAACCAGCTTGTTTTGAGTGCTTGCTCATCATAGTTCCTTACTGCTAGTAGTTCAGCACTGCACCATTTTGTATTTGTAGTTGTGGTCTCTTCCAACTTTATGATTCTAGTTTCTTCCATTAAATGCAATGTAACTTAATTATGCAATGGTTTTCTTCTTTTAATATACCCTTCTGCAAAGAGATGATGTCTTTGAAACTGTGTGATGTATTTAGAATATTTATCAATTTTTGCAAATATGTGTACATAGCTTCAGCAAATGTAGGAGAATTTTTCCCCACTTTTGTCTGGAAGCAAGTTAACATCCATGAAGAATTATTTTTCTTCTTATTTGGCAAAGGAAATCTAACACATCTGATGCTGACAGGAAATTATGGCAACAAGTATGTTACTGCTACTCTGTGATCTCAAATACAGAGGGTAAAGGTTCTGTTAATTTAAAATTAGAGGCTCTGCAGCAATACAATTGCTTGTAATAAGATTATTTTAAAACACAATTTTAAAAAGCATTTAATAGATCATTGGGAAAGAGAAATATTCCACATGCAGTTTCTTCCCACAACACTCACATCCAGGTTTCCCCACTTTCCCAGGATAAAAATGGACAGGAAAAACTCACACTTCTATTTCTGATGTAAATCCAACAACCTCGACAGCCTATAAATGAAAATGACATACACATTTATTTTACCTTGGCTTTTTCTTCAGCTTTGGCTGCCTGTCTACAGGCAGGATGCCAGATAGAAGCCCCTGAAAAACAGAAGTTGCATTCTAGTTAATTTGATTTCTTTGTAATAATTTTCACTGCAATACTTTACTGCAACATGGTGTGCAAATATCAGGGTTATAGCATAAGATTTTGTGCAGCCATAAATTACACATAGATTATAAGCCTTGGGAAGAATCAGAGCTAGATTAACTAGTACAATAAATCAGAATCTGTGATTAGCTCAGAACACATTAATTGTTCAGCAGACATACAGCATTGCATTCTGTATTTTGTTTACACAATTTTTCTACCACATCATCCTTATCCTAAGGGGACTTAATTATCCAAATGAAGATAAAGTTGTGTTTGTCATACGAAAGCCCAATAAAAACAAATCCAATTACAACTAAACTATTTCATTTCATGAATACCAGGAAAGATTTCCTCCTTTACCTTGAAGGTACATTTCTTCTCCTTCTGCAAACATCTGATTGCACTTGATACATCTTGCGCACATAGGGTGGTAGTGCTTTTCTCCTGCCTTTTGGGGGACAAAAAGAGAACGAAGATGAAACTGTTCACAGACTGTACTAAATCTAGACCACTTGTAGTGTGATCTATTCAGCATGCCTTCTCAGAAGCAATTTTCAATTAATTAAAAAAGTTCATGTACATGTGTGAACAAGTACGTATGAAAGTGAATATGCCTCTTCTTGTGTAGGATGTCTGTGCATGGAAGTGGTGGGTTGAAGGTGTGTAGTTGCTTCAGCAGAGGAGGAAACATTTCTTCCATATATCCCTGAATACACCTTTTATCTATAATTTTCAGGGCCTTATCTGGGTTATTGCTTGTATTTATTGTTGTTTTGGTGTAATGTTTGTTGTCATGTTTTGTTTTAGAATGTATTAATAAATTTTAACTTAACAAAACAGAAAGAATTTTATTGTTGCTTTTGTGTGTCATGAAGTTATTTCTAACGTATGGCAATCCTACAGAGAATTTATCACAGATTTTTCTTGGCAAGATTTGTTCAGAGAGGATTTGCTTTTGCCTTCCTCTGTGGCTGAGAGAATGTAACTGGCCCAAGGTTATCCAGTAGGTTTTTATGGCTAAGCAGGGATTCGAACTCTGGTCTCCAGAGTTGTAGTCCAACTCTTAAGCCACTGCATCACTATGACTCTCTATAGAAAAGAATAGAGCTGTTTAACAGATTGGTAGAACTTCAGACATTTGCAATATTAAGATTGGTGGAGCAAAAATTAAAGCTTTGCTGTTTTGGGATATAAGAGTGGAAAAACAAGTGGGAACTATAGCCATGTAGATGTTTGGTCAGATCAGGAGCAAATCTAGCCATTGTAGGCATTTTAAAATGCTGAAAGAATGAATAACAGCAGTCACAGTGCTCTAGATGGTCTGATACTTGTTACTCTTCAGTAAGATGGTCTGATACTTATTACTCTGTGGTAAGATGGTCTTTTCTATTATGCACTGTTGCTTTTTGAACAGAAAAAAAAAACACCTTAGGATTTATAACATACCCATCTTTGCTGCTGACATTTGCTGCCACCAGCTCCATCTAGTGGAATTGTTTCAAGCAGTTAGAGGCTTAATACAAACTGGTCCTCAAGCAGAAAATGGAAACCATTTGGTAGACCACTATAAAGAATTTGCATAGCACTTTGCAGATAAATTTGTTCAGATCCACTCAGATGGATTCAGTTCCAGTGTATGTAATCTTGGTTCCTGCTTGTTCTGTGTTACTGGGTACTTTTTAAGTTGTATAGTCTAAGTATGTGCACAAAATCTTTGGGCAGGTGAGCGCCACCACATATATGCTAGACTGTTGCACTTCCTGGCTCATTAAACAGGGCAAAGGGGAACTTGCTGAGTGTGTGAAGGGGGTAGTCAATGTCTCCTTATAAAAAGGCTGTGTTTCAATCTGCCTAACAGAGGCAGCTGTTAGGCCTTTCTTGAAAAATCAACATAAATCCCCTTATGATGGATAATTATTAGCCAATGTCTAACGTATCATTCTTAGGTAAGGTATGACAGCATGTGGTCCCATATAGGGGTTCCTGGCTGAAACAGATTACATAGATCCATTTCAATCTGGTTTCAGGTCTGGTTGTGGGACAGTTTGGTCACCTTGGTGGATGACCTATGCCAGTGTATTGGTTCTGCTGGACTACTAAGTGGCTCTGGTATCCTCATTGGACTGGGAATTGGTGGCATTATGGCTCAATTTCTTCCTGGAATGGCGAATCCAGAAGGTAGTGCTGGAGGACTACTGATTGGCCCTTTGGCTGTTGATCTCTGGGATTCAGTTCTGTCTCTCATGCTATTTAATATATACATGAAACTGCTGGGAGATGTCATCCAGAGTTTTGGACTATGGTGCCATCAGTATAGGGATGACACTCAACTTTATCACCCATTTCTTCCCCAATCTAAGGAGGCTATGCAGGTCCTAAACCAAGGTCTTTCATCAGTAACAGACTGGATGAGGGCAAATAAATCAAAATTTAATCCAGACAAGATAGAGATGCTCTTATCCAGTCAAAAGGCAGATCAGGGAACAGGGATTGAGTTCAATGGATGCGCTCTTCCTGAAGACAGCTTGCAGTTTGAGTGTACTCCTGTACTCAGCTTTCTGCAGTTGTCGTGAGTGTTTTTGTGCATTTAAACCTTATGTGCCAACTGTGCTCATTCCTTGAGATGCCAGATCTAGCCACAGTGATATATGTCTTAGGCCTGTTACACACTGCCAAAATAAAACTGCTTCGGGTCTCTTTGGAGGTATGCTGTTTAAATGATGCATGCATCCTAAGAATCCGGAAGCTGCACCAAAGCTGCACTCCAGTGCTTAGGAATGGAGTGTGGCTTTGGCGCGACCTCCGGACTCTTAGGACCCATGCATCATTTAAATAGCATACCTCCAAAGAGACCCGCAGCAGCTTTATTTTGGCAGTCTGTAACAGGCCAATGTTACATCCTGTTTGGACTACTGCAACATACTCCACATGGGACTTCCTTTGAAGAGTATTTGTAAACTTCAGCTAATACAAAGAGCTGCAGCCAAAGCATTAACTAGGGTAGGATATAAGGAGTACTGCTTCCCTTTTAAAATAGTTCCTCCGGTTATCGGTTTGTTTTTGGACACAATTCAAAGTGCTGGTTATAGCCAATAAAGCCCTATATGACTCAGGTCCAAGCTATCCGACAGACTATGGGCCTGAACAGACAGGCCAAAATAAAGCGGCTTTGGATCACTTTGGAGGTATGCTATTTAAATGATACACACATCCTAAGAGGGCATAAGCTGCACCAAAGCTACACTCCAGTCCTTAGTACTGGAGCATGGCTTTGGTGTAGCTTCTGGCCTCTTAGGATGCATGTGTTATTTAAACAGCACACTTCCAAAGTGGCCCAAAGCAGCTTTATTTTGGCCTGTCTGTTCAGGCCCTAGATCACCCTAGATGGGCCTGCCTGGGCCCTGAGATCATTAGGAGAGGTCTTCTCTCAGTCCTAACATTGTTGTAAATGTGGTTAGTAGGTACAAGAGTCTTCTTGGTGGCTCTGTAACTCCCTTCCCAGGAAGGCTAGAATGGCCTTCTTCTTGCTGTCCTTGCAAAACCTTTTGATTCTGACAGCCTTTTAAAACTGAAAGTTTTTAAAGAATAGGCTGAGGGTGATGTACTATTTTAAACTAAACTGTTCTAAAATTGTAACAATATTTTATTATATTAAGTGTAGTTTTGAATCATTTTAATATTGTCAACAGTTTAATTCCATTCTAATGTTCACTTTTTGTATGTTTTACTGATACTCCTTTTTTAAAATTGTAAGCCACTTTACATCCCAATTTTGAGACAAAGGTGGGACTATGATGAAGATGATATAAAATAATGACATAAAATTCCTGTCAAAATGTTTCAAAATGTCTATGAAAAATAAGTGATAAAAAGAACTAGAAACGGTTACCCATTATGACACTAAAGTTACTTTTGCTTTTTATGGTCCTTTTGAAATGTAACATGAAAATAGCATAGGGGTAGATGCTTTAACACAATAGTGTACTGTATTAACTTGATGATTCTGAAAGGCACAATGGATTTAAACCAGTCAATTCCATAAAGCTCATTACAGGATCACTAACACTGTTGTGTGTGGCAGTCTTTCTCTGGAACTGTAAACAGTTCTTTAAAATAACTGTACATAATTCTTTAAAATGTAAACTATGCAAGTCAGTTTGGAATATGTATTAGAACAGTGATGGTGAACCTTTTAGAGGCCAAGTGCCCAAACTGCAACCCAAAACCCACTTATTTATTGCAAAGTGCCATGTCCCTCTGGCTTTCTAGTAACAAAACTCTGGCAAACTATGTGCTGGGGTGATGGCACATGTGCCCACAGAGAGGGCTCTGAGTGCCACCTCTGGCACACGTGCCATAGGTTCACCATCACTGTATTAGAACAATAAGGGTAATAAGATACTGATATCGTTTATTACAATATTATCTTTTAATAAATTTAGTTCAAGATAGTAAGACCGGAGACTAGAAAAATATTAATGTTTTAATGCTAGTATCACATGAATCAAAAATCAGTTCTCAAGATTGCCTCCCACCCCAAATATATTAATTGTAAGCAAAAGAGTTCTCTTACTTCCAGAACTCTTCCTGTGATGTATTTTTCACAATTATCACATCTTATTCCAAATTTTGCATGATAGTCCATTTCACAGTATGGAACACCATCTCTGAAAGAAAGAAAACACCAAATGCATAGATAACTCCCAAAACGGATTATTGAGCTGGAAATTTTTACTTTTAATAGAAGTGGTAAAGTTTAGTTTACTGTTAGTGTCTGGGAAGGCTGAAACTGTGAAGAAGCCCTATCACCAAAATTATATTTGAAACAAACTGCATTACTATTTTCTTGTAGGACATGTCTGTCCTGTATATAGATAAAAACCTAAGAAAATAAGAAGAGCCACAATGGCTCATCTAATCCATCATTCTGTTCCCACTGCAATCAACAAGATGCTTCTAGGAAACCATTATGAAACCAACAGCACCCTCCCACTCCAGCTCTTCAGGAGTGATACTGAGTGACACATTGCATCTGTCATAAATCCACCATGAGTAGTATCCTAGCTTTATCCTCCATAAATTTATCTAATCCCCTTTGAAATCCATCCAAGTTGACAGCCATCAATATTATTTATTTATTTATTTATTTATTTATTTATTTATTATTTTCTATTCCACCTCTCTCTCAAGGCAGCTGACAATTTCATTAAAAGCAGACACAACTGAAAACACAGAAAGTTATAATACTAAAAAATATTCAAGTAAATTATGTTAAAGGTAAAAAATTATTTTAAAATAAGCAAATTAAAACAATCAAAAAACAGATTCAGGAAAAAAATGAAAGGCACAGTGACCCTCCATAAAGCCCCTTCCTTAGCAGCCAGTCAGTATCTAGTACAGTGGGCCCTTGGCATCTGCTGGGGTTTGGTTCCAGGACCACCAGCCCCGCAGGGATACCAAAAATCCATGGATGCTCAAGTCCCATTGAATGCAATGGCACAGTAAAATGGTGTCCCTTATAAAAATTGCAAAATCAAGGTTTGCTTTTTGGATTTTCAAAAAATATTTTCAGGCTGTAGATGGTTGAATCTGTGGATGCAGAATCTGTGGATACAGAGGGTCAACAGTAATACAGTTGGCCCTCCATTTTCACGGGGGATCAGTTCTGGACTCCCCCCCCCCCACCTGCAAAAATGGAGACTCACACTTATTCAAGCCCATAGGTTTGAATGGAGCATGCCCCCGTGCGCATGGCAAGGGTGCGCACGCCTTTGCAAATAGTGGAGGTCGCCCCTCCACATATATTCAAGGGCACAGATCTCAGATCCACACATTAGGAGGATATGTAGTGCATTCTGTAGATCCTTAGGCATTGAGCAAAGAAATACTTTAATGTATCCTAAATCTCCCACAATTCAATTTCAGTGGATAACCCTGGGTTCTAGAACTATTATGAGAAGGGGAGAAAAGCTTCCTCCTATCCAGCTTTTGCCACACCATGCATAAATGTTTACATCATTAATATGTCTATTTTTCCTAAACTACAAAGCCCCAAACACTATAAACGTTTCTTATGAGGGATTTATTATTATTATTTTCATCATTTTGGTCCTTCTTTTCTACATTATTCCTTTTCAGGCATCAGAACTGTAGATGGTATTTCAAATTCTGCTGCACCATAAATCTATGTAAATGTTATGATACTACTGATTTTCATTCTCTTTTTAAATGATCTAATGTAGAATTTGCTTATTTCATTGCAGCATCACACTGGACCTGTTACTGTATCTTCAAATATCTGAAGACTTCAGACAGAAAGATGCGACAGGCATGTTTTCTGTTGCTCTGGAGGGCAGGGTGAGAAATAATGGGTAGAAACTATGGGGAAGCTAAACATTAGGAAAAACCTCAAAATGACAATACAGTAGCTATTCAGATATGAAACAGGCTGCCTAAGAAGGTTGTGGATATAACTCCATCGCAGGTATTTAAGCAAGTGTGGGACAGCCACCTGACTATAATGGTATAGTTGCATCCTGGAGCGAGGAGCAATAGGTTTAGACTATGCCTGTATTCCAATGGCCCTTCCAGTTCTGTGATCCTTAAGCTGACACTGCACTGATTACCCTGCTAGAAAGAGCTGTATTAAGGCAGGATCTGATGTCTCAATCAGGCAGGCACTGATGATACGAACTAGGTCAGCCTCTTCATCTAGGACTATGTCCTGGATTAACACTCTTTTATTAATAACTGACCTGGCTTTAGCCAGCAGCATGGATGCAAGGTACTGAAAATGTACAGAGGGATTTTGAAGCTGGATTTCCCATTCAAAATGAACAGAGGAGCCAGTGCATGCTGAATGGGTACACATATAAATCTTTGGAAAGGGTTATGAACAAAATGTGGGAGAGCAAGGAAAAAAACATGTAGAAATCACAGGAAATTGTAGCAGGGAGTGCTTTAGATATGATGCATACTCTGATGCCTATATCAGTAAAAATCTTTTAAAAAGAACAGCTGGTAATCCATAGCCTTAATGTGTCACAAGGTCTGTAAATCCTATACCACAACATGCAAGCAGAACATATTTTGATAACATACTGCCGAAAAGTGTTTTAAAAGCAGCTGAATCCACTCTTTTCAACTTACTTGCTGATATATTCAGTACTGAGAAGTTTTCCACATATCTTGCATTTGAAACAGGTCAGGTGCCAGTGTTTGTCCAATGCTACCAAAGACTGTCCATTTTTTATTTCAGAGCCACAGTTTCCACAATCTGTTAACAAAGTGGGAAAAATACTTTTAAACACTATTCTTTTAAACACTATTCTGAGGCTACAGAAAAATACCAACATCCTAATTTTGCGCATGTATTCACTGGTATGGCTGAACATGATAATAAATATTGGACACCCTGACAGCCATGCAGTGAATACGTAACTAGAACAATTACAGGTAGATACCACAAACATCTTATGTATTTAAATTCTTACTCTTTTTTAATTAATATATTTGGTAGTAGAATACAAGGATTTTGTTTTAGATATAATACCTTTCCCCTCAAATATTATCTATTAAAACAAGACAAATTAAAATGTTTGTGATTGGTTGATGATGTTATTTGTTCATTGTGTCTGCTTCTGCCCTGTTCATCAGATGCTCAACCCCACTAAAACTAAACAGAAGTATGCACTTGACTCTGCTACCCATCCTACTTGCATGACAGAGCACCTGCTATTTTACAACAGATACAGCACAACCACAATTATTTCAGTTGTTTCTCTTCAAATACAGGCATAATGCATGTGGATGTATGCAACTTTTACATCATAGGTGGGGAACCACATGCTGTGGGGCTAAATTTGGCTTTTCAGGATTTCCAGTTCCTTATTCTGCAGTTCCCAAATGGAAACACCCCCTTGCTTTACATAGACAATTAAATAATGGTGTTATCCACTTTCTATTTAGTACAGTCACCCCTCCAAACTCGCGGATCTTGGATTTGCGACCTTGGAAATCTGTGGAGGGGCAATCTCTGCTATTTTTAATGGGGTGTGCCCCTGCGCATGTGCACAGACTTGCACATGTGTATGCACCCCATTCAAGCCTATGGGGCTTGAATCTGTGTGAGCCTCCATTTTTGCTGGGGGGGGGGGGAAGTCCAGAACAGATCCCCCTATGAAAACATAACAAATCTCATACAAACATGTAAGAATGTTGGTGAGAGAGACAAAAACAAATCATACCATCCATGTATTACCACACACTGTATAAGTAAATAGATGAAGGAAGGCAAGAAAGGCCCTCACACACAAAAACGGCCACAGAGTCCTATTGCTTATTTGATGTATCAATAAGCTTCCTATGGTAGAGGAAAAGGGTTAAATGGTAGAAGAAATGGTCTAACTAAAAAGATTGCATGTACAGCGCTGTGTAAATTTACAGCGCTTCATAAATAAAGGTTAATAATAATAATAATAATAATAATAATAATAATATACTTGCAGCCTAAGCCATCCAGCCCTGTTGATCTGCAGAGCAGTATGTGTTAACTTACTGCTTTACACAGAACCAGGTCATTGCCTCATCTAATTCAGTATTGACAGCTCTGACTGATAGTGATGTTCACTGGGGTTTCCTGAGGGTGCCAGGTTTGAATCTGGGCCCTTCTGCATTCAAAGCATGTATTCAGCCACTAAGGCATGGTTCTCTCCTACAGCCATGTGTGCAAAAGAAGGGAGCAAGTCATATTTCCTAAGCTATGCTCATCAGGACTGTGGGGGAAGGGATAAGTTTGACCTTCCATTCCCTCCACCCCCAACTCTCCTCTATTACTGAACTAAAGGACAGAGAGCAGCTGAACAGCAGGAAAAGAACCTTGCCTCCTTTCATGCAATGGAGAAAAAGTAGGGCAAAGCATGTAATAAACACTACAGTTTTTCAAATATACTCATTCATCAATAGAAGACAAAAGTTCTCTTAAGAACTCAGACTGGTCTTTTTGATCTGTCAATCTTTTCATTGAAGAAGTAGTGCAGACAGTATTCACAAATGTTCAGATTTTACCAAAGTCTGATTTTTGCTGCAAGAATTTTAATGTATATTTAAATATTAAAATGTGGAACTGCATTGGTTTGGGTATCTGTTAACTGTGGTATTTCACCCTTGCTATAAAAAAATTATTGTATTTCACAGAATCTGCAAGAAACCTGGCAAATCTTGAAAAATGCTTGAGTTCATTATACTCCAGCTAGCAAATATTTTACATCTGATATACAGCAGTGCTACCAAAATTTAGTCACTATATATCAAATAAAGATAATCAAATATTTGGTGAATAGCCTGTAAATATTCAAATATTCACTGCACATCCACTGAAAAAACAGACTGGGAATTGCAGAGCATACTTTTAAGGAGTGCAATTTTATTTTAACTGGGGAAAACCCCATTCACAATAAAATAAAAGACTGTGACTTACTTCGGAGGGCTGGAATATTGATGTTGCTACCAGCAGGTGGCAGAGAACATTTCTGACAGACACAGTCCTTGCCATTGAAAGTGACACGATCCCCAGGAGGAAAAGGCTGCCTGCACCATAGGATAAATTAAAAGTAATGTGAACACATAAAAAATATGAATATAAAATAGCCACTTGGGACAAAAAATACACTCATTCCTCCCCATTCACGGACTTGGAGTTTGTGGTTTTGGTCCTTCATGGATGGCAAGTAAAGAGGGACAAATATGGGGGGCATGGGAGCACGCCACTATTATAACCAATGGGGTTTGAATATCCATGATATTTCTGATTCGCGAGGAAGGGGGGTCTGGAACAGATCCCCTGCGAATTGGGAGGGACAAGTGTACAGTGGTTGCACACTTCATAGCAAAACAGTGGTCATGCCAGCTTTTGACATATAGAAACAAACATGTGAAAATGAGGTTCCTACCAGTCAAAACCTATAGTCTATACTATTCACACACCAACAGAATTATGTAGTCCCACTTGCCATTTTTAATATATATATATATTTTCCTGCTATTTTAAACTAGTTTAAGCATTGAAGAAGAAAGAAATTGAAAAAAGTAGTGGCTAACAAGAGAGATCAGTGCCTGAATATAAAATGGAACAGACAAATATTTTGCGATAGAAATGTGTAATCATCTACCAGTCTATTAACACATCACATGAACTATGCTTTCCACTGTATATATGCTTACAATTCTAATAAGCATTGCACAAAAAATCAGAACAGATTCATAATAAAAGTAGATCACAATCAAAGTGCAGAAATACATGCTCTCTCAGCAAACGTGTGTTCCCAACCTCCTGGCAATTCCAAAGTAACAAACAGCACCCTTGGCCTGCTTTGCTTCCGAAGTCTGGATGAGGCAAACTTGGCTAAAAATGACTATGGAGCTCTACATGGGAAATATGCATTGGTAGGGTCAAGGTCTCCATAATCGCTTACCTCCACTCAGTCATCCCTCCCACACATCCCTCCCACACATACACTCTCCTCTCGTGGCCTGTCTGGAGTCAGTAATGGGCTGGATGAGGGAAAACCGACTCAAATTGAATCCAGAGAAAACGGAGGTACTAGTGATAGGTTCCCCTGGTCCAGGAATGGCGGTGGTTCCACCTGTCCTGAACGGGGTCACGCTCCCTGTGAAGGACTCCGTGCGCAGTCTGGGGGTGCTTCTTGACTCGTCGCTTCACCTGACTGCTCAGGTGAATGCGACGGTCAAGAGCACTTGTTATCAGCTTAGGCTGATTCGCCAGCTGCGCCCATACCTGGCCCAGAGGGACCTAGAAACTGTTGTACATGCTCTGGTAACTTCGAGACTGGATTTCTGCAACGTACTCTACATGGGGCAACCCTTATACCAAACTCGGAAGCTGCAAATAGTGCAAAATATGGCAGCCCGGCTGGTCACTGGTGCGTCCAGGACCAGCCATATAACACCAGTTTTAAAAGATCTTCATTGGCTGCCCATTCGCTTCCGAGCTCAATATAAGGTGTTGGTAATTACCTATAAAGCCCTAAATGGCTTGGGCCCAGGATACCTAAAGGACCGCCTCTCCCCATACATTCCGCCTCGCACTCTCAGAACGTCTGGGCAGCAGCTACTGAAGGTGCCTAGGGCTAGGTTGGCCTCCACTACTCGGAGGTCGTTCTCCATAGCTGCCCCAGCCCTTTGGAATGCGCTGCCCACAGAGCTCCGCTCGTCCACCACCCTGGCCCAATTTAGGAAGGACCTCAAAACCTTCCTATTCCAACAGGCATTCCCCGAGTAAATATCCTGTGGGCCTCCCTCCTCTCTTTCGTGGCCAAGAGGTTGGGCTTTGGGGCTTTACTGTTGGGTTGTTTTAAATATGTTTTTATTGGAACTGTTTGTATTTTAATTATGTTGTGAGCCGCCCTGATCGGAGGAAGGGCGGCATATAAATAAAAATTTTATTATTATTATTATTATAAACCAATCATCAGTTTGGGAACATGCAGTGAGGATGCTATGGAGCAAACTGGCTATATAATGGACCATCCCATGAGTACCTTGACTTTGGTTGCTTACGCAGGAAGGTATCCAAGAGGTATTTCTCTATGAAAGCACAACAGCAGCAATGAGTAGCAGTGGCAGTAACCAATGGCTGTGGATGGCCCTGACCACCAGCTGCACTCACAGTCTGCCACCAAGGAAGTGCCTCCATAGGGAGCATGACTGTATCAATGGCCATTTATTTCCTCTATGGCTAGCTGCAGGATCTGCAAAGCCAAAGCAGTATGAGAAAGGTGGCATAGGAAACTGACTGTGATGTCAGAAAAGAAGGTTAAGAGGTGATATGATGGCCCTGCTTAAATATTTGAAGGGATGTCTTATTGAGGAGGGAGCAAGCTTGTTTTCTGCTGCTCCAAAGACTAGGACCCAGAGCAATGGATGCAAGCTACAGGAAAAGAGATTCCACCTCAACATTAGGAGGAACTTGCTGACAGCAAGGGCTGTTTGACAGTGGATCACACTCCCTCGGAGTGTAGTGGAGTCTCCTTCATTGGAGGTCTTTAAACAGAGGCTGGATGGCCATCTGTTGGGGATGCTTTGATTTAGATTTCCTGCATGGCAGGGGGTTGGACTCTTCCAACTCTTTATTCTATGATTCTACGTCTCAACAGAACATTTACCAAGGCATATTACGCTGAATCTGAAGGTCCCACAAAGCTAGACATTGACTAAAGATGCACCTGTAGATACAACTGGTCTGTACTGGGAAGCAGGCTCTGGGGGGTCTAATGCACTGTGTTAGAGCATTCTGCTGTGCCAAAACTGAACAGGATATTGGCCTGTCTTTGCTACACAATTTATGAGTTAGCCTAAGAGAGACAACATAAACGTTACGGAGAGAGTAAGAGACAGAAAAGTGAAACATCTAAGTTTACAGGTTAGTTATGATAACATCACAAATCACCAGGGGGAATAGACAAGAGATATAATCTGTCCTGAGCCCACTGACATCTGGTACCAGCCTGGATGATGGAGTGGGCCTAGCTCTCCCTTCCTCTTTGGCAGGGTAAACAGTGACCATTTGTCTCTCTTTAGGGAAGAGGGGAGATGTGACATGGTATAAAAGCAATGCACACTTTTTGTGGAAAGAAGAGCCATAAATGTTGTCAGTGAATAAAATAACCCATAACACAATGCCTCTTTGCTATTCTGCTCTTGACCTAGCAAAACAAATTTCTGTGATTAGACCAGGTAAAGTACATACAAAATGATGCTTAGGGAGCATAAAGTCTCAACCACCCACTGGGCTCATGGATAACAAAGCTTCCAGGTTTGAGATTTCTGTGCACAATCGTTCTCCAAGCAAATGTTAGGAAGAAATCCTGATGGAGTGGTGACCCTTTGGGGCAGTCTGCAGCCGTCCGTATACTGGCTGGATTGGGGCAGCAACAACCTCACGGTGGGCCCTGACCCGGCCTCTGGAGAGCACAAAAAAAGCCATAAAGAACAGTTACTTTTTGTGCCCTCCAAGGGGCACCATAGCCACAGTGGTGTGGCTTTATGACACCCCTTCAGCGCTGCATCAGCAGGAGATGTGTCATGATGGCGCACGCTGTGTGGACTGGCAAACGCCAAAATGGTGCCCTAGGGGCGGGATTAGCACATCCAACATGAGGACACTGAGCCCTGACACTGCCCACAGACCGGCACAAAATGCTGGTTTGTATAGGCCCTAAGGCTGCTGCAGCATTGCAGAATTAATGCAATTTGACACTGCTTTAATTGTCATGGCTCCATCCTATGAAATCCTGGGATCTGTAGTTTGTTTTGGCACCAGAGCGCTCTGACAGAGAAAGCTAAATCACTCACTAAACTACAAATCCCAGAATTCCACAGTATTGGGCCATGGAAGATAAAGCAGTGTCAAACTGCATTAATTCTACAATGTAGATGCAGCCTAACTATTTGGGTTCATCTCATTTCAAAAATAAAGATACAATTAAAAGTTGTAGTTAGAGAAACTTACCTGCAAACCATACACACAAAACAATTGGGGTGATAAGTTTTTCCCAGCGCTGAAACCACTTCTCCCTCAATAAACTGATCACAGCTAAAGCACCGTGTGCCATAGAGTCGCTGATAATCCACAGTACAGATATAGTCTCCTTCTCTCACAAAAAAACCTCCTTGGGCCAAATCACACCCGCACGCTGAGGGCAAAAATAGACAAAACAATTGGGGTGATAAGTTTTCCCCAAGACTGAAACCACTTCTCCCTCAATAAACTGATCACAGCTAATGCACCGTGTGCTACAGAGTTGCTGATAGTCTGTTTAAGGGAAGGGAAAGGATTCTGTCTCTAAGAAAGAAAAGCATCACTGTTACCAACATCTTTATCTACTGAAAAGCAAGATTTGGTTATTTCTGTGTTCAGTCAATCATTCTCTACCTCAGCAAAATTTAATGTGCAAGCGGTCTGGAAACCAAACAATATTGGAAGGGTAAATTAAGAGTTATTCACTACTGAAAGCAGCGCACCCATCCACCCTCCCACACACACAGTTTCAGAAAAATATTCTGTTATTTGGATTCTGCATCATCTTACCTTCACTTGTGGGCAAGTGATGCTCCTGTAACTGTCCTCAAACTCCCTAGAAATGGGTGACATCTGTATGTCTGCCCTGCTCTTCCCTGAAGCCTACTACAAGTCCCCACAATAGATTTCTGAGCCAAAGAGAGGAAACAAGCACATGGCTTCATGAAAAAGCTGGGCAGCCCCTTTAGTTAAGTCAGGTTCTCCATGGAGATGGAATTTTCTAGTCAGAGAAGATTGCAGCAGGACCTGGTCTTGGATATTGCACTACAGACAGGAGTGAGGTAGTTAATGGAAAGGATAATGTATGATTCTTAGGAAATGCATATGCAAACAAAGAGAGAAAAGAAAATGAAATGAGAGAGCAATTAATGGTGAGCATCCAGAAGGTGAAAGGAAGCACCATAGATTTTCAACTCATGTTAGATGTTGTGCTAATCAGTTCATCAGTGCTAAAGATTCTTTACGTGTGCTTTTATCTGTATGTGTTTTAATTTTTGTAAGCCATCTTGTGTCCAGTTTTATGGGAAAACTGACACTATAATATAATATAATATAATATAAGGCATTATAAGTAAACATTAATAGTAGTAGTAGTAATTATAATACTAACGATATAATCATCTGCTGTTAAAGGGTAATTACCACAAGTGTACTGTCTGTGTTTTATTACCCTCTGACCTTACTGTTTACATTCCCATTTCCCTGCCAACCATGTCTGTGTATACATTTGTAAACCAATATAATATTTAATGTATCTGATGAAGTAGAACATGAAACTTCATATTAACATTATTTTGCTAGTCTTTAGGGTACCACAAAGTGCTATGTAGATTTTGATAGTACAATCTAAATGATTAATAGCATTTTTCTTTGTTTTAAGCTTTTATCATCCACTGGCTGCCTTCCTGCATATGGCATCTTCTTCTGTAATGTGAAACACTCTCACTTTACAGAATGTTCTTATGTGGGATTGAATTACACACAGTAGTTTTTAGAAAATTTATTTATAGACCAGCAAGTGAAGTTGATCTGGTACATACCAATTCCCTGTTATTAATTTACACATGGCTTTAGCTTCTTCATTTTTCTTTTAACTACAATAGTCTCAAATATTTCATTTTTCTCAAATTGATTTGGTTCTGTGGTTACACTCTCAGCTACCCTTATTAAATTAAGTGCACATTTATGTGGTGTTCGTACATGGGTAGTATAAAAAGTTGTGAAATTATACAAGAGCCTTTGTAGTACATTAGTTTAATGTAAAACAAATACTGGGAAATTATACAGGATAACAACTCTTATTTTGCAAAAAGAAAAATGCAGTTATTTTTGTTTTGACAGAGAGCACTGAACTTCATTTTACACTGCTCATAAAGATTCTCATTTTGGAGAACTGTCATACCTTTTCCAGTGCTGCCCTTGTTGTTCAGTCTCTGTTTACCAACATTTACTCTTTCCCCACAATCACAATCTAAATATAGCTATGTAAGTATTCAATAAAATGCCAGATTCAACAAATGGCTGAAGTTTGGCATCAGGCTTCTATACCACACTCTCTGCTTCCATAGGATAATAGAGGCATTTGCAGTATGAATGTTATTAAGTCTCCTTCCATGTCCAAAAAGAAGTGAATGTGAACTGGTATACATAGTTCTTGGAAAGGAATAGATCACCAAGCTATGAAGTTCAGATCACTCCTTTCAAAAGTTGCAATGGTGTGAAGTCACCCTGTTGATGGCTAAGAACAGATTCACACACTGTTCTTAGGTTACACATGCAATCATTAAAATGTATATAGGATTGCATACTTGGTTATAATCAGTTGAGAGCTAAACATCTTTCTTGCATTGGTGAACTCATCAAAGGACTTTCCACTTTTGAAAACACTACGTTCGCTGCTTTTTGGCTGCTTTGAAAAGTGTGAAAAGCAGTTCTGTATGAAGAGAGATTTAACTGTTTCCCAAGAAAGTGTACTGCAACTTTTGAGAAGGAGGAAGACAAAGGAAACCTCTTCTGCCAGATGGCCTCTGCCCCCCCCTTTCTTTAAAGCAACTGTAGGGGTTGCTTATTAAATATCAGTGTAAAGTCCTGATCATGGATCTTCCTGATTTTCTCCACTTGGTTTTATCAACCGCTTTGCTTCCCTTGTGCAGAGTGTTGCATCATATTTGGAAGTGCATTTTAGGGAACACATTATTACTCCATGTCAGAAAGAACAGGTTGCTTACCTCTATCACTAGTCTTGGAGTTATCATCTATGTACTCACATAGATGGATTAATTGTGATATCCACAATGTGTATCAGCAGTTTCTAGAAGAAAGCTTCAGCTTTTTGGCAACTGCTCTGGCCCTTGCACCAGATACCATGCTTACCCACTGATACTCCTGCCACTTCCAACCTGCCAGTTCAACACAATCAACCAGCACCAAGAAAACAGAGTGAGAAGTGACATATGGAAGGGTGGAGGACAAGCCATGTGAGTGTGCAGATGACCACTCAAAGAAACAGTGATACAGGTAAGCAACCTGTTATTGTTCTTTGTGGTCTCTGTGACTTATACATATGGGTGACTATAGACACTAACTTACCAGAAAAAGATAATTGATGAACAGAGGATAATATTGCCAGTCCAAAAGAGGGCACCTGTAAAGCCTCAACATCCAGGTTGTAAAAGCAAATAAAATATTACTAGGAAAGGGATGATTTTGTATCCCCTTAAGGGGAGGTTGCTTAGCTAGATTTTAAGCCAGCTAAATCTTGGCTATCCATATGGACAGCCTTTGGGGTGACATTGGGGTCCCTTGCTAGAGACCTACATAGATTACAAAGAGGCCAGTTGGATTTGGTGTGGACTTTGGTGTGGACTTTTTCTATTTCAAGTAATTGTGTTCCTGAGTGGAAGGCTTACTAGCTGCTGTGATGGCCACCATTATGTGCATTAAGAGATCATTGGCATGAGCCTCTAAGCTGTCAACTTCAGCATTAGGAGATCAGGGTGATGGACCCTACTATTATTCTGGGTGAAAAGGTATAGAAACAGAGGAAGATGCTAATAGCACTGCTGAGAAAGAAGTAATTGAGGGAACCATGGTTTTCAAGGCCACCATGTGGTAAGGAGAAATAAACCATCTCTGTCTCTTTTGCGCTTCATGACCACATGGAAAGAAGCAGGAAAGAAGGGAAGGCATTATTGATTGTTCATTTTGGAGGGGAGGGACTAATGGCAGAGGGGTGTTTATCATCCCTCCTCAGTTTTTGGTAGATTCACCATTTCTCCTCCTCTCAGCACTGCCTTTGTACTTGTGCTGGTGCATTTTTTAAAAGTAAAATTGGTAGAATATTCAATTGATTGATCAATTGATCAATCAAATATTCTATCAATTTTACTTAAAAAAAATTGTTCCCCCCCCTCGAAGGTAGCCCAGGCCAGTCCAAGTCATTCATGGGTCACTATTCAGTCCAGGCAAGCAGTCTAAAGAGTAGTCCAAAAGAGTAGTCAAAAGGCCAAACAGGTCATCGAACACAGCCCCACCATAGCTTTGTCCCAAGGAAAGGTTGGTTTTCAACCATGCTTGTCCAGGGGAGGTGCTGGGTTATTGATAGCACACTTGAGTCTTGCAAGTGCTCCCTAACTGCAGTGTGCTTCCTGTATAAACGCTGCAAGCATCTCTGTCTTTCTCTGTCCTGGTGTGTCTCCACAGGGGTAGGTATAGTTAAGTCTCGTTCTTCCTCTAAGGATTGTGCCTGATGGGAACTCTGCTCCTGTGGTTGCTGGAGCCTCTACTCATGTGGCTACAGACCTAGCATGTCATCTGAGCTCTCAGGCTCAAAGTCCATCCCAGGGTCCTGAAGGCAAGGCATGAAATCAACCTGGCAGGTAGTGCTGTGTCCTCCCTCCTTCATTGCAGGAGGAGGTTGGCACAAGAAGCAGCAGCAGCAGCAGCAGCAGCAGCAGAACTCGTCTCCCTTCCCCTTCTTCTGCCTTGCCCTCCCTCCCTGGCCTGGCCCAGCTGCCTGCCAAAACACTGGGCACCTCGCCCACCTTTCCCTGTCACTGCCCTGTCTTGCGCTTCTTTCAGCGGAAGGCAAAAAAGCAGTGGCCACACTGTTGCTACCATCACTGGCATTTCCCTTTCCCAGCCCTGCCAGCAGCCCTGCCAGACCCAGGAGGATCAGAGGAACAGCCTGATCAAATAAGACGGTAGAGGCATCTTGGCCAGTGGAGGGGGCTGGCCAGGGGAGTCTTAGGATAAATGGCCAGCAACCACCTAACTGGGTGCCATCCCCCAATAGTGTCATCCAGTTCAGTCCTCACCCCCTGCACACACACCCAGTAACACCACTACATATCAGAATCAAATGAAAATATATAGTAAAATCTAAGGTCATAGAGGACTCTTCTGGGACAAGAGACAATTAAGCTGGAACTCCCAGTGACATGGTGACCTGGGGTGACTTTTTCATATCTGAAATATTAAGGCAATAAGGGTGATCTTTACGACTTACTTTGTGAAATGTTGGCAATGAATACACTTGTCAATGATATGACCCTTGCCTAAGCAAGTCAACTTGGAGATCTTATTCTCAAAACACCCAGACTTTTTAAAAAAGGGCCTAGATGCCATATAAAAATGTGCATAATATCATGGGCTTAAAAGCAGACAGGAAGGGAAAAAAAAGGATGAAAATGATGGAAAAAGTGAGAGAGATATAACAAAGGAGAAGAAGAGAAACACAAATGAAACAGATAAGAGAAGGATGAAGAAAATTCCGAGCTCATGAAGCAATCTGAGGGTGGAGAAATTCCAGTGTCCTACCTAAAGCTTCAAATGTTTCAAAGACAAAATAATAACTGATAGAAGTGGCAGGAATATCAGCAGGCATGCGGAGTACCAAGGGGGTCAGGGCAACAGCTAAAATGCTTCACTTTCGCTCTAGAAACTTCCAACTCTACGCAGGCACAAATTGACCTTGTTATAGAGTTATAGAGACCATGAAGCAGGCAGACATGTTACAAGACATCTGTTCAAGAATTTGTCCTGTTTTTACATTTTTATGTTAATGATTCCACATACAGTTAATAATAAAAATAAATACATACCTTTGCAAACAAAACATTTAATATGGAAATAGTTCTTTTGCACTCTTAGTACCTCTCCTTTGCATGGATTTCTGCAATTGTTGCAGAGGATTGCTGCACCAGGTTTCTCCAGGAGGCTGTGTACAGCCTGAGGTTGAGAAGCTATAAAAAGAAAATATAATAAAGTAATAGAACAGAAGGAAAAGACAAATATCTGCTCATGAATAAGCCCCACCAATATAATTTAAAAAAAAAAAAAGATGTCAGCACATCAATGTACTACCCTCCCAGATTACATGGCACTGCAGACAACCAAACATTATTATGACATCTCCTTTTCTGAGGTGCAACTAAATGCTACAACAACATTTAAGTAATCCTTCAAACTACTGTTTTATTATATTAATCCACAGGTGGGCAACTGTATCAGGGGTCAATCTTCACCTCATGATGGGCCGTATCACTGCATTTTGTGCTGAAAATGCTGGTAGTTTAGTTCTGATTTGTAGTTGCCAGTTTTTTGGCCAATCTTCATAATTTTTTTTCCAGTTGGGGGGGGGGGGTCAGGAAGGTTAAAAGGCAAACAACATTTATGGAACATATAGAAGGTGACTGGTCACATGAAGGGTGGTTGCTTGGAGTGTCGAGGGGCACACAAAAGGAGCAAAGGCTGTATATAACCTATGGATACTTTCCTCACCGATGTGTTAATCCTTACAAAATCCTATTAAAAAGCATTTATTTTATCTTTATTTTGTATGTCCCCAAGAATTAATACAGTAATTTACAACTATATTTTTTCTCTCTCTTTATGCATAATCAAAATGTGGACCAAAACTGGTATAAATATTAATTATTAACAGTTATTAATCATTAATTATAATTATTATAATATATTAACTATACTGGGGCAATCAGGAATGCGAGGGGCAAATGGAGGGCTACACAACGGGACTCATGCCCGAGGTGCATGTGTGGCGGTGTGCACAGCCATTGGAGTCAGTAGGGACTCCAATATTGGTGATTTTCTGTTTTCGCAGGAGGGCTGGAACACAAAAATGGAGGGGCAACTGTATTACCATTTGAGCAGTTCATAGTACTGAGTGAAGCTGAAGTTAAAGGCATGACCTCTAGACCAGTGGTACCCAACCTGTGGGTCGGGACCCCTTTGGGGGTCGAATGACCCTTTCATGGGGGTTGCCTAAGACTATTGGAAAACACCTATTTAATTACAGTTATGAAGTAGCATAAAAATAATTTCATGGGTTTGGATCACCACAACATGAGGAACTGTATTAAAGGTTCATGGCATTAGGAAGGTTGGGAAGCACTGCTCTAGACTATATAAATATCTAATCTCAGTTACTTTTTCTGAGAATCTAGGAACTAAATTAATCTAGGAAAAAGATAATGATCCCTGATTCCAACTAGAAAAATCTCCTGCTAAAATTCATCCATAAACTGCAGTCCCTCAGCAATGGAATAGACAGGGATAATGGCTTCCTGGCTCACTACACACATTTCAAAACTATCTGACCTCATTCTTTGGGAGGAGGGGGGGGGGAAGGTCCCACACTCATCTGTTCTCCCCACCTACAGGCTAGTTTCCAAGGCTAAACTGGTCTTGGCACCCCATTTCCATACCCAGTGGATATGCCTTTGTCCACAAACGACCACTGTTAAAACTGGACTTGCTATTTCATTTCCATATACAGTACAATGGATTTTGAATTTGAATTGACATTCTCACATACCAATGGCACTTATATGTCTGTCCCTGGCTTCCACTCACCAAAGGCATCTGATGAAGTAGACTGGAGTCTACAAAAGCTCATGCTGCCAACTTCTTTCTTGCAGTTAGTCTCAGAAGTGCTACAAGATCTCCCTGCATACAAACTCAGTAAATGTCATTGGACCCGATCTCAGGTGAATTGTTTACTGGTTATGTTTGTTTCTGTAAAATTATTACAATACTAAAGAAAGTGTCTACTGGGCCAGTAGCCACCAAAGTTAGCACTAGCTCATTTAACACAAAAATAAAGCACTTTTGAAAGATAGCATTATTTTAAATGCGCTACTTCCAAGGTGTGTTGTTGTTGTTTGCTGTACCTATAGTGCAGTTTTCCTCTTTTCCTACTGCTTTTCACTTTACTAAGGACTTTATGACACACAGGGGGGGGGGTTGCAGCTCAGATCCACAGTCACTCCTGTTCTAGCAATGCAAAGCGTGATTTTTTTTAAACCAGATCCAGAGTCACTCCTCTCTAGCAATGCGGACTGAGGTTAAAATGTTATGTTTTTCCACACCTGGTTGTCTTTCCATTGTCCTTCCGAAGTGAGGGGCAAGTGAAGTCAGTTCGATTCCAAGCAAATCACATGATGCGGATTCAAGCAAAGGGGAGTGAGTGCACATTGTATTACCACACCAGAACATACTTTGAGGGTTCAACGATTCGAATCGGCACCCTTGGGCATGCTCAGTGGGGCTCTGGCCTCCCTCCTTGCCCCCTCCTTAGCTGTCATCCTTCATCGAGGTGAAGGAGGAGGCAGGGGATGATGGCATCGGTGGCAGGTTGAAGGAGAGGAGCAGATCGGGGTCTAGGAGAAGGCAGGGGATGATGGGATAGGTCACTGGGGGTCCCTGGGGCCAGGATCAGGATGCAGGAGCAGTCAGGGGATGATGGGTTAGCTCGCTGGGGGTCCCTGGGGCCAGGATCAGGATGCAGGAGCAGTCAGGGGATGATGGGATAGGTCCCTGGGGGTCCCTGGGGCCAGGATCGGGATGCAGGAGCAGTCAGGGGATGATGGGATTGGTGGCAGGGTGAAGGAGTGGAGCAGATCGGGGTCTAGGAGAAGGCAAGGATGGTGGGATTGGTGGGAGGCTGAAGGAGGGGAGCAGATCGGGGTCTAGGAGAAGGCAGGGGATGATGGGATTGGTGGGAGGCTGAAGGAGGGGAGCAGATCGGGGTCTAGGAGGATGCAGGGGATGCAGGGGATGATGGGATCGGCTGGTTGGCCGAGAGGAGGAGATGGCATGAAGGAGGAGGAAGGAGATTACGGAGCAGGACGCAGGGGCCAGGGGGGGTGGCATCGGAGTGCTTTTTCACACTAGAGACTAGACCAAATCGCAGTGCAATCGAAGGCAGCCTGGAAGCGAATTCTCTAGAGTCACTTTTTTCCTGTTTTTACCAAAATGAGGGGTGACTTCAGAAACACTGCTGAAGCAATTCGCAAGCAGCTCCCATAGAAATCAATGGTGTCTGATAAAACAGTCAGTTTATGACATGAAACCGCATCACTGGAAGTGCAATCACTTCGGAAGTGAGCTGGAACTGAGCCACAAAACCACCAAAAAGCTCCGTGTGATATACTCCTAAGTCTTTTCCTATGAATCATATCATCACATGAGATGTCCAAAGCATGAAAGCCTCAATTTAGTCACTGTGGCCCCTAGTCAAAGTTCAGGCTTTATTTGCTCTAGGACCCAAGATCTGATACACATCCCTTAAGCAAACATAACAAAGTTATTGCAGAGGAAAAGACATACAGTACTGGTAATTCTGCTGACAAATCAGAATCACAAGATAATACTTGTTCTTTCCTAGTTGCAGAAGATCTTTCTAGTTGCAATTTTGCCTAGTAAAAACAAATGTGCCGCACTCTACATACAGTGGTGCCTCGGGTTACGAAATTAATTCGTTCCGCGGCTAATGTATCTGATTTACCAGTACAATTAAAAGAACAAAGCAAGATGAAGAATGTCACTTATAAGGGATTTGTCAATTGCCCTGTTCTTCTTTTTATCATTTTTGTGAAATGTTATCATTTTTACTACTGTAAAAAATTGGCTATATATTTTGGACTATATTAGATACAGCAGGGGATTATATTAATAGATTATGTTTTACTTATATTATAAACATTATGCCCCTTCTTTTTTAGTCACACTGGTGATGGTCTCTGGCTAAGCAATACAGTTTTGGATTTCAAGTTAGGGTTTTAACCAGCACTTTGAATCTGGCACAGAATCTCACAGGATCTACTGCAATTGTTTAACAGGAGTGGTCAAGACTCCAGCCAGTCTGGAACAGGAGCTGTAACAGTGCTATTTTAGGCTTGTAGTGATGTGCGTGTGGGGCAAATATTCATAAGGGAGGGAATGAAAAAGGACACCTTTATCTCACACCCAGTCCTAAAGCTCAGGTTCAGATGCCAGTTTCAAAGCCTTTATTGCAATATAGTTGGAGCGGGGAGCAAGAAAGTTTTCTGAAGAGGAGAAAATCAAAACTCACACAGCTCTTTAAACTGATAAACTAATAAATGGCCAAAAGCACAGGCGTCCTTCCACACTGACTGTTCTTTCTTCTTGGAATCCACTCCACCCCAGGCTTTCTCTGGATTTAGCAGGCCTTGGGATGAAATTTTTACCAGCTTTGAAGGCAGGCTCCCTGCTGTCAGGATTCAATGTTGCTCTGTGCCTCCAAGAAGAACAAGTGCTGCAGCAGCCAGAATGTAAAAGGGTTATGATTTTGGGGAGAGAAGGGCAGAGAATGAAGCTTACATCAGGCAAAACAGTCTTTTGCAGCTGCAGGAAGGGAGTGGATGGAATGAGGGCAAAATGGTTACAACCTTGGTCTTTTCAGAGCTTTACCTCCTAACTGATTCATGGCCCACATTCTCTCAGGAAAGTAATTCTGTCTGTATGCATGTGTGTATCTGCTTGAATGAGAGTGGGTGGGCTTCGCTTGTTGTGTCCTTCCACTGCTTGACCAACACTTCTTCCACCTATACAGTATTCTTATAACCTATGTCGTCTCTCCACAGACCACGAACTTCCCAGATCATCTTTTATGTTGCTTAGTCTGAAATTGGATTACTTTTTTTGTAATAATGAGGACAAGAGCCAAGACAATCAACCAGAGCTGTTGCCCACGTGTTACTCTCCTGGATAACCCCATGCCCTTAACTGGTATCAGAAGGGAGGTTTACTCCAACATGTAACTATATATGAACTATGTCTATGTGCCTGGTGGAAATATCTCCACATGGCAAAATCAAGATAACAAAATGCTCGTGAACACTCCTCTAAGAGCCAGGAGAATAAGACAGGCAGCATGAAATATTATGAAGCAGTCCGCCAACCTGCCCCCATCCCAGGCAAAGTAAGGGATCATTTTGATTGAAATTTAAAGCTAATCTAAAACTAAAATGTTGTCCTTGGAAGGAGGACAAGGGAAACAAATTCAGTGAGAGGAGGCTAAGGGTAAGTAGGGTCAGGGCCCCCAGATGTGTGATAGGAAGAACCTTTGAGGAAAGGAAGGCACTTAAGAAGTGGATGTATGTAGAAGAAATTCTAACAGAGCCTAAGAGAAGCAAATATATTACTGGCAGGATGGAGTGGAAGGGAATAGGGGAGAAAAAAACAGAGAAGGTGAAGAGCATTGGGAACAAGAGTTACTTGAAGCAGCAGGACTTTAGGACTCTGAAAATTAACACAATTTTTTAAATTGGTCCCAGAAACAAACGTGGAGGCAGTGGAGGTTACAAAGCACAGGTATAATATTGTCAAGATGTCTACTCCCAGTTACCAGTTCTTTCCAACAGCTTCTGAAACATTTTTGAAACCCATAACATATTTCAATACACTGAATGTAGCTAGCATGGTATAGTGATTTGAGAGTTAAACTATAACTCTGGAGATCCCCACTCTTCCTTGGAAATACACTGAGTCATCTTGGACAAATCACACTCTTTCAGCCTCAGAAGAAGGTAAAGGCAACCCCACTCTGGACAAATCCTGCCTAGAAAACTCCATGATAGCCATAAGTCAGGAACAACTTGATGAAACAACAAAGGTGACACTATCAGAACATGGGCATTTCTGCCCAAGCTATCTCCATCCAAGTATGGCTGCAGCTGGTACTATCAAAGCTAATAAAAGGCCCATCAAACCACAGAGGTCACATGAACCATTAATAGTGCTGGATCCAAAAGCAATTCTGACCTCCTGAGAAAGGTCAGGGCAACCAAGGCTGTTTCACTGGCAAACCTAGACTTACATTTCCAGATAAGACTGCTACCATTTTTTGGAACTGCTTGTTTCAAAAAGAGGATATGTATAACAGGGCAATGATCAATAACCTTTCCTAGATTCAGAGAGGATTTCTTAAGAAGTGGTTACAGAACCACCTCCTTCAAAGATGCATTAACCATTTCAAAACTTCAAGTAACCCCACCAGTTTGATGCAATTAGCTAAAGCAGGTAAAGTTTAACAACACAGATCAGATTCTTCTAATCACCTCATTTCCAGTGTCAGGACACATGCCTATACCAATGCAAACTGATCATATATAAAAACAGATGTCCTTGTAGACCCCTTACAAGAACTTTTACCAATAATGGCATCAATTTCAGATTATCAAAGTCAGATTAAGGTTTTAGAATATTATACATATATCTTATTAACCACTGATATAACATTCCACCCACTTTTCTGCAATGCTGGGAATTGGGATTGTATGATCCTGTGAGGAAAGAGATTATGTTGCTGGTAACAGCGCTGCTGGTAGGGTCTTCTGTGTCAGAGATCCCCACTCAGCTAGAAGCTAGACAAAATGTGCCAAACAGCTACTGGGCATCAGCAATAATGTGTGGGTGCAGTGGGGGGGGGGAGAGGGGGAGAGGTGACACTGGCAGAAGATCTCTCAAAGAGAACAGAAACAGCACTATACCTAATGTCTGTTGGTACTGTGCAGAAGAAGGCAATTGTAAAACACTCCTGAAATCTTTTATCTTGAAAACCCTATGATGTGACAGTTCAAAATGAAACCAGAGATAGTGCCAGACCTGAAGACACCTGGTGAGCTACTGGGCTACAGCAGAGGACAACTCTGAGTAAAGCTGTAGTTAATGACACAACTGGATTAAAGCTGAAAGGACTTCAGCCGTTGACACTCAGAAGCAAAAGGAAAGTCAGAAGTTCCACAACACATATTGCAGGAAGATGGGATGTGAGAAGAATAAATTAAGGAAAGATAGACATTGTAAAATATGAAATGGGATGTATAAACATTGCAGTACTTGGAGTGAGCAAGCTAAAGTGGACAGGAATGGGACACTTTCAGTCAGATGACTACAGTGTTTTACTCAGATGATCAAGAAATAAGAAGAAATGGGGTGGCATTCACAGTGAGGAAAGATATAGCAAAAGCAGTCAAGATGCAAAGCCTGGCCAAACAATATCAAGACTTCATGGAAACTCCATCAATACAGTGCACCCTTCTTTTACGCGGGGATCCGTTCGGGACCCCCCTGCGTAAAAGCAATAACGTGTATGCTCGAGCCCCATTCTGCTTGCGGCAGAGGCACGTGCCACGGGCACGCGTGCCATTGTTTTTTCTGGTGCTCACCCCCACTCCTTCCGGCACACATATGGCGCAGGTGCACTATATAACCTTAATACACATTTATGCACCAACTGCAGAGGTAGATGAAGAAGAAATTGAAGGAATCTATGGTGGTAGGCCAGCATGGTGTAGTGGTTGCAATTCTGGAGACCAGGTTTCAAATCCCTATTCAGTCATGGAAACCCACTGGGTTACCTTGGGCAAGTCACACTCTCTGAGCCTCAAAAGATGGCAGTGGTAAATCCTCTCTGAAGAAGCTTGTCAAGAAAACCCCATTATATGTTTGCCTTAGGCTTAGGGTCACCATGAGTCAGAAATGACTTGAAGGCACACAACACCACATACACCATTCTGGTGTCCAGGAGGAAACTGATTTCACACGAAAACAGGACATGTTAGTCATAGGCAATTGGAACACAAAAGTAGGAAACAGTGCAGAAATAAACACTAAAAGAATTTTGCCTAGGATTTAAGAAATGAAGCAGAGGTGTGACTGACTAAATTTTGTGAAGCCAAAAGTTTGTCTTCAGACACCTAAAGAGGCGAGTGTATACACTAACATCACCTGATGGCAAAAAATCAAATAGTGTAAATGTTTGGAAACAGAAAATAGAGAAACTCCATTCTCTCTGCAAAAGAAGTCCAGGAGCAGATTTTGGCACAAAGCATGAACTGCTAATATCAAAATAGAGGGTAAAGCTAAAAGAATACACCAAACCAATGATTGTGATAAAGCACAACATGAAGAACATCCATTTATAATCTAAAGATAATGTAAAAAAATATTTGTACTATTAAGTTTAATCGACCAGGAGCCAGAACAACTCTGGACTGAAGCCAGGAATAGTATAAGAATGCAAAAGACACTATCTGCAGTCAAAAAGAAAGAAAAGTCTCACTGGATGACAGATGAAACTGTCCAAGCAGTTAAGGACAGATGAAAAACAAATGTGACAGAAATAGGTTCAGGACTTTGATTGCAACTATTCATCAACTGGTGTCCAGGGACAAAAAGATCTAGTATAACAATCAATGCAGAGAAATATAAGATAAAACAAATAAATAAAAAATGTGGAACAAGGGACATCATCCATAAGATCCGAGAAATCAAAGGGAACTTTAAAACAAGAGTGGGGATGCTCCATGACCAGCAGGGGAACAAGAAGATACGGAAAGCTAATAGAAACAACACACTGAAGAATGTGGCACAGACTATGTACTGCTAATAACAAAAAATAGAGTAAAGCTAAGGAAGAACACTAGATTAAAGCATAACTGTTTTAGAGATTGACAGATTTGATAAAGGCAACCACAGCCTCTTCTCTCCAAAGCCTGAGCAAGGTTGTTGATGATAGGGTTGTTTGGAGGTCTCTTGTTCATGGGGTTGCCATAAGGCAAAGTTGACTTGATGGCAGTTAACAACAACAAGTCATAAATATACTCTGATCTCCCTCCCTGGCGTATCACCCAGTTTTAAAGTTAAGCACGTTCAAAGCCCACCAGTCTCATATTAAACTGATATTTCCCAGTAATTTAATTAAATAATTGAAATTATTGATTTAAGTGGGAACGAGTAAGCATATGTTAGCTCTCTATTTTTAAAACAGGTCTCCATGTTTGTGTGTTGAGATGATTCTGCAAACAGAAATGAGGACAGAGCTGTCACACAGGAGCCAGATCTCTTTTCACACACTGGTTCAGCACCATGCTGATGTGCTAAACCATATATTCTTCCATATCTCCTTCAGGGGCATGCACAAATTTGTTATTGTCCTGAACTTTGCATGTGGCTCCATCCTGCTTTCATCAGGTCATGATCTGAGTAGCTCCTGGGCACCTATAAGGCCTGGCCATGATGCTGTACACAGCATGGTATGGGAAGGATCGCTTTCGCATGCTACAACAGAGTTGCTCCACACCCTAATCTTGTGTATGTTTGTGAAGCATGCAGAATAATATCTAATGTCCTAAACATGGTTTTGTCAAGTCTACCAATTATTCTTTATAAAGAGCTTTCTGATCTAAAGCCTGCATAATAGAACTTTCTAAAATAAAAGCTATCAGAGAAGGAAACATTACCTATCCAGAATGCCCTGTAAAAAGCAATCTCATATTTTATTAAAGGTATATAATTTCTAAAGCATAAACTGCTCTCTGATTACCAGTAGAAGTAATTCAACAACCCATAAATATTTGGTAAGTAATGAAAGATCGTGTTTTTAACCAACACCAGACTTCCCAATAATACAATTTCTGTCCTC
>NC_056526.1:97988135-98004681 GCF_019175285.1 Sceloporus undulatus
ATACAGTGTGCAATGTAGATTTCAAATATGGCTGCTTCCACTGTGCCCAATCTATATTTGGAATGTAAATTTGCATTTGCTAGCTTTCATTCTTATGCTGTATTATAGATCATGTCTAAACAATGGTAACATCCAGCTTCAAAGCCAGCATGACAGCTGAATCCTAAGTATGGATTCTAAGCTTGGGAACAAGCCAGTGAGACTGTCATCTAAGTTCTTTAGGATCATAATCAATGTCATCCTAAGAACTTGGGAAGGGGGAGGGATTAAAAGGGGGGCCAGAAGTAGCAAAGGAGATGAGGAGGCAAGAGGGAGGAAAGGAGTGGCTTCTCTGGAGCTCTGGGAAAGAGCCAGAGATGGGAATCAGTTGTTAATTATTTTGAATGAAACTACTGGGTTTAAGTGGGAAATATTGTGGTATTATAAAGAAATGCTTTCAACTGCCTGAAATTAAAAGCTCTGCAAAGAGGGTTATAGTGAAAACTATTAGAAATGACTCACAATCTCTTTGTGGTTCATAAAGAAATGAGCATCAGGTTTAACAAAATATTCTGAGCAATATTTTTCTCCCCTTGCTGCATTTGCAAGCAGAGGGGTATGTAATATTCTGGGAGTGAATGGGTGGGACCCGAGCCAAAGATGGTCAGATATTTTGTGGATGGGGGCTTTTGCAATTAGGCCAAGAGTTGCAGGTTGTCTGACTCTAATATATGCAGACCACAATCCAAAAATGTAAGTTCATAATGTATATTTTACTATAAAATAATGGTTGCTAATTTCCCAGGTACACATATTGAAGGAGCATACATATTTTTATACATATTGTCTCTGTGCCCTTCTCCATTTCTTCTGGCTCTAGACCTTTTATCGTGGACCAGAGACAGCTTGGGAACAAAGGGTTTTGTCCATATCGTTTTTGCTATCGTCAACAAAATCACGAGCAATAGTTTCCCTGAACCAGGGCTTTTCTTTACATCAGATAAAACCATTTAAGGATATTAATCAAGTATGCAACCCACAGTTTGAAATGGGATACCTGATAAGTATATTCCAAATCTCAATCATGTATGCATTCCACAGATTTACAGTATGACACGCCCAAAAAACTACAATTCTAAGCTTACTGATTTTGTTGGAGCTTTCTTTTATTCGTGTATTTGCAGCATTTTAACCCAAAAGTAAAATGTCATTTAACAGATACATACAATTAAGAAAGACAAGTGCTGCCTGTTGTAAAAGGATGGGTCAAGGGACTGTGCTGCAGGACTTAAGTGTAAGCAGCTGGTAAATTATAAGATGCCAGCAATCGACTGTCTGGTAAAGAAGGAGGAAGCTGATGAGAATGAATCCAGGCCTCTGCTGTATTAGTCTGGTTTTTGGCTCAAGCATCCTGTCAGGAGCTCAGAGATGCATACGTGCTTCCCCGCCCCAGTTTTTATCCTCACAGTAACCATGTGAGGTAGTTTAAAGTTCCCTAGTCTAAGTCCAATACTCTGCCCACCACATTGCATTGCTCCTAAACATCTGGCCAGCATAATTTTAACCCTTTAAAAGTAGCTCCCTGAGTGGAAGTCTGATAATGGCAGCCAGAAAATAAAAGGCAAGGACTTCAGGGAGCAAAGGGTTTTCTAGCTGTTCGTTGGACCCCTCTTCTGTCAGGTGAGTGAGCTGGGGATGTTAAGCCTGGAGAAGAGAAGGTTAAGAGGTGATATGATAGCCCTGTTTAAATATTTGAAGGCATGTCATATTGAGGAAGGAGCAAGCTTGTTTTCTGCTGCTCCAGAGAACAGGACCTGGAACAATGGATGCAAGCTACAGGAAAAGAGATTCCACCTCAATATTAGGAAGAACTTCCTGACAGTAAGGGCTGTTCGACAGTGGAACAAACTCCCTCAGAGTGTGGTGGAGTCTCCTTCCTTAGATGTCTTTAAACAGAGGCTGGATGGCCATCTGTCAAGGATGCTTTGATTTAGATTTCCTGCATGGCAGGGGATTGGACTGGATGGCCCTTGTAGTCTCTTCCAACTCTATTATTCTATGATTCTATGACACACTTGACCCAGAAAGGGGTAGCTCTCCATCCAGACTCAAAATGAGGGTGAAAGAGTCAGAAAACAGTCCAAGAAGGAAACCATGAGAGAGCAGCAGCAGCAGCAGCATTTGGAGTAATGCTGCTGAAGCCAAGGGGCTGGGAAGGGAAGGGAAGAAGCAGAGAAGGACTTATTTAAGGCTGTGGAATAAAGATCCTACAAATTCCTTCAAAGCCCATTTAATTGTGTTTTGTATTTTAATTTATTATTATTATTATTATTATTATTATTATTAGAGCCCAGGTATAACCCCATGGACTCCCATCTATCAGCCTGCCTAACAGGCTCAACTCAGCCTGGCATCCTTCTGAGATTGCTAAAATGAGTACTCTGCTTGTTGGAGGCAATTAGCTTACAGTTGTAAAGTGCTTAGAGACTGCTTAGTGTGGTATGAAGCGGTATATAAATGAAGCTGCTATTGCTAAATGTTTTATCTACCCCTTCCATTTACATGGGCAGGTATTTTCCAATGATTCCCTGCTGTGGGGCAAGTATGGTTTCTTTGTGGGCCAGTATTTATTCTCCTATGATTTCTTATGGGCAAGTATGGTTTCTCTATGGGCAGGTATTTATTCTCCAATGCCTTACATGGTTTCTCTATGGGCTAGTATTCTCCAATGGTTCCCTGCAAGACAGGTATTCTCCAATGATGTCCTATGGGCAAGGATGTGGAATAACATCCATGGCTGAGGAGAGGACCATGGGGAGGAGGAGGAGGAGGAGGAAGAAGAAGGGCAAACACTTCCCCTTCAAGGCTCCTCTGGCTTCTTCCCAAAGTGGCAGAGGAGGAGGGTAGGCAAACACTTGTTTCTCTGCTGCCCAGATTTCTCCTGAGGACACGTCCAGGCAGAAGGAGAAGGATGGGCAGTAGAGGCGATGGATTGAATTAATATTAGTAATATTTATTAGTAATATTTATTTATACAGTGTGACACGGCAGCTAAAAAGGCCAATGCGATTTTAGGCTGCATCAATAGAAGTATAGTGTATAGAAGTATAGATCAAGGGAAGTAATAGTGCCACTCTATTCTGCTTTGGTCAGGCCCAACCTGGAATATTGTGTCCAGTTCTGGGCACCACAATTTAAAAAGGACATTGAGAAACTAGAGCATGTCCAAAGGAGGGCAACTAAAATAATGAAGAGACTGGAAACCATGCCCTATGAGGAAACGACTCAGGGAGCTGAGGATGTTTAGCCTGGAGAGGAGAAGGTTAAGAGGAGACATGATAGCCCTGTTTAAATATTTGAAGGGATGTCATATTGAGGAGGGAGCAAGCTTGTTTTCTGCTGCTCCAGAGACTAGGACCCAGAGCAATGGATGCAAGCTCCAGGAAAAGAGATTCCACCTCAATATTAGGAGGAACTTCCTGACAGTAAGGGCTGTTCAACAGTGGAACACAATCCCTCCCTCGCAGTATGGTGGATTCTACTTCTTTGGAGGTCTTTAAGAAGAGGTTGGATGGCCATCTGTCAACTAGGATGCTTTGATTGAGAGTTCCTGCATGGCAGAATGGGGTTGGACTGGGTGGCCCTTGTGGTCTATTCCAACTCTATGATTCTATTAATTAATTACTTTAAAATAAATAAGTAAATAAATAAATAAATAACGAATTAAAAACCTATCTGAGGCCCCAAGAAGTTTAGCCTGTTTTAATTTGGGCCTGTACCTACTGCCAAATTGTGCAGAGCTGGCTTAGCAGAGACTGGCTTAGAGTGGGATGAAGCGGCATCTGAGTACCAAGCTTGTTGGGGGCCAATTGGCTTACACACATTGTAAACCACTTAGGGAGTGCCTCGGTGCACTGAGAAGCAGTATAGAAACGTATTTACTGCTGCTATTGCTCTCCTTTTCAGAGAGGCTGGCTATAAATACAATTTTTTATTATTATTATTATTATTATTATTATTATTATTATTATTATTGCTATATAAGTGAAGCTGCTATTGCTAATCCCTGGCCAGGGTGACACCTTGCTCCCACTCAGAGCCCAGCCAAGGGTCACTCCAGAACCCTCCCTCCCTGACCCACATCTCCGCTGGTGCCGCAGTGCCAGCCTCCTTTCTCCCAGAGGAAGGATGATGATGATGATCATCATCATCATCATCACCATCATGATTCTGATTTTCATGATGATCATGATAATAATGAGTCTGATGATGATGACCATGATGATGATTCTGATGATCATGATCATTCTGATGATGATGCCTCCCTCCCCTCCACCATCACCAGACACTGAGCCATGGCGGCCCAGGGTTTGGCAAGAAGATGCAGCAGCAGCAGAAGCTGCAGTCTCCTGAGCAGAGCCGCATTGCAACGTGACTCTTGGGCACCCAGAGGTCTCCCTCCCCATCCATCCCAGAGGCTGCCTTGCCTTGCCTTGCCTCCCCCTGCTTACCTGTCCCGCTGCTCATCTTGCTGGGCTGCAGGGGCTACAGGGGCTGAGGAGGAGAGGGAGGAGGAGGCTGGCAGGGCCCTGGGAGGGTGGCATCCCCTGGGAGGGCACCTGTTACGCAGCTCTAGGCGCCTCTCCTTCCTGCTGCTGCTGCTGCTGGAGCTCTGGCGCTGGAGGACTGTCTGTCTCTCTTGCAGCCTGGGAGGGAAGGAGGGGCGTCTGGCTGGGAAGGAAGGGTTGCAGTTGCAGTTGCAGAGAGGAGCAGCAGCAGGAGGAGGAGGAGGAGGAAGGGCTGCAGACTGGCGTCACTGGGGAGGCTGTGGGCACCGCTCCAGGGCACCCCCTAAATGGGCTGTGGGTGGGGTTTGATACCACTGCTCCTCAAACACCTACATTGGGACAGAAACAGGTTGCTGCATTCATCTGGAATCCAGATGAATGCAGCAACCTGTTTCTGTCCCAATGTTGTCCTACATTTTGGGCTGAGTTTTGTCCTGCAGTTGTCCTACAGTTTGGCCTTGAATTTGTTCCACATTTTGTCCCTGATAATAGTGGACAATTATGGCAACCCTATGACTGGAGTAGAAAGGAGAGGCCTTTGGGTTTTTTAAAAATTAAAATTTCAATTTTTTAAGATTTTTTTTCAAAATTGATTTTTTAAAATGTTATTTGTTTAAAATTTTCTTTTAAAAAATCATGCTGGGCCCGAATTTTCCACTCTGTATATTGCTAAATACCTTTACGTTGCATGAATGCTATTGCCATTTTAAGGTATAGGGAGTGCACCAGGTGACACCCTAAAAGGGGGGGGGTGACACTACTGCTCCTCAAACATCTACATTTGGGCAGAAACAGGCTGCAGCATTCATCTGCTTCCCTTCAAAATGCTGTAAGACATGGTGGGGGCGGAGTGAAGCTCAGGAGGAGGAGAAAGGAGAGGCCTCAGAAATTTTAATTCTTTAAAAATTCTTTTTAAATTTTCTTTAGAAACATCATGTTTTAAACAAATCTTCACTGTGCGTATGTAAATACACGCATCCCTCCATATTTGTGGCTTTGATATTTGTGGATTTGATTATTCACGGATTTGACATATGTTCTCTCTCGGAATATCTAGGTCCTCCAGTGCAACTCTATGGTCAACTTTAACTAAAAGTTGCACTGAAAGACCTAGAGATTCCTAGAGAGAACACTCTACTAGGCATTTGTAGCTCCTCCGGTGCAGTTCTATGCTCAGTGTCTGTCGGACGTTGACCACAGAGTTGCACTGGAAGACCTACACATTCCTAAAGAGGTATCCTCTCAGGTAAAAACATGGTACTTTTGTTATTTGTGGTTTTTCCATATTCCATATTATGCCTCTAACCGTAGCGAATATGGAGGGACAAGTGTACATTTAGGTTGTGCATACGATATTGTAATTTGAAAGTATAATTTTTAATTTTGCTAGTTGTTTATGTCCCAACTATGAGCATTGCACTCAGTGGTCAATGGGAATTGCAATTTATGGGTAACATTACCACAAAAATGCATTACTAAGGGTTCTGTATGGTGTTAAATGTGAGGAGGACAACGGAGGAGGGAATGACACCATGAGTTACCACACTGGGTGACACCAACCCTAGTGATGCCACTGGTCACCCCACCCCCCATTGACCGCCTCCCATTTGACACCATACAGAATCCTTAGCAATACTTTTTTGCACTAATGTTACTCATAAATCATCACTGAGTGTAATGTTCATAGTTGTGGCATAAACAACTAGAAAAAAATCAAATTTATACCTTCAAATTACAATATCATATGCACAACCTAAATCCATTTATATAAGCATAGTGAAGTTTTGGTTAAAAAGAGATGTTTTTAAAGAAAAATTTAAAAGAATATTTTTTTAAAAAAATAAATCAATTTTTTTGATTTAAAATTTTGAAATTTTAATTTTAAAAAAATTCTTGGGCCTCTTCTTTCTCCTCCCACTGAGCTTTATCCCACTCCCACTATCTTTTAAAGAATTTTAAATGGAAGCAGATGAATGCTACAGCCCATTTCTGCCCCAAAGTAAGTGTTTGAGGAGCAGTAGTGTCACCCCCCTCAGGGTGTCATCTGGTGTGGTCTGCACCCCCCCATGCCCCCTAGTGATGCCACTGCTCTGGGGCTGCCCACCACTGCAGCTGGACTGACCTGTGTTTGAGGCAGGACCGGCCCTGTTGGGATCTCTGCAAGTGAGGTCTTAAACCTGGGCCTTGCCTGAGGCGAGTCTCCCTGAGATGGAGCCCTTTCCTTTAAGCACACCACCCAAAAATAGGGTGCGGGGACTCAAAGACCCCACTTGCTAGTCAGCCATCAATGTGGTGGTGGGAGTTGTGGATGCCTGCATATTCCCGCAAAAACCTCTGCTTTTGAGGAGATGGGAATGAGGGAGACCTGTGGAACCAGGTCAGAGGGAATAAAATCCACAAAAATCCCATCAAGGTATCACTGTTTTGTGGAATTGGGATCTTATTGTATTATTTCGTAGCCTGGACAAGACAGCTACCCCCCAGGAGGAACAGCATCCCTGCCATACAGAGGCATGATCCCGAGATACCTGGGAGGTGCTAAAATTTATAACTTCAGTTTCTTTGGCAGTGGCATCCTTAGGGTTGGTATCACCCGGTGTGGTAACTCATGGTGTCATACATCTCCCATTGACCTCCTCCTCCTCCCATTTCACCCCATACAGAATCTTTAGTAATGCTTTTTTACACCAATGTTATCTGCAAATCGCAATTTCCATCTACCACTGAGTGTAATGCTCATAGATGGGACTTAAACAACTAGCAAAATTAAAATTATGCCATTTCGGCGACTAAAATGGTGAAAGGTCTGGAAACCATGACCTATTAGGAACAACTTAGGGAGCTGGGGATGTTTAGCCTGGAGGGCATATGATAGCCCTGTTTAAATATTTGAAGGGATGTCATGTTGAGGAGGGAGCAAGCTTATTTTCTGCTGCTCCAGAGAACAGGAGCCGGAGCAATGGATGCAAGCTACAGGAAAAGAGATTCCACCATTAGGAGGAACTTCCTGACAGTAAGGGCTGTTCAACAGTGGAATGCACTCCCTCGGAGGGTGATAGTCTCCTTCCTTGGAGGTCTAAACAGAGGCTGGATGGCCATCTGTCGGGAATGCTTTGATTTGGATTTCCTGCATGGCAGGGGGTTGGACTGGATGGCCCTAGTGGTCTCTTCCAACTCTACGATTCTACGATTCTATGATTGATTCTATGATTCAAATTACAATATCCTATGCACAATGTAATGTATTTACATACGCATAGTGAAGATTTGGTTAAAATGTGATGTTCCTAAAGAAATTTTTAAAATAATTTTTTAAAAAAATAAAATTTCTGGGGTGGGGCCTCTCCTTTCTCCTCCCACTGAATTTCACCCAACTCCCACCATCTTTTAAAGCATTTTAAAGGGAAGCAGATGAATACCACAGCCCATTTCTGCCAAAACATAGGTGTTTAAGGAGAAGTGTTGCCCCTCCCCAAGGTGTTACCTGGTACAGTTTGCACCCCCTATTGACGCCACTGTTCTTTGGCAAAATACACAACTGAGTTCCAAACACTCAGGAAACCCAACTGTCTCCAAAGAAGTACAGTCACCCCTCCATTTTCATGGGGGATCCATCCAGACACCCCCACTGCAAAAACAAAAACTGCCAATATTCTAGCCCCATTGTCTTGAATGGTGTTGCACACCCTTGAGCACCAGCCCCATTTTGTCCCCTTCCGTTTGCCAATCACGCATAAGCGAGGGACATGAGTATGACACAGATCCCAAGTCTGCAAAAACAGAGAGGTGACTGTAGTTATTATTATTATTATTATTATTATTATTCTCTTGCAGCACAAAATAGTAGAAAGAAGAAAAAAAGAGCATGGTAGCACCTTTAAATGCTGTTTATTTTAACATGAGCTTTCAAGATTTCTTCTGATAATCTGTACTGCATCTGCCCATATCTATGAAAGCTCATGGTCAAATAAAAAGAAGCTCATCTTAAAGGCACTGGCACATTCCTTACTTTTTTCAATCCAGTTGTATTTCCATTATAAAATATGCCCAAATCACACATGCCCTGGCCAGATGTCCATACTGCAAACAAACAAAATGGTTGAAACATTCAAATTCAAAATACAGCTCTTTTCATCCTTATGAGAGGGTTTTCTTGTGGAAGCACTCTCATTTTACTGGAATTTAGATGTGCGAGTTGGCTCATTTTACCTGAGCGTTTTGATACAGGGAACATTTATGTTGCCGTTTTGTCTTTGCTATAGCATATCAGTTCTGGATTAACACACCATTATGAGTATTAAATTCACACAAGCATTATAGATGGATTCATAGGCCATACACCCACAATTCTGCTTGACTGTTCCATCACTGTCATGCTTAAAAGCAATGATAAAAGAGAAGCCAAGATAATGTTGCTCAGAAAAGGGAATGCAGATCTTCAGTGCCATGGTTACCAGGGGCTGAGAGTTGGTGTCATTCTCTTCCCACAGCCCCAGTAGTATTATTAACTCAGCCTCTTTACTATTTCCTTATACCTAAACGATTGCTGTGCATTTTGCACTTGTCCGGGAAAACATCAGTATAATGGATAAACCCTGACCATCATCCCAGGCACTGCAGCCTTTTCATGGTAATAGTGGTGTGTGCAACCTTGGGTGGAGTATTAATCTCTTATGTGTCCTCCAGGTATCCCAATTTGGCAAGGACAGCCCCTTTTCCTTTCTTTTGTCTAGTTTCTTCAGCTGCTCTTAAAATGTCCTAGTTTCTTTCTCCTAGTCCCACTTTCACTGCTTGTCCTCAGTTTACTTCTGTTGGTGCAAAATGTGTTCAGAGCACAAAAGTAGGTTATTCTCAGTTAACTCAGCAGAAAGAAGAGGTGGTGAAGTCTTGCCCTTTCCAGTAAGATCATTTCGACTCCTCTTTCTTCCAGATATTCCTAAACATTCAGTGTTTCTGTACTTAAAATATGTTTTTGTCTCTCCTTGCCCACTAAGAAACTTTGTCTTCTTGTTGCCTGGCCACAACCTCTTGCCTACATGGTAATGTTGCTCTTCCATGTGTCTTCCAGTTTTCAACTTTGAAATGTTGGAGGTGCTCTCATTCAGACGGATGAAGCATGTGTGCAGAAGGAGGTGTATATAAAACACCTTGCAAGTGATTATTTCAATTCAATTATTGCCAGTCATGTATTAAAATCTTTAGTACTGGCACTCATTTTGACTCATGGCTCCATAGCTGTGCCCCCTGTGAGTTAAAAACACAACTTTGTTGATCCATATCTATCTGTGTATGTGTGCATGCATGTACCCTTTGAAACACAAGGGCCATCCGGTCCAACTCCCTGCCACACAGGAAGACACAATCAAAGAACTCATAACAGATGACCATTCAGCCTCTGTTTATAAACCTTCAAAGAAGGAGACTTCATCACACTCTGAGGCAGCATATTGCTCTGTCGAACAGCTCTTACCATCAAGATGTTTTTCCTAATGTTTAGGTGGAAACTTTTTTCCTGCAGTTGGAATTCATTGCTCCATGTCTAATCTTTGGAGCAGCAGAAAACAAGCTTGTTCCATCCTCAAAATGACATTCTTTCAAACATTTAAACATGGCTGTCATATAATCTCTTAACTGTCTCTTCTCCAGGCTGAACATACCCAGGTCCCTAAGTCTCTCCTCATAGGACATAGTTTTCAGACCCTTCACCATTTTGGTTGCCCTCCTCTGGACACACTCCAGCATGTCAACATCCTTTTTGAACTGTGGTGCCCAGAACTGGATACAATAGTCTGGATGAAGTCTGACCACAAGCAGAATAGAGTGCTACTATTACTTCCTTTGAAATAGACACTGCACTCCTATTGATGCAGCCTGTAGTTACTTAGGCTTTTTAAGCTACCGCATCACACTGTTGCCTTATGTTCAGCTTATGGTTTACTAAGACTCCTAAATCCCTTATTGTTGTCAAGCCAAGTGTTCCCCATCCTATACCTGTCAATTTCTTTTTTGTTTTCTGCCTAA
The DNA here is from genome assembly GCF_019175285.1 of Sceloporus undulatus. Classification (NCBI taxonomy): domain Eukaryota; kingdom Metazoa; phylum Chordata; class Lepidosauria; order Squamata; family Phrynosomatidae; genus Sceloporus; species Sceloporus undulatus. The sequence goes on from NC_056526.1 coordinate 97,998,704, forward strand.
GTGTAGCACCTTACATTTCTCCATGTTAAAGCTCATTTTATTAGTTGTGGCCTAGCTCTCCAATATGTTAAGGTCATTTTGAATTCTGACCCTGTCCTCTGGGGTATTAGCTACCTCACCTAATTTGGTGTCATCTACAAATTTGATAAGCATGTCGTCTATTCCATCATCCAAGACACTGATAAAGATGTTGGAAAGCACTGGGTCACTTCCACTCCATTTGTGGAGTGGATCAGGATCAGATCTATAATAGCTGATCCCCCCAGTTGCCTCTTCCATTCTAGATAATGAAATTGTCTGCCAGCCAAGTAAGGAATTTGGTGGTCTTTATACTCTTGGCGGTGTTTGACTTCCAAAAGGTAATGTGGACAAAGGACAGAAATAGACAGATCAAAAGCACTGGCTTTGGACTGATACAGGGCATGGCATTCAGATGACGCATACCCCCGTATTAGTCCGAAGCTGCGTAAGGAGCATAAAACCCAGCCACAAAAGGAGCACAAAAAAGCACCCCTTGGTCTATTGTGGACCATGGCAGTGACCGGCCTTGGGACCACAGCATCTGGTCACCGCGGTCCTGTGCTGCTCAGGGTGCACTCTCCAGAGGCCACTCCAAGCTTCCTGTCTGCTTGAAGCCACAAACTTTAAAATTTACTTTGAGTTATGATTCTAGGGGAAACTTTTATGTATAGTTCTTATATATAATAAATGGATGGATGATGTATAGGTGGTATCTCACTATGGACACATTATCAAAAATGTTCAACAATAATTGAAATAGTTCAAATAAATGTTGGAAACATTAAAAAATCAGGTGTTTTTTTAAACACATATGGTGTACTTGTGATGAAGCACAGAAATATTGGACTAAATTCATTTGATGTTGGAAGGCATTTCTAAAGTTAACATTGAAACCAGATACTTTCTTGTTGGGAATGTTAAATGAGCAAACTTTTATATGCAGTTTATATGCAGTAGCCTTTTTTCTTTTATTCCAGAATGCTGGGGTGAAGGGACTATATGCACATTTTATGGCAGCTGTATTCTGCAGTTTCCTTGCAGCCACAGTTTCTTCTACTACAGCCAAAGAGCCTTCTGGCTGCCCTGGAGCTTATGAGAGCAGAGCTGACCTGGATCCCTCTCCAATCCAGACCCAGGGGTAGGATTCTACTATTAATCTCCTTGCTGTATAATCTTCCACATATAGTTCTGCTTTAATTCCAAGTGCTGTTGGACTGTAAAAGCCCAAACAGTCCACCACCACCACCTGTATTTCTCTCAGTCATTCATTTACTCTATCAAGCTCATTTAATAAGGACCTGGTTAAAATAAACTCAGACCACAGAGTCTCTCCCCATTTAGTACTTTATTAATGTCATAGTAAGTAATCTTATTATTATGGTATATCATCTTCATATCTTATTATTTCCTTACCAAATTTTGTAAACATGGTTTACATGTACACTTATATCATCTAGTTCCAAAGATCACATGGACATCTACAAAAAAGATCCTCTATGGCAATTTCAGCCATAAATACAATAATTAACAATCACAAACCAACACCTGATGACACTATCAGGTGAGCAACCATCATTTTGAGATAAAGACATGAATCAAATAACACCCAACAAAACATTTATTTGATGGCAGTTCTTCATCAAGCATATCCTAATGAGAGAAAGACATCCATTGCTAATGAAAATTTTTGAGAACTGTTCTGAACAGTTCTCAAAAAGCGTCCCCTCGGGAACGGAATGGGCAGGGAAGAGAGGGGGAACGGAACGAGTGAGGGACGGGTGTGTGCGGTAAAATCCGTCCTCCACTCGTTTCCGTTTCCTGCCGGGCCGGGCCGAGAACCCGGTGCGATAAACTTCATAGCCTACACATACGAACCAGCACTGACTCTGCTTAATTTCCAAAATCAGATAGGATTTGGTGCCTTTAGGTTATTTAGGCTGCCTATAGATAATATACTGTAACTCTATTGTAAATATATGCTGTGAAAATATTAAATAACTTGATTCATCACTTGATTTAAGAATGAAAACCTATTCATTCCTAACAGTTGGAACAATTAGCTCTCCAATTTTTGTACAAATATGCTTATTTTCTAAAGCACAGACTTTTAGAAAATTCAAAATCTGATTTTATTTTGCAAGATAATTCTGTAAATTTCATCCATACACTCATGGGTAGTGCTTTGTACTCAAATAGCTGCAACCAGAAGGCAGGATTCATAACTGTGAGAGAGTGATGGAACATGTCATCTTACTTCTAAGGAACTTGTCATCTTATTTCTGAGTAATCTACAAAGGATTATAGTTTAGAGCAGCTGCAGTTACAGCATCCCACATCAGAAAAAAAAAGTATTTAGGGGATCTCTAGAAAGACTGCTTGTCAACCAGCATATGTAATTTCATTACTTTAAATTGCTTTAGTGAACAGGGATGTATATGAACAGGAGTGGCACAACCGTGATTTATTGTATGCTATAAATAAACAGCTGGAGCAGTGTTTTCTCTGAAGACAAAGGGAGAAAAATCTTGTTTTATTCCTCCTTGGAAAGTGACTGTCATTAGTTATTCATGATGATCTCTCAAGGAACAACTTACTTGTTTATTTGTCTTGAAAAATATCAAGAGAGATCCTGTGACAACTTTCAGGCACTCAGTGACAATAATGTAGAGAATCTTCTTCTTTTTATTATTGTCACTGACTGTCTGAAAGTTTTCACAGGATCATTATTGATATTTTTCAGGGAGAAAAACCCAATTATTAAATAAGTAGTCCCTTCTGGGATCATCATGAATAACTCATGATAACCAGTTTATAACATAGTGTGAATGGCCCCTCTGTTCAGTTCATTGTTTGATCCAAGGTACGAGAAATCTTTATTCCGATTCCCTCATTGTCTAGGATGAATTTATATAGTAAATTTATGTAGTAAATAATCTATAATAATTATTTTTGTTTTCTTTATGTTCGGCAGTAAATCTGCTATTGTGTTTTCTTCCTTGACTTTCCTTAGTAATGGTTCCAAGTCTTTAATGTTTCCTGCCAATAATGCTGTGATATCTGCATATCTTAGAGTGTTGATATTCCTTCCTCCTATCTTCACTCCTCCTTTTTCTAAGTCTAATCTTGCTCATTGTATAATGTTTTCTGCATACAAGCTGAACACATAGGGTGATAATATACAGATCTGCCCAATTCTCATATCAATTGGGAGCCATTCTGTTTCCCCATATTCTAACAGTGGCCTGTTGTCCTAAGTACAGATTTCACACCAGGACTATCAGGTGTGTTGGCACTCCCATGTTTTTAGGGTGTTCCACAGAACTGAGCCAGGGCAGTTAAAGTGGCTTCAAATTGGATAATTTCTACAGTGTATTTTGAACCTTAGTCTACTTCATCAGATGCATGAAGTGCCTAGTAACAGACATCTATAGCTATGAATGTGCTGGTTGCATCTGTAAATAACAATAGAAATGCAAAATTTGTGATGAGGTGACAAGTTCAGTTTTAGGTTTGTCAAGGAATAAAGATGTTACCTAAAGCCAAAGTGAGTAGATAACCATATAAATTTTAGAGGGAGTTATTGGAATGTAGTGTGATGCTGGCGTTGAACCAGAAAGGAAATGTGATAAACTGGCCAAGAGAGCCCCCATGAGGTTGGGGTGTTAACTAATGTTATAATGTTATGCAGTGAGCACAAAACCAATGTCTCTGTTCAACACACTGATAATAGATTGGTGTTTATGAATACAGTATATTCCAATTCTGTTGTTTCCCTTTCCAGTATTTCTTTGTAGTTTTTTTGGTAGGGTTTTGTTGTTGCTGCTGCTGCTGCTGCTGCTGTTCCTGGAATACCCAGGAAGACTGAAGTGCTCTGCAACTGGTTTTTATTCCTAATGTCTGGTTTATATCCTCTGGTGCAGAGGCTGGCCTGTTTGCCCAATGTAGAGTGCTAGAGGATACTGTTGACAAAGGATGGCATATATTACATTAGACCAGTGATGTCCAAACTCTGGCCTCCAGTTGTTTTGGACTTCAGCTCCCAGAAGCCCCAGGCACCTTGGCCAATGGTCTGGGAAGCTGGGAGCTGAAGTCCAAAACACCTGGAGGGCCAGAGTTTGGACATCACTGTATTAGATGATGAGCAGTGAAAATACCTCTAATATTATGATGACGTTTCCCAAGTAGATTTGTGGGTAGAGTTGGCATACTTGCTCCTCTTCTAATGTGATATATGTCATGGACATAAATCAGACATTAGGAATGGGAATACACAAAAATCAATTGCAGAATTCTTCAGTCTTCCTGGACATACCCTATCAGACCTCAGAACAGTAGTCTTTGAACAACAACAAAACAAAACACCGACAGAGGAAGATTGGAAAGAGAAACAGCAGAACTGGAATACGTTCACAAACTCCAGTCCATTGACACCCACAAGTATTGCAATTCTATTTCTATTTACACATGCAAGCAGCACATTCATAATTATGAAAGTTTGTTCCTAAACACTTCACTTCATGCACCTGATAAAGTAGACTTGAGTCTACAAAAGCTTATGCTATCATCTTCTTTCTCTCAGTTAGTCTCAAAGGCGGTACAATATTCCTTTGCATACAGAAAGAGTAGGGATTGATTCCTATACCACAAAAAATAACAATTCAACTTACTGCAGCCAACATTTTATCCACATGTGAAATTAAACAACCAGGTCACGTAAGCCTTGCACAAGTAAACAAAAACACTTTGAATCTTCTAGAAACCACTTCTTTCAAAATTCATCCTGGAATGGTTTTTTCCCCCTATCAGCAGGTTCCACTTTTATGATTTTCATTTTGGTGGCAAAACATACAGATCTATGTTGTTGTTTTTTAACATGCCAGGGTAGCTGGTGAGGCAGACTAATCTGCTTCCCCCCTTTCTTTCTTTGATCTTGACACATGCTCAGTAGGTGATTCTAGAGGCAGCTATCTACCACATTTGTTGTGTGTGAGCACACATAGCTACAGTAGAATCATCCAAAGTGGAATCCCATTCTTTCTGTCAAGTTGTATTGCATTGTTTACTGCAGACATGCTGCTGAGACCCAACACTGAAGGTCTGTCTTTCTCTAGCCATCCATCCCAGTTCTGTTAAAAAAAAAAAAGCTTCTCTTGTCTGCTTTTTGCAGACAAGAGAAGGAGGACTTGGCTGGGCTCACATAAAAATACTTTGAAGGTTCTTTTTCTCTAATGGGTGCCCTAGAGATACTCAAATGAAAATAGATCTTGAGCTTTCAAGCTGTCCAAAGTAGTAGCTGCTTGCAAGAAAACTGCATCTAGCAGACATTACTTTTCTCTTATGTTTCCCTTCAGGCAGCTCTTGGAGTTCTGAATATACATACTTTTAAAATAAATTGCACATGTTTAAAAGATGGTTGGGATATTTTATGTAGGTAGCTGATGGAGGGCTCTCTGCAGTATTCCCTCCCTCCCAAAATAGTGGTCTCCTCCCCAGGACCGGCTCTATGTATTTGGCCACCCTATGGGACAAATATTTTGATACCTCCTGTCACCCCTCATAATTACTTTTACCCCTTGATTTCTGATGTTGCGTTTGTTAAAGCTAAACATGACATAAAACTTAGGTTCCAATCTTTCGTCATAGTATTGAGAATTAGTCAAAAAGGCAATTAAAAAACGTACCACGGACACAGGAGCGTGCACATTTATGTTTTGACCACTGTACAAAGAAACCACCATATGTTAGCCTGCATTTACGTCGCTTGCTGTAATGAATTTTCACTGAAATATTGTTTAATTATGCAAAAAATATACAAAAAAGCCACCATACTGCCCCTAAATTTTGCTGCCTTAGGCAGATGCCTAGTTCGCCAATATGGGTGAGCCGGCCCTGCTCCTCCCTCTCCGAATCACAGATATATACAATATATATTTAGGGGTGGTATGGTGGCTTTTTTT
>NC_056526.1:98014681-98102779 GCF_019175285.1 Sceloporus undulatus
TTTTTATTTGCGAGCCGCCTTTCAAGGGAGAAAGGTGGCATTGAAATGAAATGAAATTAAATATAACAGCAGAAAGGGCTTCAATTTTCAGAAAATAATGAATTTTATTTAGAAATATGCCAGACTGCACACAGACATAAAAGAACTGAAACAGCATTGAGAGTCATGTAAGGCTATCAAAAAGAAAGATGTGAAAGATTGGATAGAGAGGTGTCTGTGGTTGAAAAGGGTGATAGGTACCAATCTTTAAAAGAGGTCTGTGGAAAACACAGTGCTGTTCAGACTTAACCTGAGGATTACATAGAGGGATACTGGTCTGTGAACAGTGTGATTAGGACTGGAAGAAATATTTATACCCCATTTTATACTCTTTAGGGATGGGCACCAGAGTGACAATGCATTGATTAGATTTCAGACACTTTTGATGCTTGGGCAGGAAGGGGGATACTGCAACATCAGAAGGTAAGGTATTGGTTATTGTTCCTGCTTGCTTTAACAATTGCTTCCTTTTGATTCAATTTCAAGAGAAAATGCAAAGACATTTTTGTCTTAGTTTTAACTAGTAAGTTTATCAAAAGGCCCTGGGGAACGTTATTAGAATGGAATGGAAGGGGCTGTGACGGGAAAAGAATGGGGATATCACCTATTTTACTGCACGCTGGAACACTGCTGATGCTGTCGAAAGGCCCCATTCTGTTCCACATCCATCCCATAGGAGGCAATTTTCAGGAACTGTTCTGAATGGTATCACACATGTCCTCCAGTCAATGTGACTCCTGCATGTGTATTTCCGCAAGTCATCATGAACTCAAAACATGCACAACTCTAGGTAGTAATTATGAAATTATGAATCTAGTGGGAGGCGTGTAGAGTATGCTAACAATTACTACCCACTTTCCCTCAGCAATGATAAGTTGGGGTTTGCAAGCTTACGTTCCTTTAGATGAAACTCCTGGATATATAATACTTTGCTAGTTAGTTTAACATGTATTGATTAGTCAGTTGACCGTATTAAAACAGTTAACATCAAACATGGTAAAATATGAGAAAATATGAGAAAATTCAGTGGATGAATTCAGTGGGATAAATTAGACTAAAATCAGATAACATATACAATAGTTTAAATTAATAGTAGTACATTTTTGTTTTATAATAAGCTAAGAGATGATAAAATACAAAAACAATATACCGATATATCTAAATAAATTCATCACCTTTACATGCAACTCCAATGAGTTCAATAAAACGTGTTCTCAGTTGAACAACCCTGCCTATGAATTTAGCAGTTCTAATGTGTAATGCCTATGAATTTAGCAGTTCTAATACTATGCACAAATATAAAGCAGATTCTATTGAAAGCGCCACAGTCTATTAAATCGACCTGTATTCTTGAGAAGATGCCTCACCGTCAAGCTCCCCACTTCTCTCCTCATATTGTCTTTTCCTTAAACCCTGCTTGTCTCCTCTTTTAGAATGAAGGGGATTTTCATTCTAAATTAGCTTACTTGCTAATTAGCTTACTTACTGTTCACCGCTATGATCTTTGGAATAGCGGTATATAAATAAAACAAATTAATTAATTATTATTCAGGCTATCAAGACTATCTCCCCAATCACTGTGGAACAATTCTTTTCTTTTGGCAAAACTTTGACTCACTGGCCCACATCAAAATCAACAGTGCGGACTGATCAATGTGTGGTCAAGTAGTTAATTCATTTCTATTACCCTATACCTTCATAGGTTTGTGGGGATGTTTTTAGATCATCTAGTAAAACCTCCCAATGCAGGAAATCTAGAGCAATGCTAAACAGATGAAACAGATACAGATACAGAGTAGCTGATGAAATAGTGCCTGACCTCCTGTTCCTTCACAACTAGTTACCATATTTTCTGGAGTATAAGACTGGGCGCATAGGACGACCCCCAACTTTTCCAGTTAAAATATAGAGTTTGGGATATACTTGCCGTATAAGACTACCCCTCTTCCAACGCACACCAAATAAAATTTAAAAAACATCAGATTTGATTTCAATATGGTAATTTTAATTCAAATGCTTATGACATGCAGGTACGTAGCAGGAAACCTAGTTGTATACAAAGCCTGCTTGGATTGGTCAGCTCTCCCTGCCTGCCCAGCCCTCCCTGTCTCCAAGATTTTCTTCTACCGTACTTGTACAGCGCCGCCCTTGCTGCTTTCATACAGTCACCACATACAGAGAGTATGCGGCTGCTTTTGAGCTCCCCCACCATTTGCGGCGACCGCAGATTCTCCAGTCCGGCTTGGAAGTTTCAGCCCTATAAGACGACACCCAGTGTATAAAACGACCCCCAACTTTTGAGAAAATTTTCCTGGGTTAAAAAGTAGTCTTATACACCAGAAAATACAGTAATTGGTTTTATTGTGGAATGGTTATTATTGTTAAAATTTTCTCCTAATGTTCAACGGGATGAAGATTTCTTTGCATACTGTAAGGTACCATGTTTAGGCAGGGAAAGTGAACTGTACAAAGATAGGATGAGTGACACCTGGCTCAAGAATACGTGTGAAAAGGATCTGGTGATTTTAGCAGAACACACACACACATGCTGCGAACATCAGTCAACAGTATGATGCATCAACAGTAAAGTGCCTAGATCAAGGGAATTAATAACACCATTCCACTTTAATCAGGTGAAGGGCTCTGTTCAGTTCTGAGTGCCACAGTAATTTTAATCCCCAAACCTTACTGGTCTAGTGCTCCCTTTCCTCTTGGGCAACCACTCTAGCCCCCCTGCCTGGTATATATTTCTTGATACAGAGCATCCTTCCCTTATGCACGGATCTGTTCCGAACCTCCCCGCATAAAGGAAAAAATGTGTATGCTCAAGCCCCATTAGAATTGATGGGGCTTGTGCCCACAGCACACGCCCCATTACATCTTCTGGGGCGCAATAAGAGTTTTTCTGGCGTGGCTTCCAGCGTATGCTGGAAAGTGCGCTGTATTAAGTCTACTGTTCTATTGAAAATTCAAAATGGCCAATCTTTATTACTGGTCCCTTTGCACCCAATCACCCTGGGAGCAACACCTAAACAGCTGGCTGAGCAGCAACCAAGAAACCTTCGCATTGTGGCAAAAGCCAGTGCAGGCAAGAGGCCTCTCAGTTGCTGCTCAGCCAGCTGCTCAGTTGCTACTCCCAAGGTGACCAGGTGCAAAGGAAGAAGTTTCTCAATGAGGAAGGTTCTCAACTCTTCTTTGTTGGAATGAAGAGGGGTGTATCTGGTATATGTGAAGGCGGGTTATAGAAGCCATATTTTCTGAACTGGAGACTGGTGTGGTGGATGGGAAAAGGGAGATATTTTAACTCCAGGAGCTACTCCAACGTAAAGGACTCTTTCCAAGGAGCCTGTCTGATGAAAGAAAGCAGGAGCTGCAGCACAGCTCCAACCTGCCAGCCAAAGCTCACAAAGCTTAAGCAAGGTCCCAAATTTGAAAACTAATTTTTGCCCCAACTTCTCCCGTACTACTGCGTGCTGTAACCCCTTGCTCCAGTTAGTCAGTCTGTCCCAAAATGGTGCTGCTTCAAGATGCAGAAGTGATACCCTGTGTTGAAGTATCGTGACAGTTTCTCAGTTGCCACTACTTGCAAAAGCCATGGTTAAGGGAATGAGCTTGTGCAGGCAGGCGGAGAGCAGGACACACCATCACACAAAGTGGTCAGCAAGTCTGTGTGGTGGTTTTAAGGGATTCTGAAATGAAGTGTCACGTAGTCCTTATTATTACATGTGTTAACCCTTTTGCACTTCTCATCATTGGCTCCAGTTCTTTGGATCAGTTGAGGTTTTAGAACATTTTGAAGGCAGTCCCATGTAGTATGAGTTACAGTAATTCCAACTGGGATGCAAGCATCATTTTGGCCAAACCAGACACCTTCGGGAACAAACACAGTGGTATACTAGCTTTAAGTGTTCAAATGTACTCCTTGTTGTTATTTGTTGTTGTGTGTCTTCAAGTTGTTACTGACTTATAGCAATTCTAAGGCAAACCTTTCATGGGTTCATCATCAATCTTCTTTCTCTGATTACATATATATCACTAACTTATCAGACTTTGCTGTTCTGTCTCACTGTGTTCCAGTGTCATGGTTCTTAGCTTGTGTGTTCCCAATATGGTATGTGTGAGTGTGTGTTGCATGTGAAGGAAAGAAACAGGAGTGGTTAGGTGGCTTCTGTATCAGTGGTACAGTGAATCCACCCTAGGTTTTATTCCAGTTTCTGGATAGAAAACTCAGTATATAATATAGTTTGAGAGCTGGGAGCTAGAAAGACCACCCGATGAAGAAAGCCCCTTGATGTGTTGCTTGCATGCCTCTGGATTACACATTTATATTATTACATGTGCTTGATTCTCTATTTAAATGTCTTTAGCATGGTTAAAGCTTCAAGCACCACTGTTTTACTATTCAGTTTTTTCAATTGCAGGGTTTAAACCACAAATCTCAGGGAGTAAAAAGATACATGCAACAACAGAGGGAGATTTTGAACTCACTGCTGAGTAAATACAAGATCACCACACTCAACTGGGGGTTGTAGGAAGGCCTACTAGAACAGCCTTCGGTACTGTCAGGAAGGCTTAAGCTGAGCACCCAACAATTGTTTTGTTAAAATTTAGTCCTGAGTTATGCACATCAGACAGGAGCTTCTGAGATGTTGTGTTTCTTGCAATTAAAAGCATTAAGGAGGATAACAATAAGACAAAATGCAGTTCAGGGAATTTCAGCATGTTAATAGTGAGGAGACACATTTTAAAAAGGCTCTGAGTTTAACAGTGTCTGTTAATGGTCAACTTGCTGTGTTAGCTAAAAAGTCCAGATTAGATGTGAGCCAACAGGAAAGGCTTTCAAACAGGAAGGGACATATCAGCAGTCATTTAGGACAGGAGCAGAAAAGTATGCCATATGTGGCTGGAGTGGAAATTAGAAACCAGCAAGAGTGGAAAAGGTAGGTGTTTCCTCCATACATTTGTTTCTGCATTTTACTGTTTGTGTGGCTTGTGACATTGTATGGACTGAACAACTAGCAAGCCTTTCAATAGGAATATTGAACACATAAAATGAGAGCAAATCAGTGTCTTTTTTCTGTTGAAGAATAGTTGTTTTGGAGAAAGATTGTAAATGTATGTTGAATAATTTCTGCATAGACTATTAAAACTAAGAAATGTTTAGTAAATCCTTTCTCCTTATACACACTCTTTTTATGCTCTCCTCTTTAACTAGGTCAAACTGAGAGCTGTTGTAGTGTGATGGTGAACAGAGTGAAGCTGAATTATGTATCTGACTACAAATGTGAGCTCTCAAAGTGGTATCTGCTCTACTTTGCACAGAGTTGGCAAGAGACCATTTTTTATGGGAGAAGTGCTTGGAGAAAGGGGTAAATTAGTGGATGCATTTTCTCTTCAACCCCTTCCCTCCTTCAAATAACATTTGTGTAGCATTTTCAGTTGCTCAGAGCATTTTACATGCAGTATCTAGTTGTATTCCTTACACCAAATCTATTATATAAAATGCCAGTATTATTAACAAATAGCAGTTGATGCAGTAGAGTGACGCTGAGAGAGAAGGGCTTACCCAGAACAATTCATAGCAAAGATAAGATTAAAATAGGACCTTGATATTAGGCTACACTAGTTCTAACCATGTTGTAACCCACTTTGATCTTTGGAAAAGCGGGCTAGAAATAAACAGTATTATTATTATTATTATTATTATTATTATTATTATTATTATCCTAGAAGAATTTTAATATATGGTTTGTGTAATCATTCACTTTCTTTAGCACTAGCTACACATGGAGTCCATAGTAGCAACAGGAAAAGACCCTTTCAGCACAGGTATTTCTGAATGTGATGCTGTAACAGAGGGAGAGGATTCCTCTATATCATCCCCCGTCTTGAATCGGAAACAGGGAACCTATTGGGAAGAAAATACAGAGTTACCAGGAGATAATGCCTCTTATTGTACATGTTTGCCAGGCAGTTTGGATGTGCCTACATTGCCATATGTGAACAGAGTAATTGCACAGCAGCAGCAACAGCAGCAGCAAAAGGGTGAGGTCTATTGGCATCTTCCAGTCCCTTTTTCCTATTTCTGTTTCATTTTTGTATTAATTTCCTCCCCCAATTACAAATGTTCATAATTATATTTTGGTTCTTTCCTCACTCACTCCCAATATTTGTGTATTGCAGGTGAGTGTGAGCACCATAGCAATCTAGAAAGGAAAATTAAACCATGTTTAACCAGTATAAAGAGCCTGTAAACGTTACATTTTGGCCTACAACTTCCAGAAACCCTGGCAAGCTGGCATTGGCTGGATGTTCTAGATGCTATATCCCCCAAAGTACCTTTTCCAAGTACTGATGTAAAGTAGTTTCACATGTTCATATTCATAGTTCATAAAACTCACATTTTCAGATATATCACTGAAGATAATAATGGTGAAACGTAAAACTGGGCTTCCTACCTCTGAACTGCAGAGATATCTGAGAAGACAGCTTCGTCTTCTGGAGAATGACAACCAAAAGGCCAGGGTAGTTTTTAGTGTAAGTAGTGTGTGTGTGTGTGTGTGTTGTATATGTGCTTTCATATTACCTGTCAACTTATGGTGACCTCATGAATTTCATAGGGTTTTCTTTGGCAGGGAACACTCAGAAGTGGTTTTACCAGTTCCTCACTAAGAAATATAGCCTACAGAACCTAGTATTTATTGGTGGTCTCCCACCCAAGTACTAACCAGGGCTGATCATTCTTAGCTTTCAAAATCAGACACCACTGTTAAATGTAATTGTATTTTTATTACAATTCAGCTCCCATTTTTTCTTAGGAAGCCAATAGCCCTATAACTTATTCCTTCTTACTTGATTCCAGTTGTTTGAGGGAGGAGAGAAGGGGCATGTTTTGACCCCATCTATTCTGCATGGTCTTTTGCAACTTTCCACATTGTCATGATGAAATGTCTGAAATGGGGAGCCTGCTAAATTTGTTAAGCTCCTTGTATGATTCAGGAACAGGCAGGGGAATGAATAGACAGTGTTCAAATCAATCAGCCACGGAAAGCAGAGACATAAATTATTTACCTTTGTAAAAAATGCAACCTTTTCCTTGGAAACATGATCATATCTCCTTAGCTCTGCTTCCTGAAAAGCACAAAACTGTCACGATGTAAGTGGCAAATTAGTCCTATAGTTGAAATAGCAGTAATCCTTTATTATGGATGCATGAAGAAAAGGCCTGTCAACCTGACAACACTTACCTTACAGTAAGACCGAAATAGCAACATCTATCACATTTTACAAGCAGATAATCCTTTAATGTTTCGGAGTCCCAACTCTGAAGATAAAAAATTATTTGGAGGTTTACCATCACACATATGCATCTATCTTGGCCATACTTTTGGTTTCAGATTGTGCTCTTGCTCTTAGACTGCTAGTGAAGATCCAAAATAGATTTGTTTTAACCTGATACAATTCCCAGGTGCTGGATCACAAAGGGCTATATCAGGGATGAGACCTGTGTGGTCCACCAAATATTGTTAAACGTCAACTCTGAGCAAAACTAGCCAGCATGACAAATTATAAGAGATGCTGGGAACTGCTATGCAGCAACTTTGGAGAGTTGCATAATTCCACTATGGTCTAAATATAATTGCTCATCCCAGCTAGATTAGACCAACTGATTAGCTATTGAATAGTAAGTTATCATTTGTAAATTCCAGTTGTTCAATGGATCTGTTCACATTAGGACACTATATATCAGTATATACCAGTATACACACGCAAATCCACACACCCTTGGTGGGTTTCAGCAAGGCAATAGAAAAATACACATACATTTTGGACAAGAGTGGAAATTCCATTTGTAGTATGCACCAAAAGAGTGCATCTACTTTGTAATGTCATATATGTTTCACTTGACATCTTACTTAATCAATGTGGAAGTTTCTAAAGTCAATGTACTGGGAGTATACTTAAAATGGCAGCAAAGCTAATCTCCTCAGAAGCATTGCTTCCTTTTACCATGTTCCATGTTTTCTTTTCTCTAAACCCAGGTGTGGGTTACTAGCTCTTTCCATAAATCAAATACCAAATGGGTAATTTTTTTGCCTTTCCTAGGAGCTCTCTGCCAGAATGCTTTCCATTCACAGTGAAGACCACCTAATAGTGGTAACATTTTGGACTTTTGAAGAAATCTGGAAGTTTATAACTTATTATTCCCTTGGTAAAGTATGCCTTTCTATAGGAACGTTTGTATATAGGATTCTAAACAGTAAGAAATACACATTTGCTTCACAAGCATATGTTTTAAAACTGATTTCAAATGTTGCATATGATAGAACAAATCCCGAATTGAAGATTTATGCCCCAGATTTTTTACAGTCCATCTCTTGGAACAATGTAAGAATAATCTGAAGTACCTTCCAAGATCTATGCCGGATTCAAATACATATGGCCCACTGGAGTTTCTTAAGAAATCCTGACCCTCTCTCACACACTTTTCTCAAAATTACTGAATAGAGCAGGATGACTTCTAGGAACTGCCTTTGATTCTGTTTTGTGGAAACAGGAAACTATAACTTCTATACTGTCCTGAGTCCCTAACTGTTGTTGTATTGCATGAGCTCTAGGGATTCTAGGAACTGTGTTTCCTATGTTCGTTGTCATCCTTTTATGCTGTAGTGCTGAATGACATAGTACTGTCTTGGATCTGAATTCTTTCTGTGGTGACTATCAGAGATTATTGTGTAAATATTCAATAAGATAATACATTTTTTGAGTTACCTAGAGCAAAATATGTCTGAGCTTTAATAATCATGGTTTTAATGTGTGTATTTTTGTAATACACAGTAATTTATCGAAGTAGTTGAGTGCTTTTCCAAAATTAGAGGAAAGGGGCACCATGGAAACATGCTTTCTTTCTGTATGCATAGCTTCAGATAGGGCATCAGGACTGCATGCATTCTAATTAACCCCCTTCACACTGATACTTTTAAAATGTACCATCACTTCCACACACAGTCCCTTTTCTCTTTGCTTAACAATGCCACAAACCAGCCTATTCTGCACTGCATTCATGCCCCCAGCTATTTCAGGACCTTTCACACTGCACAATTATAGTGCCGTGCTTCCACTGTAACTTATGTGATTAAATCCTATGGAATCCTGAGATCTGTAGTTTGGCAAAGCTGCAGACATCTTTGACCGAGAATTTTAAATACCTCTCCCCAAACTGCAAATCTCAGGATTTCGTAGCATGGGACCCTGGCAGTTAATGTAGAACCACAGTGTTGTAACTTTGTAGTGTGAAAGGACTAGTCAGGGTTCAGAATGTCAGGCTATACTAGACTGGTTGCATTTTACAGGTCTGAGGAAGCCCTCTTAAAAAACAGTCAGGAAAACTCAGTGCAAGCAAAGCTTTTCCTTTCTTTTTATTCTTAAATCATACATCTTGAAAGCTGAATGTGTGGGTGAGATTGAGGGAGTATGGCAGCAGCAGAGAGCAGAAGGCTTGTGGAGTGGAGGAGGCAATGATGACTTGACAATAGAGCCCCAGAATCCAGTGTGTCTATTCTTACTGTTCTTCAAGAGCACTGTAAACTTTAACTCCCTACCTCCTTTCAAACACTGAAGGTGTCAAGCACTTCTGTTTGCCTCCATTTTGCCCAAGGTTTCCTTCCCTTTGACTTAAATGTGACATCCCAGTCACCCAGGAGTGATATGGGTTTATGCAGGGCAGAACATATGAACATCCATGAGCCATTTTTGCTATGCCTTAATTAAGTCTTTGCAGGCCACACACCTGCACTGATTCTTCCACTTCCCCAAAACCAGGGGAAAATGGTAAATTGGAAACAGTTTTGCCCTTTTAATAATGTTACTTCTACCAGTAACATGGCCTGTGGGATTATTTAAGGAGCAAATCTTAAAGTTTAAACACTACATTGTAAGGAGAGTTCCAAGAACCCCCATCAAATCTTGCTATTTTCTTCCTCCCATTAAACCATGCTTTTTAAAATATATATATAAACTCTTTTATAGCTTTTTCATAGATGTCCAAGATAGTTTTTTACCTGATATCCGTTGATTCCACCTCTGTGACCCTATTCACTGCTCACCAGTTTTATTGGGCAATAGTCAACAACTTTCCCCCCTGTAACAGACAACAACAGTGCATTGGTAGTAGGTGCACTCCTTTGAGAGGTTACATTATCACAGTTCTAAATGTGCCCCATGGGTGCAGAAAGATTGTGGACATCTGGCTTTTACCTTAAGAGATGTGTTGGTCTTCAAGTTGCTATGAGAGAGGTCCCTCTCCCACCATAGTTCCCCATGGAAACTGAGATGCTCGTCGTGCTTGATTACCAGATAAGGGCTAATCCTGTACAAAGATCCCTGTGTTAATCTGAAATCTGTCAAGTTTGATTCCTCCCAGAAAGAACAGCTATCTCTGCATAGTCCATCAAATTCTGCCAGCAGTTTTTTTTAAAGTTAGTGACTATTCTTATTTTTAAAAGATCAGAATTTAAAGGCACATAGCACACTAAAAAACCTTGCATCAATTTGTCAGATATTTGCCATTTGCAGCCTCCTCATACGGAGCGACTTTGTTGTTATTGTTGTTGTTGTGTGCCTTCAAATTGTTTCTGACTTGAGGTGACCCAGAGGTGAAACTATCATGGAGTTTTCTTGGCAAGATTTGTTTAGAGGGGGTTTGCCTTTGCCTTCCTCTGAGGCTGGGATAGTGGGTTTCCACATGGGCTTCCATGACCGACTGGGAATTCAAACCTTGGTCTCCAGAGTCACGGTCCAACATTGAAACCACTACATAATGCTGGCTTTTCATGGAATTACTGCCTGTGAAAATTTCATCCAATTCTAGTATAATAGAGTTATTATTTGTTGATTGATTTCTGATGATAGACAAGAGGATACATGAAGATTTCAGTTTCAAAATCAGATCATGATTTGAATTCAGATGCAAGTCATCTTGAACTGTCTCTAAAATAGTCCAAAGTGAATTAGGCTAATTTCCAAATCTCAAATCAGAATCTAAACCAAATCTTATGGTTGATGCTGTTGTTGTATGCCTTCAAGCAGTTTACAATCTATGGTGACCCTATCACAAGGTTTTCTGGAGCTAAGAGTATGTGACTCACCCAAGGTCACCAGTGGGTTTCCATGGCTGAGTGGAGAATTGAATCCTGCTCTCCAGAGTCATAGTCCAGGACTCAAACAATTGCCCACATAGCTCTCACTAATGTGTACTACTAATAGGATATCTGTTGACTTACAAACTTTCTAAAATAATAGATTAAATAATTGGGTTTTGATGAAAAAAAATCTCTTTGACAGGTTTTTTAAATCATTGTCTGGAGAATCTACTACTGGATGACCATTTTTGGCTTTCTTCATCAGAGGAAGCAGTTGGAATTGATGTACATCTAAATGAAGACTGTCTTGATAGGATATATCGAGATCTCTTAGTTCAAGAAGGTAACTGGATTTATACATACAGTTGCCTGAAAATTTGAATATCCACTGGATTCTATGGAGTTCTTCTGAAACAAATGTTTTGGCATGTTTATGTATTGGAAGTGGGACATAAAATATTGTAGTATTATATACCTCCTACATTCTGTACTCACCCCACCTTCAATGTCTAGGTTTGATTCTGCTTCCTCAAGCTGCACAAAGTACCTCTGCCTGATTTTCAGCATTTTTCATTTCCTTATGCTACTCCCTAAATCTTATTCTTCAGATCCAACTATTTAAAAAAGGGTGAGGGGATGAAAAAAATTCTTTTAATGGATTTCTTTCCTTTATCCAGGCCACAATATGTCAGTATTAAGAGGGTGGTTAACATTATTAGTAAAGCTATGATGAAGAAAAATCAAAGTTTTAATGAATACACAGTTTATACATGTGAATGGCCCAATTTAAAATTATCAAGAAAAATCCAGGGTTATTAATTGTTATTTCCAGAGTTTGAAAGTAATCTCTTATCTATTGTAACATTACCTATAAGAAAGACATAAAAAACCTCCTTTTTTGAAATAATATAATGACTCATGGCATGGGATTATTGCTTTAGTTTAATTAGTAATGTTTGCATCTTTTCAAATGCAAGATCTGGATTGAAATTTGGAATTCTTGGAATTTTTATTTTTAGTTGTAGTTTTGTAAAGATAATAACAAAATAACTAAAAAATAGAATCTTACCAATGGGCAGGTATTTTAAACAACAAGTGTTTTGAATTGATTTTAAAAAAAGATAATGCCTAATTACATTTTTAAAAAATAATGGTTATTCATCAAAAATGTATTGACATATTTTGGACAGAAGGTACCTCTAAAATGAAATAGTGGAGAGATTAGGAGAATGTACTGTGGAAATGAACAGCTGTTAATAAACATGTATAAGGAGAGGAAATGAGATTTAATGTATTGTAAATTAACTAATAGGGAAGAGACTAAAGTCTCATTTTGTTTAGCATGTTTTAGTCATTTATATTTGACTCTTAAAATAAGATTGTTTCCTGTCAGGGTGGCTAACATGAAAAAAATAGTGATGTTGAAGGCTTTCACAGCTGGCATCCATAGCTTTTTGTGGGTTTTTCAGGCCATGAGGCCATTTTCTGAAGATGCCAGCCACAGCTGCTGGCGAAACATCAGGAACAAACTCTTCTATAACATGGCTTCGTAGACTGAAAAACCCACAAAAAATATGAAAAAATAGTGTTACATTTTTCCACTTAAAGACAAACAAGTGAGAACACATCAGCATAAAATGTAAAAGGCAACACAAAATGTTCAGAAACAAGCCTTGTGGAATTGTAGAAGTAGAAATTGATAATATGAACAGGCAGAGAATACTTTTGGGAAGAGGCTTGGAATTTTGATCTTTAGGTAGGCTTCTTCTCTAGTTTATAGAAATGACTGCAACTATTCAAATAACTATTATGGTTTCATCACTTGGTGGAACAGGTGTTCTCGGTTTTTGTTGTATAATTTTTACATTCTTGGTATGCATTTTCCTATCCATTAGATATCTGGGTATTTTAAAATGAATTTAAAATTATCACAGTTAACTGGAAAGTGTCATTTTGGCAGTGCATGGTACTTGCAGAACTCCTTGAGCACTACATTTCAAATAAATTGACTCTCTTCCTATTAGCTTCAGAATACTAGACCTATTTAATATGTGGGTTTTCCACCCCCTTAAGGTACATTCTTTGTATTTCATCCTGAACATGTTGTAAATGAAGGAGGAGCTGCTGATGACAGAAGAGCAATCAGAATTCACCAGCTTAAGTCATCTACTACTGAAAGAAGCCTAGAATCAGTCACTTGGAATGATCCTGCTGAAAGTTTTCCAGAGCCCCTGGTTGCTTTTCATCAGTAGGTACCTGGGTTTAATTGTTGTTCTCTCCTTTGCTCTGCCCATGTATATACATTTTTTTTCATTCATAACATTGAATGACTTTTCCATAACAAACTAAAGTTTTTCTAGTTCTGAATGGTTATTATTTAGATTTTTTTTAAGGTGAGAATAATTCTTGCTGTAAATAAAAAGACAATGCAGTGTCTCAGGATGTATGCTAAACAGAGCTGCAAATGAAAAGAAAGTAAATGGATTTTCCACCCTTCAATTTAAAGCAAATTTATTGTAGGGAAAAAATTAATTTGTGTGCAGCAATGAGGTTGTTCAGAAGGCACATGACTCCTCCCATCTTGAATGAATGTGGCAAGGGAATAGTTGGATCATGCGCACTAGCTGTGTCATCATATTCTGTGCATTGGCATTGGCCATATAATGCATGTTGCAACATATTCAGTGGCAATATAAAAGGGGCCTAAATTCACACTCGCAACAAATGCACAGACTCCACTGGGTGTAGTACCCAGCTGCATAGTGTGCAAGCATATTCCTGCCACCCCTTTGAGCATTAATCATGGAATCATGTTAGAAAAGACCACAAGGGCCATCCAGTTCAACCCCCCTGCCATGCAGGAACATAGAATCAAAGCACGCCCGATAGATGGCCATCCAGCCTCTTTTTAAAAGCTCCAAAGGAGAGACTTTGAATTCATTGACTTGAATTCATTGATGAAGTGTTTTCAACATCCTTATCATTGATTTCCATCTCGTGATGAAATAGGAAGTATTCTAAAACATGATGTGTCATTTTTCATTTAGAAGAAAGAGTGCTTATATGTAATGATTCTTAAGGATTCAGCCAGTCGCTTGAATATTATGGAAGCAGTGTGTTACATTTCGCAATGAATATTTTAGCATAGCTCTCTCACAAACCCAAATTTAGCATAGCAGTGTGATTATATATGAACAGCCAACAAAACTACTTCCCCTTTTGCAGGAGTTACTGAGATGTGATATGGGAAGGGTTTTTTTAACCCTCAAAAACAATCTATTGATGCTGTTAAAAGTGCTTTAACTCTGTTTAGGAAGGTGGCCCAAGTGACTGCATTTAGTTACAAAAAAGAAAAGATGGAAAATATTTTTGTGAGTTTAAAACACCCTCCTTCTTTCCTTTCCATTTTCCATTGTATTTACAGCTTGCACTGAACAATGGTGTGTTACATCATCAGGAAAATGAATTAATGTACTCTGTAGTTCTCTGCTTTCCAGTCATTTATGCTTCTGTTAAAACAAATATAACCATTTACAGAAATAAGTCTTGGAGTGATATGAGGTAATGTTGTTGACATCAGTTGTATTAAGCGAATTCCTTGAATTTTCCTATTTAGATGGTTTCTTAAAACAAATGCAGACCCTATTGATTTTGCCAGCATAAATGAACCTGATGTCATTGATGAAATAGGTAAGTAGCTGCTGTTGAAATGGAGGTGCTAATAATTTTATTAATCAATCTCAGCTTCACTGAATTGAAGAAATGCCTTCACAGATAGCATGCAGATGCTAAAAGTGTCCTGCTACCACACTATAAATTTCATATGTGAATATATATGTCTAATATTGGGAGCCAGCATGGTATAGTGGTTTGAGTGTTGAACTATGACTCTGAAGACCAAGGTTCAAATCCTGGCTTGGTCATGTCAACTCACTGGGTGACCATGGGTGAGTCACTCTGTCTCTCAGCATCAGGATGGCAATGGCAAACCTTGAAGAAACCTGCCAAGAAAACCCTATGATAGGGTCACCATAAGTTGGAAATGACTTGAAGGAATACAACAACATCCTGTCTAATATGTGTGAAGCTGAGGAATTATAATGTGCAAATTGTTAGGAAGGAACAACTCCACTTTCTCTTTGTCCTTATTATTAATAAGGACAACAAATATAGAAGCTTCTGCTTGTATTCTGTTTCAGAACATTATACGTTATTTCATACTATACTCTGCTTTCCACAAATGTTGTGAGACTTTAATTGTTATTGGTCTCAGCCCAGGAGAATAGACATCCTGTTAAAGACCCTTCTTTGTTCCAGCAACCTGACTCTGTGCTATATATGTTCACTCCTCTTTGGAGGTTAGAGTAAAGTACCTGGGGGCAAAAAGCAGAACCCTTTTTATAAAGCTTTTTATAAAGATGTTCATTTTATGAAAATATCTTCTTGCAGTGACGTCCATGTTCCAAAACCAGCCTTCTGCGTTATTATTTATCATATTGTATTTATCAGTGAGCAATGGCCCTTCTTCACTGATGGGTTAAAGCTTTGCTTGTACAATATATATTTTTGCACATGGTTTTAATGTGTTTCATTTTTCTATGGTATTACTATTTCACTGTATATGTCTTGGCTTTCCTTCAAGAAACCCAAAGCTCACCAGAAATTGTTGTTCATTTCAGACTCCTCTTCCTTTCACAACAATACTGATGTGCTTAAAGTCACCTGGTGAGGTTCCCTCCAGAATGGGGATTTGAACCTAGTGCTTTGCTTAGGTCGTACAGGTTCAGGTCTATAGTCTAGCCACTATAGTAGGGGTGGACAAAATGTGGACTTTGGGCCACATATGGCTCACTGGGATCAATTATTTTTTTTAAAATAATATCATTTTGCCCCCAAATGTACCCAATGATCTCTATGGGGCATGGGGGACATTTTCACCACATCCCTCCATATTCATTTCCTGTTGCAAAAAAGCTTAAAACAGCCTGGAGAGCCCCAAAATGTAGTGAAAATGCCCCTAAATTCCTTATAGGGTACTTGGGGGCATTTTGAGCAAAATTAATCTTTTTCGGGTGGGATGCAGCCTTCCGCATTCACTGAGAGATGGGGGCTAATGCAGTCTCCCACAGTTACCCACCCCTGCACTCTAGCCACCAGGATCTCCAAAGCTAGCTTGTTGTTGTTAACTGCTCTTGGATTGTTCCCTACTCATGGCAACCCTGTGGATGAGACATCACTAAGACCCCCTGTCCTCTTCTACTCTACTTAGGTACTGCAAGTTCAGGCCCGTGAACTCCTTGAGTGAGACCATCCATCTAGCTTGTGGGCTTCCTCTCTTTCTACTGCCCTCCATCTTTCGTAACATTAATGTATTTTCTAATGAGTCTTAAGTTCTCATGATGTGGTCAAAGTATGACAGCCTCGATTTGATCATCTTGGCTTTCAGGGAGATTTCTAGCTTTATCTGGTCAAGGACCCATTTGTTTGTCTTTTTGGCTGTCCACAGTATCCTCATCCTCCACTCAAATGAACTGATTTTCTTCATATCCACATTCTTCACCATCCAGGTCTCACATCCATACATGGTGATGGGGAATACAATGGCTTGGACTATTCTAACCCTAGTGTCCAGTTGTATGTCTTTACTCTTTATGATCTTGTCTGGCAGGGGAGACACCATGATCATAAAGGTGGTTTTCCCAGGGTGAGGCTCATCCATTGCACTCCGGGTGTGCTGACCCCTGCGATTTCTCCAAATGTGGGAAACTTGACTGCATAATTTGTGGTAGTGGGGAATGCGTTCACGCTTTAATTTTACCAGCCCTGGTGGCACTGTGGTAAAATGCCTGTACTGCAGCCACTCACTCACAAACCATAAGGTTGCAAGTTCAATACTAGAAAAAGGGCTGAAGCTCGACTCTGGCTTGCATCCTTCCGAGGTCACGAAAATGAGTACCCAGATTGTTGGGGGCAATTAGCTTACAATTTGTAAAGCACTTAGGGAGTGCTTAAGTGCAATGATAAGTGGTATAGAAATGTACTTGCTATTGCTATTGCTAGTTCCTTCATAGCTTCCCTTCCCATTCCTGATCTTCTTCTTCTGTCTTCCTGACTATTGTCTACATTCTGATCAGTGTTTGATCTGAAGTATGAGAATACTTTTAACTGTTTCAATTTCCTCATTGTCTTCGGTTGAATTCATTAGGTCTAATAGATGGTAACAGCATTCTGTGCAATCATGCTGGCCAAATGATCACAGAGTTGTCTTTGACAACGCTGGCTCTTTGGCTTATTAACAAAGATAAGCACTGCCCCCTACAACTTGAGAACCTTGTCAAAGGGGAATACCTTTACCTTTAATAGATGCATGTATTTTGCTTGTTGCTGTGCATTCAAATAATTTCCAACTCACTGTGACTCTAAGGCAAACATATCATGGGGTTTTCGTGGCAAAATTTGTTCAGTGGGGGTTTCTTGCCTTCTTCTGAGGCTGAGAAAGTGTAATTTGCCCAGGATCACCTAGTGGGTTCCATGGCTGAGTGGGGATTCAAACTCTGGTCTCCAGAGTCATAGTCCAATGCTCAGACTAGTACACCACTTAATAGCAAAGGTGTATTTTTACATCAATTGTATTGGATGAATAAGTAATACATTTTATTGCTAATATGGTCTAATCTCATCTATGGTATTGTGAGTTAGTTAGAAGAAGTAAAATATATAATTCAAAGGTACTTACAGAAACATGATAGTGTTAAAGCAATCATAAGAATTAAACAGTGGACGAGGGACCTATCAGTAAGCCAGCCTTGCTCAGGTACTTGTGAAGTTAACTAGAAATTGCGAAGTGTCAGAGCCGTGTGCAGTATTTCAGATTTACAGAGCTTTTTAACATTCATCAGCATACCAGGAGAGGATGTTTGCTGTAAGCCAAAGTGTAAACTGGCATAACATTTGAGTTGTAAGGTTACTATAAAAAAAAGTCACCTGAAGAATGAAAGTTGCTTTATAATTAGCCCTGTAGTACTGACTGATGAGATGCTCTTTTGGAATTATCCTCTATGTGGCAAAATTGTCTTGTTGCACCTGCTGCAACTGTCATAGCTGTGTGTCCCTAATGACTGCTTGTTGCTTTTGCACATGAAGGTGCCCAAAGCAGTCTGCAACATATCATATAAGCAGCCCTTAATATATAAAAAATACATATAGCTAGTTTCAATGAACAAAAATTTAATAAAATGTCAGTTTATATAATATTGAATAGAACAATATAAATATTCTAGCACTGTAAAATTAAATACAAGAGAGAGCAAAGCTTAACCCTAACAGAAGAATACACTAATCTATATGGTCCAGTAGATCTCCAGTCCACAAAGGTAACTTATGATTCTTCACAATTAACTTACAAACTTTGGTAGACAGCTGCACCTCTCACTCTCCATCTTATGTCTTAGAAACTGTTTTATATCCTATTGGTGTAGTAGAAGAATATGGCTGGGTTGGTGTTGTAGGCTCCTACTGGAAGGTGTCACATCAAATTGAGCCCTGCCCAATCTATCTATGCCATATTGAATGATTGCTTGATTGCCTCAAAATCTAAATCTACTAAAATTAATGTCTGTAACAGTGTATTACTTTTCTTCACAATATTGCATTATCACATTACTATATATTTCATTTCTTTATTACACAGCCACAGGATTTTCTATAGCGATTATAAGCCATGTAAGTGCTGTTCCAGAAGAAATTGGTTTCCAGAAAGGAGACAGAATTGAAATAATTGGCTATTTTATGAAATGCATGCTGTGGTTTGTAGGAAGACATGT
The DNA here is from genome assembly GCF_019175285.1 of Sceloporus undulatus. Taxonomy (NCBI): domain Eukaryota; kingdom Metazoa; phylum Chordata; class Lepidosauria; order Squamata; family Phrynosomatidae; genus Sceloporus; species Sceloporus undulatus. The sequence goes on from NC_056526.1 coordinate 98,033,685, forward strand.
CCCTTCTGGCCAGGTTGGTTTTGTACAAAGCAGTCATGTCAGTCCTGAAGGTTTCAGCACCACTGTAGCAGAGTAAGTATTACAGATGATGACAAAGCAAGGCAGTCAGTTCTAAGCATCAGGATCTGTTGCTTTTAGAAAGATTGCTGCTGCTGCACATTGGTGGCCATAAACTTAATCTTTCATCCAATGTTTGTGCATCATATTTTAATATTGGCGTCAACTGATTATGAACTCAAAACCTGCTAGTCAGCTGTATTGCTTGGTTTTTTTTTTAAATTAGTATCTTGCCTTTCTCCCAGATGGCTCACACATGATTTAAAACAAGGTACATGACTTAAAAATTAATAGTAAAAAAGTTAAAATTGGATACTATATTAAAACATTGATACTTTAAAACAACATAAAATCATGACAAGGACAATTAAAAACATGCAGTCTAGGCACCTCAGTAGAGACATTTCTGCATGGCTAGCTACCCATGAAATAATTTACCTAGTGGTGGAAGGAGAGCATGGAGGGGCCAGGCTGGTCTCTCATGACAAGAGTTCCATAGCCTGGAATCAGCCACTGACAACACATTTGTTCCCATGTTCTCACCAAATGTGCCTTTGAAGGTTGTGGGAACAAGAGAAAGCCCTCCACCAAGGATCTTAAAATGTGGGCAGGCTCATATGGGGAGATAAGATCCTTCTGTTATCTCTTATGCTTAGTTATTCCATTAGTGTTAGTGCACTGAATATGTTTTCCAGTTGGTAGAAACTAGTTGAATGTTGAATCAGGATTTCCAGAGAATGTGATGGGGACTGGAAGCCTACAACTACTTAAGAAGTAATTGCTGAGTTCAAACCATTATGCAAAATGCACCAGATTAGAGTTGTCAGATTTTAGTGCTGCTGTGACAGTAGAAGCTAGAGTGGGCAGAATTCCCCCATCAGGGTCTAGATCTGTTAGTTTTCTTTGGGCCCATTCAGACTACACTTTACTCTGGATCAGAAATCAATCCTTGCACGTGAAGTTCATATTGGCCCGAATCTGTCACAATCCATTTCGAGGCATGCACAAGCAAATGCCCTTTAGCCCGGGTCATCCAGATTTGGGGCAACATCCATCTTTTAAAAACAAACAAACCCAGGTTCCGCGAAATATGAACTTGCCCCCGATCATGATTGGGTCAAGTTCAGGGGAGAGATTAAGGTCAGAGGGCGGACAGAGGGCAGGACATTCCCTCCCCTCATCGGAGAAGGAGGAGGAGGAGGAAGGACCCAGAGGAAGGATGCAAAAAAGGGGAATCTGACAGGAGGCAAAAGGGTGACAGGAGGCAAAAAGCGGGTGACTGACGGGGTCAATTCAGGGCAGGTCAGAGGGCCACAGCAAGCCAAGGCTCTGCTCTCCAGCAGGGAACTTTTCCCTTTGATTTTCATTTTTTAAAAATTATTTTTCTCCATCTATGCGCATGTTTTTTGCTTCAGGATAAATAGAATGTGGCTAGCTGCTTGTTCACTTTCCCTTTCATTTCCTGGCTTCCTCGCTGAAAGGAGCCCTTTGCAAGAGGCTTTGAAGCATGCAAATGAATGCTATAATGCAAATGTTACAATGTGTTTCTCTATCCAATTTGGCAAACGGGCAAATTGATACACAGAATGCTTTTGCTACTGTCTCAAAGAGGTAGCCTAGAAAATGCAAAGAATGCATGGCATTGCTTCCTTTTCTGGCATTCCGAGGTGAGGAATGTATTATTATTATTATTATTATTATTATTATTATTATTACATATGTATGTGGCATTCTGGGGTGGCAAGGAGGGGGGATACAGGATGCAGAGATGGCATTAACTTGCATTTTGGGGTTGAAAACGGGGTCAAGGGCAGATCATAACCTGCACTGACCCAAATGCCCACAACACACACACACACACAGGAGGTTTTTAAATTTAACAAAATGTGCGCATTTTGGTGCCTGGTCCTTTAAAAAAAAGGAGGGGGGAAGCACACTGCTGATGCCCCAAGGAGTGCTGGAAACGTCATCTATGACGATCGCAGAACTGAAATTTGATTGACAGCAGGCGCCTTCATTTTAAACTGAAGCTCCCCAGTCCCTTCCAGCGCAAAACCGCCAGTGAGAATGGGACCTTTCTTTCTACCAGTGCATCCTGCCTGTAGACCTCTGTATAGGCTTGAGTGTGATATGGCAAGGTGGAAAATATTTAGTAGCTTCTCTTTTGAATGCCCTGCCATACTCCCATCCTTTTATTTCTTTGTGCTCAGTTTTTCAGATTAGCACCCATTTACTTTCCCACTTTGTTTGACTATCATGCCACCTGAGCATTCTGGGTCACAAATGTCCTCATTCTTCTGTATTGTATGTTTCCTTCAGATCATCATGCCTAGCTCTCTTTAAAGATGAGCATTCTTTTTTTACAAAAGAAGACCATCTGGAAGAAAATGTGTCAAGCCTCTTGACACAAATAACAACTGATGACACCTGCAATGTATATCAAATAGGTAAGAAACTCTGGTGTTACACACTTTACTACATGAAATATGTGGATATGGCTTCCTATGTGCACAGTGGATTTTTTCAGGAAACCCATAAGTGCCAATAGAGAATGCCAGTTAAGCAGTTAAACTCCCACTGAATGTATCTTAAGTGGCAAATGGAGAGATTTAATTGACTAAATAAATAAGACAAAAACATGGATAAAATCTTTTCTCTTTTCTCTCCCTTCCCCTCGTCCCTTAGATGGACAGAAAGAACCTGAAGAATCTACTCAGCAAGGTAAACTATTTTCAAGAGGGCTTAAGATCTACGAGCAGCTCTCCATTTTTAAACATGTAAAAATAGAAGAAGAAGGGCACTGGGTTGGGTTAATAGCTCGATCGGAGATATTTTAACCTCCCATCCCATTCTCTCAACCCCTCCCCCCCAAGATTTGCATTTTTTAAAGCATTTTTGCACTTCATTGAGTAGATAGTGCTTTGCATCTATACTGATTTTTTTTTCATTCTTAGGATATGATCAGATTTTGTTTGTAAACTTTGCATGCTGAAGAAATAGCAAAGTGTGGTCTTCAGCAGATAATGTGTGAGGGAAATTATTGTTGTTGTAAGTCTTCATGTTGTTTTTGACTTATGGAGACCTTAAGGCAAGGCTGTCACAGGGTTTTCTTGCCAATATTTGTTCAGAGGGGGTATTGCAAGTGTCTTCCTCTGAGACTGAGAGTGTGTGACTTACCCAAGGTCACTCAGTGGGTTTTCATGGTGGGGATTTGAACCCTGGTCTCCAGAGTAATCATCTAACACTCAAACCACTACACCACATTGGCTCTGAGGAGGGAATGCTACCCTCAGCTGAAAAAAAGGTTGCCCATTCCTGTTCTAATGGAAAAGTAAACATTGAGTCTTTATTGTTTTCCTAATGTACCTTAGTTGTTTTAATTTCTCATAATGCTTTTCATGTATAGGTCTTCCTCTTTTTTGTGTATTTCAGAGAAGTTATATTGCTTCCTTAACTCGAATTCTCCAACAATCAAGCACAAAGTGTCTCAATCACTGATGAAAGTGAAAGAATTACAGTTGCACAAGAAAGAGTCAGATGTTCAGAAGAGGCAAGTCTCTGCATTGAAGGGAGAGATGCCTTCTGAAACTGAGGAGCCACATTTCTGCATATACCAGGAAGGAGCTTGTGGGCCAGAGATCTGTGAACCATTACTGTTCTTTCTGAACTGTAAGGGCTATGATCCCAGCTTCAAAAACCTATATGATCAGTCATTTTCCTTTCTCAACACCCTGTTCTATGGCTATGCCAGTGAGGAAGAACTGATGGATTATTTTGTACTGGCAAGGGAAGCAGCCAAAAGAGCAAGCCTTCCATGGGCCTTGACAAGGCTTTGTTTTCTCCTGGGGAGAATGAGTGTCCGGAAATTCAAACTTTCTCAAGCTCGAGTGTATTTTGAGGAAGCATTGGCAACTTTGCAAGGAGATTTTAGTGACCTCTATCTTACAGTTGCTCTTTATACCAATTTAACAGGCATTTACCTGAAACAGAAGAACAAGGAAAAATGCACCTGCATTTTAGACAAGGTTGCTTCTTTGCTCATGGGAATTCCCAGCTACATCAGCAGCACAGGCATGGAGTCAGATATTCTGAAGTATGCTTTAAAAAGAGCAGTGATGAGTCAAAGCAAGAAAGTAGAAGCTAGGGCATGCTTCCTGCTAGCAAAGCACTACCTGAACTTTAAGCAAGGCGAAGAAGCACTGCCATTCCTAGAAAGACTACAGTTTCTGAATAATGACTTGGGTTTGAAAAAGGACTCATTGTCAGTTGACTGCTACTTTAAACTAGGTCAACTTTACAGTCAAAAATGTTTGCCCCACCTTGTGCTAAGCTGTTGTAATATTGCCTTTTCTTGCAGTTCAACAAGTCCCTTGTTGGAGTCATTCAGATGCATTGATTTAGTATTTAAAAATGCTCCCAAACTCCATAGTCCAAAAACTGTGGGACAGACATATCCCTCCCAAATTGCATACTATCTTGGTCAAATTCTCCCCTTGCTAGAGGCTAGCAAAGAACACCAAACATTGTGTAGGATGGTTTACTATAATCTCTCTCTATTCCACAGCCATCACAAACAATACAGGCAGGCAATTGGCTATGTGGAAAAAGTTCTGGAAACAAATGGACATATGAGCATTGAAGAAATGATTAACTATTTAGTCTTTCTTAGCTGGTTATATATTCTCAATCATCAAAACAATGTGGCTGTGGACATTTTAAATGCCATAGCAGAGGCTTCACAGAGTAGCCGCAAACAGTTAGGTGTTGTTTATAACATGATTGCCATTTGTTTGAAAGGCATGAACAATACAAAGCTAGCAGCTGAAAACTACTACAAAGCTCTGAGCATTTCAAGAGAAATGGGAATCCTGCATGACCAGGCTGTGGCTTTGGCCAATTTTGGAATTCTCTTCCTGCATTCATCTGCCAAATGTCTTGGGGAGCATTTCTTAATTCAAGCAGTAAAGCTGTTCTCCCAGCTGCCAAGTGCTGAGTGTGGCATAAATTTTATAGAGGTCCTCCTAAGGCTGGGATGCTACTACTCCAATGGAATTTATAAAAATAAAGGGAGATGTTTTTATGAGTGGGCATTTTTGGTGGCAATAGAGACAAACTCTTTGGAAGGTACGTACATTCATTGCTTCAAAATTAGGATGATTCATGTAGCTGCTGCTAAACTGTCCCTGCACAGAGAAATATTAGAATATCTGATTTTCCAACTGTGGTTTTCCAAACCCCCATCTCTCCTTCTATTATGCCTAGATATTATAACTCTTCTTCCCTTTCAATATGTAACCTTAATTGTATTTGTTGTCAGCCAAACTTCCATTTTGCAATGGAATAATGGGTAGTAGCTCTGTGGTAGAATATATACATAGAAGGCCTGCTCAATATATGCACAGAAGATGTGCTCAGGTGTTCTCCAGAACATGAACATGGTCAGAAAGGGCCCCCAATATCTCTAAACACCTATAAATAAGTTAGTCTGAAGAGGGTTTTGTAATTATAATTGGCTGAACAGGGATACAAAGTTCCTGTAAACAAACATATACCCTTATCAGTGTTTTGGAAGCTCTGTAATCTTCAACTGAACATTTACAGACCTCTTGTGCTCAGTGTGCAAAGGTCTAATTTACTTTCAGGTATGTCATGTCTTTGGGGAGCAAGGATTATATTTCCACACACTATGGGCCTAAACAGACAGGCCTAAATAGAGCTGTTTTGGGACACTTTGGAGGTATGCTGTTTAAATGATGCATGTTCCTAAGATGCCGGAAACCGCGCCAAAGCCATGCTCCAGTCCTAAGGACTGGAACGCAGCTTTGGCACAGCTTCCGGCCTCTTAAGATGTGGGTGTCATTTAAATACCATACCTCCAAAGTGACCTGAAGCAGCTTTATTTTGGCCTATCTGTTCAGGTCCTATATGTGTTCAGGCAAATGCCTGAATAAAGTAATTGCCTCTTTAAGAAGGAAAATATTGGTGGCAGGCCCAATGGCAAGAATTTTAGTGAGGGTGTATTCTCAAAGCAAAAACCCCAAGTTCCCTTCTGTTCCAAGTCTACCCATCCTAGAGAAATGGAACTGCACTCCTTTAGACATGAGGTGACTACGTTGCCAGAAAGAGTTTGCAGATTTCTGACTATATCCTGTATTAGCTTTCTCACAATTGGCTATTATTCATATTTCGGATTCTGATGCTTTAATTACTACTAGCATCATTTCTATACATCATAAACACCAGATGTTATCATATATAAAGAAGAGGTAGAAAATCTATCTGTAGCTCCAGAGCTGAGTCAGAAATTGGATGTATGCAGCAGGTCTGAAGCCTTTTAGAAGTAATGCTGGGTTTGTTTGTTTGTTTATTAATACTGAATTTGGTTAGAGCATTAGAGGATGACTCTGGAGACTAGGGTTCAAATCCCCACTTGAACATAAAAACCCATTGGGTGATCTTGGGCAAGTCACACTCTCTCAGCCTTGAAGGATGGCAATGGCAACCCCCCTCTGAACAAACTTGTCAAGAAAACCCTATGATAGATTTGTCTTCGGGTTGCCACAAGTCACACAATAACAAAATTTCTTTAGTGGTAGCAAGCCACTTCGGCATACAGCAGGAAATTACCTCCAGTTTGTTATAAATCTTCCTGAGTTTTTAAGAAACTGTCAAAACAAGGTCTTTACAGTAGTAGTATGTTCCTATACAATTAACTTGTTCTATTAAAACATGTGTTCCTTATTTTTCTTAGGGCAGTTCAAAGCTGTTCAGCATCTCTGCCAGTTCTACAGTACAGTTCTTGCAGATGAAGCTCAGTGTGTCATCTACAATGAGTACCAACTCTCCCTGGTTAGGAAAATGTCTGACAAAGTCATGGAAGGAAAGATACTGGAAACCATCAGTCAGCTGTATCTATCTTTAGGCACAGAAAGGTAAGAACTGGCAATACTGTAGGGTGATTTGTCTTAGTCTGAATGATATTTAGTTACATTGCTACTCCTGTTTCATTGGATTAGATCCAAAGGTGCCTTTCTGCATGCATTACAACTTTATGCAAGAAAAATGAAACAAATGCAGATACACTGTTCTGCTTGACAAGAGTTTAGGCAACCTTTTCCATAGAGCCACAGAAACTGCTGTAAAGTTTGCCCATAAGAGTGGTATAAATTGTTGTGTAAGCAGTTGCAAAAATTAATTTGGAACATCACTTAAGGACATGTTATTTTTATTCTCCAAATTTCTTAATATTTTTTTATCATATTAATTCTGTTAGCTTCTAGACAGCAACAAGAGATGTCAGAAAAATTCTTCTTTGATGCCCAATTAAACCGATTATCAAAGAATATGCATAATTTTAAACCCAGAAATTATTCTTTAGCTTAGATTGAATTTGGAGCTGTAAAATAATTCCTATTGTCCATATGGAATTGAATGGAGCTAATTTGCAGGATCCACAGACTGGAAACATTCAATATACATTCCTTTCCCCAAAGAAGGAGACACAAAAGAGTGCAGCAGCTAGAGAGCCATTACATTAATTTCCCATGCAAGTAAAATCGTGCTTAAAATTCTGTAATAAAGACTCCTACCATATATGGAGCAAGAAATTCAAGCTGGGGTCAAGAAGGGAAGAGGCACTAGGGACCACATTGCAAACATATGAAGGATAATAGAGCACACCAGGGAAATAAAAAAATATATCGACATTTGCTTCATTGACTACAGCAAAGCCTTTGACTGCATGGATCACAGAAAACTTAGGAGTATTCTTAAAGAAATGGTTGTACCATTACATTTGATTTTCCTGATGCTATAACCTATACATAAGACAGAATGCTACCATCAGAACAGAATATGGAGAAACAGAATGGTTCTCAATCAGGAAAGGGTCAGACAGGGTTGTATTCTGTCATGCTATCTATTCAACTTGTATCCAGAAACTGTGGCGCGTTACAGATGGCCCAGAAGGGGCAGTCTCGCGCCGCTGGTGGTTACTGCATCCGGGAACCGCAGCATCCAAACCACGCGGTTCCCGGACGCAGCAAAGAAGGAGCGCAAAAATCGTGCTCCTTCCTTGGCCCCAGAAGAGACGCCGGCACAGTGCTAGTCGCGCACTCGCAGTGTTACTTCCACCACGCGATGTGCGGACGCAGAGCATCCGCTACGTCAAAATGGCAGTGGCCATGTGGAACGGCCGCCGCCATTTTGACGTAGTCATTATGCGCGAGGAGCAAGGCGCGTCAGGATGCGCCGCCCCTCGCGCGTAATGACGGCACGATGACGGTGCCTCATGGGCCCATCTGTAACGCGCCTATGATACACAGAGCAGATTTAGACATAGAAGGAGGATTGAAGATCCAGAGGAATGAACATCAGCAATTAAGATATGCAGATGGTACCATTCTACTAGCAGAAGCATCAAAGACTTGAAATAATTGTTTAAAAAAGTCAGAAAGTGCCAAGGCAGGCTTACTGTTGAGCATTGCTGTTGTTGTTGTTGTGTGCCTTCAAGTTGTTTCCGACTTATGGCAATCCTAAGGTGAACCTATCATGAGGTTTTCTTAGCAAGTTTGTTCATAGGGGGGTTGCCATTGCCATCCTCTCAGCCTGAGAGAGTGTGACTTGCCCAAGGTCACCCAGTGAGTTTACATGGCCCAACTGGGATTCGAACCCTGGTCTCCAGAGTCATAGAACAATGCTCAAACCATTACACTACACTGGCTCTACCCAAAAAAAAAAAAAAATGAACACAGAGGAGTTACAGGTTTAATCTAGAAAACAAGGAAATTGACATATTTAAGAATTTCCCATACCTTGGCTCAGTCACTGATCAGAAGTGATTGCAGTAAAGAAATCAGAAAAAGACTAGGATCGAGAAGGGCAGCTCTGAAAGAATTAGACCAAGATATTGAAGTGCAAAGATATAAAATTGAACACCAAAGTTAGGTTCATCCAAGCCATCGTATTTCCCATCACCATGTATAGATGTGAGAGCTGGACAGTGAAGAAGACCAATAGAAAAAAATCATTTAAGAAGTGGTACTGGACAAGAGTGTTAAAGATACCATGAATGGCCAAAATGACAAATAAATGGGTTCTAGAACAGATCAGGCAGGTCTTAGAGATGTGTCATCCACAGGACCACCATGAGGTGGGATTAACTCAAGGGCGTTTAACAACAACAACAAATGTTGTCCCTGGTCCCATGAGCAGGCAGAACTCACTAGAAAGACAATAATGAAAGGAAAATTGGAAGGCAGTAGAAAGAAGGAAAATCAAGGAAACCATGGCCCTGAGCTGCAGGACCTGAGTGGTGCAGTTGAGGACCGAGTGGCTTGGAAGTGTTTCATTTATGGGGTCACTATGAGTCAAATTAAACCTAGATAATGAGGAAATCGAAATAGTTAAAGATTTCTCATATCTTGGATCAAACATTGATCAGAATGGAAACTGCAGTCAAGAAATCAGAAGAAAATTAGGAATGGGGAGGGCAGATATGAGTTTTCTGTGGGTTTTCCAGGCTATCTGGCCGTGTTCTGGAAGAATGTTTCACCCGCATCTGTGGCTGGCAACCTCAGAGGGTGGTGGCATGGATCAGCACACTGATTAACATGTAAATCAATTCCTCCCAACCAAGGGTCACACAAGTATATATATCCCACACACTTCCATGCCACCACCCTCTGAAGATGGAGTATGCCATTTGCTTTTTTTAACATTCTGTCTTTGAATTTCTTTAGGGCTTACAGATCTGCCCTGGATTACACCAAAAGAAGCCTTGGAATCTTTATCGATCTTCAAGCAAAAGAAAGGGAGGCCCAGGCTTGGCTTCAAGCAGGAAAAATATATTATATACTAAGGCAAAATGAGCTAGTAGGTCTTTATATCCAGGTAAGAGTCATCATAGCTTGGGAACTGAAACTGTAGTAGGGTAAAATAAAATTCAGAAAAAAGAATGGTTATTGAAATATCACATGACTAGAAAAATTAACATAATGTTTGCCTTCAGCTATTTCATGTCAACAATGTGATATTGTGCCTTTACATACGGTATTTATCTGAAGCATGTTGCTATGATTAGAATTGGATGGGGTGAAAAATTTATGCTGTTAAACTTTTATTTAGATGAGGTATGAAGGGCACAAAGAAATAACTTTTTCTTGCCCTGAGATATTTGCAGTTTTGCAAATCTTTGCACTCGCGTTTAGCCCAAGCGTGGATTACAGAGATGTTTCAAAAAAATAGTTTTAGCTTCATGTGTCAAGAAGAAAAAAGTGCTTTGTTAAATTATCTTGAAATCTATTGTGCAAGTGTTGGTGTTTCTCAACAATTATTGAAGAGGGTCAGGAAGGAAAGTGCCAAAGTAGGCTTGATGTTGAACATTAAGGGGAAAAAATTACTACAAAAGATCTAAAAGAATTCATCCTAGATAAGGAGAAAATTGAAATAGTAAAATCGTTCCCATACCTTGGATCAAACATTGATCCAAATGGAGATTGCAGTCAAGAAATTAGAAGACGATTAGAATCATAGAATCATAGAGTTGGAAGAGACCACAAGGGCCATCCAATCCAACCCCCTGTCATACAGGAAATCACAATCATGTAACATGCTATATTTAATGCTACTTGGTAAAATTGTTACTGGTATAATGGTTGGTATAAACTATAGTGTTTAGAATTATAGAATCATAGAGGGACCACAAAGATCGTCCAGTCCAACGCTTTGCCATACAGAAACTCACAATCAAAGCATCACCGACAGATGGCCACCCAGCCTCTGTTTGAAGACCTCTAAGGAAGGAGACTCCACCACTCTCCAAGGAAATGTGTTCCACTGTCGAACAGCCCTTACTGTCAGGAAGTGCTTCCTAATGTTGAGGTGGAATCTCTTTTCCTGGAGCTTGCATCCATTGCTCCGGGTCCTAGTCTCTGGAGCAGCAGAAAACAAGCTTGCCCCCTCCTCAATATGACATCCCTTCAAATATTTAAACAGGACTATCATATCACCTCTTAACCTTCTCTTCTCCAGGCTAAACATCCCCAGCTCCCTAAGTCGTTCCTCATAGAACATGGTTTCCGGACCCTTCACCATTTTAGTCATCCTCCCTTGGACCGATCCAGTTTCTCAACATCCTTTTTGAACTGTGGTGCCCAGAACTGGACACAGTATTCCAAGTGGGGCCTGACCAAAGCAGAATAGAGTGGCACTATTACTTCCATTGATCTAGACACTATACTTCTATTGTTATAGCCTAAAATCGCATTGGCCTTGTTCGCTGCCGCATCGCACTGTTGACTCATGTTCAACCTATGGTCTACTTGGACTCCTAGATCCCTTTCACATGTAGTCTTGTTCAGCCAGGTGTCCCCCATCCTATATCTGTGCATTTCATTTTCCCACCCTAAGTGCAGTACCTTACATTTCTCCATGTTGAATTTCATTATGTTAACTTTGGCCCAGTTTTCTAGTCTGCTCAGGTCATTTTGAATCTTGATCCTGTCCTCTGGGGTATTAGCTATTCCTCCTAATTTGGTTTCATCTGCAAATTTGATGAGTATGCCCCCAATTTTGTCATCCAAGTCATTGATAAAGATGTTGAATAGCACTGGGCCCAGGACAGAGCCCTGTGGGACCCCACTGGTCACTTCTCTCCAGGATGAAAAGGTGCCATTGTTGAGCACCCTTTGGGTTCAGCTGGTCAACCAATTACAAATCCATGTAACAGTTACATTGTCTAGCCCACATTTTACAAGCTTGTTTGCAAGAATATCATGGGGAACTTTGTCAAAGGCCTTACTGAAATCAAGATATACTATATCCACAGCATTCCCTTCATCTAACAAGCTGGTAATGTTTAGGACTTGAAAGGGAAGTTATGAGAGAACTGGATAAAATCCTAAAGAGCAAAGATCTAACTCTGAATACTAAAGTGAGGATTGTCCAAGCCATCATATTCCCCATCACCATGTACGGATGTAAGAGCTGGACAATGAAGAAGGCAAATAGGAAGAAAATCAACTGATTTCAGATATGGTGCTGGAGAAAAGTGATGGGGTTACCATGGACAGCCAAAAAGACAAACAAAGTGACACTTGAACATATCCAACATATCCTGGAAACCAGGATGACTAAATTGAGACTGTCATATTTTGGGCACATCACAAGAAGACACAAATCATTAGAAAAGAATATAATGTTAGGAAAGGTAGAAGGCAGGAAAAAGAGAGGGAGACTACATGCCAGATGGATGGACCCAATCAGAAAAGCCATGGGCCTAAGCAGAGCAGTGGAGGACAGGGGTCTTAAAGAAGTCTCATCCATAGGGTTGCCATGAGTCCATGTTGACTCAATGGCAGTTAACAACAACAACAACATAATCTCTTCACCTGTTGAATTCAGAACAAAGCAATGAATGAAGCAACTTCCACTAAAAACTGCAAAGGGTATGTGCTCAGAATGTTATTTAGAAAAGGGGCAGTGGGGATTGGTAAAACAGTTCTAACTCCTTGATATATCTTGTTGAAAGGGATCAAATTCTTCTGCTGAGCCCTCTTCCTCACTGTTTAAAAAAAAAACTCCACAAACATAGCTATACTATTCCTGGGTTTCCTGTAGGCAGAACCAATAGAAAGTCCAGAAATGGGCTGGAAATGACCTTTGACCGACCACATCTGAATCCCTTCCATTCTTCTGAAGGAACATAGGGCCAGGCCTCCTCCAGTATGGAGCTGACATAGAAATGTTCATTATAGTAGATAGAATGGGGAGAGGTAAATGACAACAGGGAGAAAAAAAGCATGCATCCTTCTGTTCTGGCCAAAATGAACTGGCAGAGCTTTGGATGCAGCAGTTGATTTACTGCTTTGTGCTCCCGCCTGCTCCCACTTTGATTTGCAAGAAAGCACAGGAGGAGGAAATGCTATAACCACAGTGCTCAAGTGGATAGATGAAGCCATCCTCTTCTCTCTGTGTTCAGCCATGTGCAGACTTCTAACTGACTGGTAGGCAGCTGATACAGGAATGTGGCTTGGACTCAACCCAAAACACCCTGGCTTACCCCTTGGATCTCAACCCCAAACATCTACCAGCTGCCCCCTGTCCACATCCTTGGCAGTAAGGAACTTTGCATTCTAGATAGAATGTGAGTTTAATAACAAATTCCATTACAGGTTCATAGGATTATCTGAATTGATAATAATACTTATTACTAGATAATTTTATAAAATGCTTGCCATAGAAATTCTGTTGCTGTTCAGAAGGGAATTTAGTGTAATTCATAGATATTCCTAGAGATGTCCTGCATTGAAAGCACTCTGTATGGAAAAATAAAAATTATCCATTGATCATCACATACACTAATGCCAAATTCACTTTGCTACAGGTACACAGACCAAAACGTACTGACTGCTACAGCCAGTCAGACTGATGTGTATTACTGTCAGTAGTACAGTGCCTCTTGGAAAAGTCATTTAGCTTTGGTGAGGTATTGTTTTGGTCCTGAGAGGTAGACTGCCACCTGGGATGAGTTGGGGGGGGGGTGTCTACAAGATTAAAATACTCCTCATTCCAATCGAATAGACTGCAATCTGGCCACACACAATTTGCAGGAATTTTGCGAGAGGGGCATGAAAAACTTCAAAAACTTTTTTACTGGAGTATATGAGGATGAGCATTACCAAATATGTGGCTGTCCACCCTCTTCAATGGATTTGCTTGGCTGCACATTTTTGATAGAAGAAGGGCAAATAGATGCAAATTTGCACTGGAAAGTGAAAACAAGCGTTGAGATGAATGTCCAAAAATCTGCAACAATTTGCCTAATACATTTATGTGTAGACCAGAATTGGGAAGCTGAAGGAAGCTTTGGTCACATTCTCACCAACTATTTTCACTTTCATCATGCATGGAAAGACACAGAGTTCTCTGCTACGCTCTGCAAAGAAAAAGCACCTTGCTATTCCTTTTGCTGCCTTATTCAAATGAAGAATTCCTTACTCCAGGAGGTGAAGCTCTGGGGAGCAGAAAGGATATCCTCACTCTCTCCTATGGCCAGTTTGGGATTGTCCAAAGGCCAGATTATTCCTGCTGGCTGGGAGTCACCTTTCCTTCTATAACAGATAAATTAATTCTTGCTGTAACAGATCAAATGAATTAGAAACTTTACCACCCATGAAGCACTTAAAGAATTTTATTGGGTTATAAGATCACAATTCAGTGTTGCCAAATACAGAGTATTTGTTACCTGTGCACAGACTACTACCTGTATTAATTTTTCAAGAAGGCGTTTTGAATTCATTGGGGGTAGCTCCAAACGCAGTGTGGTATATTGATTTGAGTGTTGCACTATGACTCTGGAAACCAGGGTTCAAATCTCTGCTCAGCCATGGAAACCTACTGGGTGAACTTGGGCAAGTCACACTCTCTCTGACTCAGAGGAAGCCAAATGTAAATCCCCTCTGAACGAATCTTACCAAGAAAACCTGTGATAGATTTGCCTTAGGGCTGCTGTAAGTTGAAAACAACTTGAAGGTACACAACAGCAATAAGCTCTGAATGCAGCTGAATATAAGCCATAAAGTGTTAGGTGAATATAACAGAATTTGTGCCTGTGTGATTTTGGGAATCAGGATGAATGTAAAGGTCATAGTTTCTAAGAACACCTCTAAGTCTATAAGGTATATTAATGGAAATGCAGTCTATATCCCAACAGGAAGATAAAATAAAAAATGGTTGTTGTCATGTTTCTATTTCAGAGGATCACTGTTTTTATTTTTCTTGACCAATATTACAAAATATATCTCTTTTTCTAGGCTGCCCAAAATGCTGCTATATGTACTCAGGATCCTAATTTAGAAATGCAATTATTTGAAGCTTCAGGAGACATATTTTTTAATGGAGACTGGGAAAGGGAAAAAGCAGTGCCTTTCTATAGGGTTTGTATTTTCTTTCTGTTTTTTCTAACTGTTCATCCTCAACATCTTCCAATCACATTGACTCCAATGACACTGGAGTTGCTAGCCATACAGAATGAAATTCAACTCCATTTAATATGTGGGGTAATGATATATAATCTTCCATTGTAAATATACTTTTTGCAATAACTATTAAACTGGTCTTTTTACTTGGACTCCTTTTAGGACAAGGCTTTACCACTGGCTATTAAGACAAAGAACAGTACTGCTGAGCTTCGACTAGTCAACAAATTGGTGGAATTGCTCTTAAACCTACAGGCATATGAGGAATGTCTGGAATATGCTCAAGCATCATTAATGCTCAGTGTCCATTTAGGTAAAGAAAATATAAGAAAAGCTGTTTAGCAGAAACCTTAAAATTACTTGAGAACTGTTCAGACACACACACAAACACACACACACACATCATTTTATTTCTCATGTCTTAAAAATTGATGTCAGCTGAATTGCTGCATTTTGATATCCCAGTAAACTTAATTTATAGTGACAGAAAGAAGAGTTGGTTTCCTGCTGTGCACCTGTTTCTTCTCCTGGAATATAGACATGATATAGAAAATTTCACATAGATTTTGATTAATTGATGTTTATCATTAAGCTAGAATTCTGGACTGTGACTAATCATAGCCAGCTTCATAACCCATGGGGATAGTGTGTGTGTGTGTGTGTGTGTGTGTGTGTATACAGCAGTTAATGAAACCTACTAAAGCTGTTCAAATTTACTTGGCAAATGCCCTCTGCCTATTTTCCCCAGTGTGTATGTCAGCACCATTCACACCTAGACCTTCCTTACTATCACAGAGCCAGTGCAGGGATGTAGCCAGGATTTTGGGAAGGGGGAGGGGGGTCCAGACTAAGTGCCACCATTATAATGGGGCTTGGGCACGCTGCCGCATGCACCATTCATTGTATCTAACAACCCCACGGACCCCCCACCCCCTTGGCTACGTCCCTGGCCAGTGGGGGCTAGTGGTTTGAGCATTGGACTATGACTTTGGAGACCAGGATTCTGATTCTTGCTCAGCCATGGAAACCCTCTGGGTGACCTTAGGGTAACAATAAGTCAGAAATGACTTGAAGCCACACAAGAACAGGTGTCCTCAAAGAGTTTAGGGAATGTATGTGCTTCAACTTTTCTTCCTTTTCACTGCCCTCAGCAATTGGCTTAAAATACTCTCTATTGTTTTGACGGTGCAAAGAGTAATTTTAGAATTCCTGTCCCTCTGACCCTTCTACTTGTCTTTGTCATTTTGTCATCTACTCTCTATCTCTTGATTCTATGGTCACTTTGGTGCCCTCTTCAAAAGTGGGGTCTAGGTGGGTCTACAGTCCTGGTCACTGATGTCTTGCTGCCTCTTTTTTGTGGGGGTGAGGCCCATGTCATGCATATTGTCAATTGCCAGTCCTTTATTAACAGGTCCTTTATAATCATGTGGCCTAACGTAGAGCCAATGCACTGGAAAAGACCATAGGACCTTCTTTCCTAACATTGGTTACTCTTCCTACAATGACTACAGCACAGATACTTGACAGTATATTTGAGTCGACTTCATTGATATCGGCACTGCAAATTCAGGCCTGGATTACAGCCTTACACTCATCAATGGGCAATGAGACCTGCTCGGATTTGATGCCCTTGACTCACTCACACATTTCTAAGCACCTACACTCAGTTTTGGACAAGGATCACAATACAAAGGGGGGGGGGGGAGAGAATATGCAAACCTTATCTAAGTAGTTAGCCTACACATTGGCCTCAAGCAGCTTCTTTGCCAGTCATGGGAATAGTACTAGCTCATGGGTGCCTATTTCCTCCTTTGGCATCTCACCTCCAGAGAATGCTCCCCACCTTTTATTTCATTGGTCCACCAATCTACAGTACTATCAAACCCATGGGCAGCCTTCTATGGCTACCCGACACATCCACTTCTTGCAGCAGCTTGGAATCCTCATTCGTGAGTGTCCCCAAATCGCTGATTCTTGTTTCCACCAGCACCATGTGGGTACCCTTGAAACTCTGATTTCAACTCTGCTTCTTCACTGACAAAACCTCATATTCTCATCGATCCCTAGCACAACACCAGCTCTCATGGTAGCCATGGGCCCTAAAGACCCTCCTCAATATTGTTCCCTGACTCTGCATAGGTTCGTCCAAGCCTTGGACTCAGAACATACAACTCATATTCATTATCTTCCCTACTGGAAGCATCTTGGGCCTCTCCAGAGACATTACAGTGTGACTAGATCCTCCCATCTCCATCCAGGGGCATGCATTCTTGGGCAGGCCAGCTCCTCCACATGATGATGTTGCTAGACCTTCAGGTTAAAGCAGTGGTTCCCTTCAGTTTCAAAAACCTGTTGAAAAGCAGTCAGTTCCACCATTAGCTCTACCCATTCTGCCATCCCTACACCATGTTTCTAGATAATTCTGATAGAACCCATCTGCAATTTCCCCTACATCACGACAAATTGAGAATTTATAAAAGGTGCAGGATGAAGAATGCAATTTCCTATCCATGCTTCTGCACCTCAACTCAGTCATTGTTGAGATGGCCCAAAGCAAGCATAGAGACAAGCCACAAGAAACTTCCTTGGATAAGAAGGGCTGGAATCTGCATGAACTGGGTCTTATGTTTTACTCAATAGCCACCCTTTCCCTCAGGATGGCATACTGCCATGCATGAATATTTGCATATCATCAATGACTGTAGGAGAGAATAGTTCCTTTCTTTCTGCCAAATTACACAAAGAAAAGAGAAAGGCCCTTTATAAACAGGCACTCAATAGTACTCGGTACGTACTAGGGTTACCCAGGGGCGTCTCTTTCAGATGCCCCCAACCCTAGTACGTACAGGGTACGTACAAAATGGTGGTGCCCATTCTACATGGGCGCCGCCATTAGGACATCACGGCTGTGCCGCCTCCAAACAGAGCAACGCGGATGTGATGTCCTGGCCTGTGGTGCCCTTTCTGCAGCGCCGGAAGGAGCTCCATTTTGGAGCTCCTTCTGGGTTTTGTATCGCTGGCGCAGCCTTTACACGGCTGTGTCAGCGACACAAAGGAGAAAGGGGCCAAGCAGCCCCTTTCTCCCTTTCCCCGCCGTGTCGGGGTGTCCTTGGGGCTTGAAGCCGTTTCCCTGCGGCCTGGAAAAGTGGCGGATCGGGGCTTCAGGGCTCCCGCTGTGGCAGCTGAGGCCTTGATCCATCGGGGAAAGGGGTGGGTACAGGCCACCCCAAAGGGGTGGCCTGTAAACCGCCAAAGACATCTTTTGCGCTCTGTGTAGAGTCCCACAACCAGGCCAACCAACAGATCACCACCATATGACATCTAGCAGATAGTGGAAAACATCAGGAGCAATTTCCTAGCACCGGCAACTTTCCTCAGGCCTGACCTCAGAGTTTAGAACCACAGTTGGAGATTTGCCATTTCATGACAACTCAGCGGCTGTCCATTACAATTCTTCCAGCTACTTTATCTGTGCACCCAGCTCTGTGACTGCTGCATTCCCTGGGGCATATATGGCCAACAACCACCCACCTACCAGGGGCTTTCTCCTTCAATCCACCTCCTTATCCATGAGTGGTGCCTCAAACATTCAGTGATTCTTGCCTTATTCAGAGGCTAGGGCTGGCCATCAGTAGACCTGTTCACCTCACCAGTGAATCCACGGTGTCCTTGTTTTTGCTCCAGAAGCAGGACAACAACTCTGACCTTAGGGGATATGCTTTTCTACAACTGAAGAAGGATGTCAGTGTACATCTTCCCTCCCTTCCCACTCATAATTCCAAAATTTAAATACAAACTTAATTTTCTCAAATAATTCTTTTGTAGAGTGAGGAAGGATGCCTTAAGTTAAAGAACTGTACGTCTTGTCAGACAAACTAAGTGATCCTTAGGGGGACCCTGGAATACTATTTAGTGCTCACCTTCTTTATAAATTTAAGTAGAGAAATTTTATTTAAACATATATAATCTGAATATGCAAATAATAGGTTTATTGTGTGTTAAGAATGTCTTACAGTTCTGTTTGTGATATATCTGTGGTAGGGATTCACACACTGAAATTATGAACATCTAAGTGTGAATCTGGCCTAAGTCTATATAAGTTCTTATTGAACAATACTGTGATTTAAGCTTTACATTCTTGAATTTTTGTGGTGATTCTTTTGCTTATCTCATTAGGAAATCATTTAAATGAAAGATTAGCATATCATCGGCTGGCTGTTATCCACCATCATCTAGGACAATGTGAACTTACTGAACACTTCTTTTTAAAAGCCTTGTCACTGTGCCCCTCACCGCTTCAGTTTGATGAAGAAGCCATATACTATGTAAAAGTGTACCTTGTTCTTGGAGATATCACATTCAGTGATCTAAAGGTAAAACTGGAACTGATTTCTGAATGTGGGAATCATTTTTTGTTTCAGCTGGATTGGGAGTGTGTATGTCAAAAGGGGAATACAGATTTATAAGCACGATACTCAAATAAGTGTCTTACAAGCTCTGTCTTAAGAATGATTTGCTTGTCTGAATAATCCAAATCAGATAAGTTTTCACTTTTTTTAGAAACATATAAAATTTAAAGCATCTGAAAGCCTTTTCCTATCTGGACATTATTTTTCTGCTTGTTTTATGCTGTCAAGGATAGAATATACTGTAATAGTAGAATATATAGTAATAGAATATATAGTAGCAGTAATGAGAAACTTGCAAACGGGAGTTATGAAGGTTATAAAGACATAGTATATATACTAATGTGTAAGTCTAGAAATTTTAAACAAAAAATCAACCCCAAGAACCTGGGTTGACTTATCCACAGGTGAGTGTAAGTACTGTACCTTAACTCTTATCAAAATAGGAACCATCCCCATCTCTGTGTAGAGAGCTTAGTCCATCCTGAGAGGAGTTAAAAGCAGCACTTACTTGGTCTGCTGTGGCACCACCTCTAACCTTATAATACCTGGGCAGGAGAATAGTGGCATTCTTTTGCATAGTTTTCTTTGCTTCATCCTTTATATCCCTTGTTATATGCCCCTAAGTTTTACCCTTGACTTATCCACAGGTTATATAAAAATCTGTACTTTTGGCCTCAGAATGTGCCCTTGACTTATACATGAGGTCGACTAATATACAAGTATATATGAAAGCCAATACTAACAGTATTCTGATGACACCTAGCTCTTTCTCTCCTTTCTGTCAAACTCCAAGGAAGCTGTTTTGGTATTAAACCAGTGCCTGTGGTCAGTAAGAGACTGGATGAGGGCGTACAAATTCAAGTTTATTCCAACAAGATAGAAATTATCCTGGTCAGCTGAAATTCCACCCAGGGATTTCAGCCTGTGCTTGATGGGCTTACAATTTACACACACACTAGGGAGTTTATGACACGGGAGGAAATCGATAGTTTAAACAATGATTAACAGATCAAAATCGTGCAGTTGAGATTAAAATGTGATTGAAATGTGATGAACACAAGAGCTGTTATCCTGTGAATAACCAGGCAATAAACAGAAAAAAACCATTCACATGAAAATCCTGTGAATGATTTGCTGCTGTTTCTTGCCTGGTTATTCATGAAATAATGGCACTTTAATCATGTTTAATCTCGGTGTCATGTGAAAATCATTAGCACAATTGCACGATTATCACAGGATATTCCCAGGACAATTACGCTTTGAAAGCGAAGTCATGTGAAAACCATTAGCTCAATGCCGCGATTATGGCGGGTTAATCACTCTTTATACTTCCAATCCCCTTCCCCCCATGTGATAAATTCCTAGGAGTATATCCATATTCCAAGATTTAAGCCTGAGTGTGGATACCTAGGTTTTGATTATGTTTGGTAATGTATTTTCATAGTTAAAACTAGTGCCCCAGCGGCACCCATTCCTGAAGATGTCATATCTGGCCAAGGCAACTCATGCCTTATTGCATCCTGTTTAAATCACTGCAATGCAATCTGTGTTGGATTACCTTTGGAAACTTTTCAGAAAGCAGAGGGTCCAAAATGCTGCAACTAAACTGCTGACCAAGGCTGCTTACAGGCAACATATGAAACAATGAAGCAAAAGCTTCATTGGCTACTGGTCCGTTCCCAAACACAATTCAAAAGACTGGTTATGATCTGTAAAGCTCTGTACGGCTTGGCCCGAGATTATATGAAAGACTATTTACTCCTTATATGAGTCTGTCTGAATTTTAGGTCTTCATGGAAAGTCTTTGTCTCAGAACCGTATTGCAAGAGAAAACAAAGTAGAAACAGCACCGGAGAGTAGTGGCTTTCTCTGTACTTTACGAAATGATGTCATAGCACTTTCATTCTCTTCCCACAGGAAACAGTGGTAAAAACATACCTTTTGTTGAATTGATTTTTCCAGCTAGGAAAAAAAGACATGCTTTTACCACTGTCTCCTGCGGGAAGAGAACAGAAATGCTATGACATTGGTAAAGCACGTAGAAAGCTGCTACTCTCTGGCTTGATTTCCACTTTGTTTTCTCATGTGATAAGGCTCTCAGTCTCACCTCCCTAACAAATATGTTTGGTAAGGAAATGATAGATGGCCATCTCAGTGGCTGCTCCCAGAATATGAAATTCCCTCCTACAAGAGACTGGGTTGGCCCCAGTAGCTAAAACTTTTTTTTATTTAAACAAGCCTTTGGCTGTTAATTGGGTGTTGCAGAAAGGTCTTTCAATAGAGTGCTGAATTTTCATCATCATCGTGTTTTAAATGCTTTTAAGCTGTTTTAAGTTAAGTTTTTAAATATGATTCCTCCTTTAATGTTTAAATGTAGTACTTAGTGTGGAACAAATTGTTATAGCTGTATTTTGTTTTAACATACAGTATAAGCAGTATATTGGGAGAAGGATGTGGTAGAAATAAATAAAAAACAGTCACTAAAATAGAATTTTAGTGATTTTGAGGTTCCATGTTGAAATCTATTTGATCTCTTGACTCACCTTTTAACCTTTAACAGTCTTATTCTTTAACTATTTACTGTATTTTCTGGTGTATAAGACTACTTTTTAACCCAGGAAAATCTTCTCAAAAGTCGGGGGTTGTCTTATAGGCCGGGTGTCATCTTATAGGGCAGGGGCTGAAACTTCCAAGCTGGATTGGAGAATCTGCTGTCACCGCATATGGTGGGGGGAGCTAAAAAATGGCTTAGGCCACATCCCCACCATATGCGACAACCGTATGAAAGCAGCAAGGGCAGCACTGTATAAGTACGGTAGAAGAAAATCCACTCACCAGGATTCATGGAAATAAGTGACTTAACATGGTCTTGATGACGAGGTGATGGGGTGCCTCACCGGGAAGGTGTAATTGAAGGCCAGAGCAAGCTGCAGGTGTCTGGGACGCCTGGGGTATGGAAAAAAGAGCCGTGTTTGCATTACCGCTCTGATAGTCTTGGAGACAGGGAGGGCTGGGCAGGCAGGGAGAACTGACCAATCCAAGCAGGCTTTGTATACAACAAGTTTTCCTGCTAAGAACCTGCATGTCATAAGCATTTGAATTAAAATTACCATATTGAAATCAAATCTGATGTTTTAAATTTTTTTTATTTGGTCTGCATTGCAAGAGGGGTAGTCTTATACGGCGAGTATATCCCAAACTCTATATTTTAACTGAAAAAGTTGGGGGTCGTCTTATATGCCCAATCGTCTTATACGCCAGAAAATACGGGTAGATATACATAGACAAATAATTTTGGGGTCACTTATATCTTTCTTCATTGTTTCAGGACCCATTTGATGCTGCTGGGTACTATAATTTAGCTCTTGCCGCTGCCATGGATTTAGGCAACAAAAAAGCACAACTGAAGATCTACACCAGGCTTGCAATAATTTTCCACAACTTCCTTGTGGACCGGGAGATGTCCCTCTTCTTCTATCAGAAGGCGAGAACCTTTGCAACAGAACTTAATATTCGCAGAATAAATCTATCCCCTGATCAATATATGCAAGCAACATGGGCCTCTACAAGAAAGGTCATGTAAAAATTGCACCAGGGCATCTGATCTGGGGAGATTTGCTTCTGTTTTAAACTGTAATAAGTCTTTCTGTATTATAAGAAATGGTACATGGTGTATGTGCTATTCAAGTCCCAGGTGTTCTTACTCATGCTTCACAGTAATAAAAAACCATATCCAAACAGGAAGCCACATGAGTTCCAGTGACATGAGATCAGAAGGATAGGAAAGAACTAATTGAGCACCAGGCTTCATCTTTCAAATAGATTATGGAATTAATTGTTTAAAAATTTGAAGATAGTTAAAAACAGGAATTGACTGAATAAATATGCTGATGAATTAAAGCTGAAAATGTTCTTTCATTCTGTTTCAAAGGAATAGGAACAGTCCAGGTCTTGCTTAGGAAATATTTGCTTACAAATGGCCAGTGTGTTCCTGGTTATTTGAGCCTGTGAGGCTGAACAAGCATTTAGTACCACATACAGGAGGCCCTGCTTTAATTCTGCAATTAACTCTTTTAAATTTTAAGGAAAAAATTAAAATACAACCAGTCTGAAGGCTGTACCATGATGCATGAAGCTTCTGCGTGCACTGGATTTGGCCTGGAAAGAGGTCAGAAAGTGTTATTTCATAGACTGTCCTTTGCTGTCACCTTGATCAATATATGCAGGTTACATGGACATGGGGGGTGGAGCATCCAAAATCCAGACACAGATTTACCTCTTTCCACTAGTATTAACAATGGGTTATACTGTAGCAGTGCCCAAAGGTCTAGATACCATATTGTTATGGTTGATATCAAGTTGCCATATTCTCTACCCCATGGGGAAAAAATGGTGGGTGATTCCTCCTCCACCCCATCAGACAACCCTGTTATTCATAGATGCTGCAGTTCTACCTGTTAGAGACACACTGTTCTAACTGTTAAAGACAAAAAGGACATCAACTTGTGATGAAATTATCAGTGATGGGGCAAAAGACAGATAGCTAGTCCCTGGTTCCCCTCTGCTTTTTTCTTCCTTCTGTCTACTTAAGCCATTTGCCTGCTTCCTACCTGCTTTCCTTTCTTCAGGAAAAATAGCCTGTTTCTCTGTTCCCTTTGTTTGAAAAGGAGGCAGCCATGTAGTGCTCAAACCCAATTATATTTGGTAGCTTACTTCCATACACAAAGAGCCAGATTTGGGAACTCTTCTGAGCATGACATAATTATTGGCTTATCTACTTTCCTATCCTTGGATGGATTATCTAAGATAAAATGTGTGTTTCTCTTTCTTTAAAAGAGCAGAGTAATTATGCCTATTTCTGCTATAAGCTCAGTTGTACTAGCCTGTTGCACTCCCAACACCATTACCAAACTCTACGACAGAGCAATGTTTCTTCTACTTTTCAAGTTACAAGTCATATCAAACTCCAACAGAACAAAGTTTGTTTCCCTGCAATGTTTCTCCCTTTAACATTGCAAAATACTGATCTATGCAAACTGTCTTATATATGCAAACTGTTCTATACCTTGAATTTGGGCCAGGAAAAACTGGCGCAAGTGTGAATGACCACTTTTTAAATCGGTTTGCAAACCGGTTTATAACGTAGTGTGAATGGCCCCGAAATGTGTATTGTCGACATTTAACTAATCAGAGGTAGCATAAGATTTGCACCCACACGAGGGCGCTGTATGTCTTTGAGATGGGCCATTGTATGCAAGGCTGTTCCAAAGTTTGCCAGTTCATTCTGTTAAACAGAAATATTAGGAATACAGAAACTATTACCCCAGACACTGCTACCTGAATCGGAGCACAGCTACCACACTACTACCAGACATTCAAAATATAAGAAAAGTCGGGCAGTATATTTCACTTTAAACCACACAATATTGGTTTTAAATGATTGACTTCACAACCATTTCATTTAAGAAATGACTTTGTTTTAAGCAGCATTCAGATGCCTTCTCCTTGCCAGACTTCAGCACATTTTAGAGAACAACTAGTTTATATTATAAGCATTTTACAATGCTCCCCAGTCTATTTTGCATTTATTTTAGAAGATTAAATATATTTTAAAGGAACATTAAATTTTGATGACAACTTAAAATCAAACCAGCACCTTGAAAATAGATTTAAGAAGAGATAAATATATCCTCTGTTCCATTAAGAAGTGAAGCATTTATACCCATTAGGAGACATGTCTTCTATTTTGCAGTTGGGGATTACTGAGGCTGAAAGATGATTCAGAGCATTTATGCAATAGAATTATGCACAATCATTCCAGTACAAAGCCCAAGGCACATAGTAATTTCCATGACCGAGCAGAATTTTTGGCCTCCTACTCCAAATCCAGCACTTTAAAACATTAATCTGTCTGATTCTCTCACATCAGTTGTAATTGTAAAAACTGGCTGAAACACAGCGGAGGAAAAGAATGCAGTAATTAATGTGCTGGGTTTGCACAATCAGAATGCAATTTAAAGCAGTTTGACTAAACAGAATACCCTGCAGAAATAATCTAGTTTAAGACCACTTTAACTGCCCTGGCTCAGTGCTAGGGAGTCCTGTGAATTGTACATTATTGTGGCATTAGAGCTCTCTGACAGAGAAGACTAAACGTCTCACAAAACTACAGTTTCCAGAATTCCCAGGGCAGTTAAAGCGGACTCAAACTGGATGATTTCTGCAGTGTGTTTTGGACCTTTGTGATATCCTGTGGAAATAGCTAGCTGGATAAGAAGGTAAGAGATATGGTACAAAGGAAGGATAGGATGGATGTGAGGGCGATCTGGCTGCGACATCTGTCACCCCATTGATCGCCCGGGTTGATTCGACTGATCTGGCTGGCTAGGCGGGTGTCCTCTTCCTCACCGCTCCATGTGCGTCCCTCCATCTCAGACAGAAGGAGTGTACTGTTCTTCGGTCAAGGATATACGATAGCTGCACTCCCCTGCTAGAACCTCCAAACAAACACAAAGGAAGGATAGGAAGAATTTGGGGAGCTCAACTCAGCAGACATGAGCAAAGCTGTCTTCCTTCAGGCTATGCTTCAGATAGTTACACTGTTTTCATATTTTCATCATATCCTTTTGGTGCCTGGAGCAGAGCAGAAAATTATGCCCCCACCCCATTCAACGTCTATGCTACTGAAAGCCAGCCACATTATTTTGGCTTGTGATATACCTCTCCCACTTTCCTGGCAAGCAAAATACAGTAATAAATTAATGAGTGAAATCAGCTTTGCTTGAAGCAGCCACCACCTTCTGGCAAAGGGAGGGCCTTCCCAACATGGGAGTGTAGCAAAATCATAGGCATGCTTACTTGGAAGTCTCACTGTGTCCCATGGAACCTACTCCTGAGTAAATGTGAAAATTTGCAGCTATAATCACTTAGGCTTGGCTTGGCTATTAAGTACAGTATCTATCATTTTAACATTGCTTCCTTGGGGTGGGATAAACTATATGCGTTAGATTCATGATGTCACCCACATTTTGCCGCCTACAAGTTTAATGTGAGATGGGACACCAGATAGGAATATAAAGGCATTCCTTAAAATTACACATACTGTTCAGTAGCTGTCAGAGAACTTGTGAATTATTACTGAAATAAATCAAGCCACAAATGGATGCTATTCTATTTACATCCAATTCCTTCCTGCTCAAACCTTTAATCCACACACCTCACCCTCTCACTTTTCTCTTTCTGCTTTTATGTTTATTCCTCACCTCCACTCAGACTAACTCATTACAGTGGGCCCTCTCCTTATGTGGGGGATCTGTTCCAGATCCTCTTGCGTAAGGGAAAATCCACCTATGCTCGAGCCCCATAGGAAATAATGGTGTGTGTGCATGTGGTGGCGCAGAACATTGTTGTTATCTCTGCGTGGCTTCTGTATAAAATGCGTTTGTGCATGGTGAGGCGTGCTGTATAATTAAGAGGTAAGCACAATTCATACTGGGATTCATGATAGATTTGCAGCAATTTTGAAGGGCTTATGACTTTAACAAAAACATGAGTGAGGAGCTTCTGTCATGGCTAATACTGTGCTAATTGCTTATTTCCCAGATACAGTGTTTTTTATCTGAAAAATAGGGTACTTACTGGTTGTATTAAATCAGTTATTTAAAATTTAAAATGATAAAATACAAATAGTCAAAAAAATTCCATACCGGAAATCAAACATTGATCAGAAGAAGACTAGGACTGGGAAGGGCAGCTATGAAAGAACTAGACAAGATCCTAAAGCACAAAGACTTAACACTGAATACTAAAGTTAGGATCGTTCAAGCCATTGTATTCTTCATCACCATGTATGGATGTGACAGTTGAACAGTGAAGAAGGCAGACAGAAAGAGAATCAACTAATTTGAGTTGCGGTGCTGGAGAAGACGCTGAGGTTACCATGGACAGCAAAAGAGATCAACAAATGAGTCCTAGAATAGATCAAGCCTGAACTCTTTCTGGAAGCCAAGTTGACTAAACTGAGGTTGTCATACATTGGACACACCATGAGAAGGAAAGACTCACTAGGAAAGGCAATGATGCTGGGAAAAGTAGAAGGCAGCAGTTCCGCTCAGCTTCTCAAAAAGGGCGGCAGCAACCACTTCATTGTTGTTAACTATCCTCGAGTCAACCTAGACATATGGTGATCCTGTGGCTGAGACATCTCCAAGAGCCCCTGTCCTTGCTCAGATCCTGTAGACTTAGGTCCATGGCCTTCCTGACTGAGTCTAATCATCTGGTGTCTGGTCTTCCTCTCTTTCTACTGCCTTTCATCTTTGTTAGAATCATTGTCTTTTCTAATAAATCACGCCTTCTCATGATGTGGCCAAAGTACAACAGTTGCAGGAGTTTATCACACAGGAGGCTTAGTGCCCAAATCCTGTACAGAAATGGGATTTAAATCCCGGACAAATCCCAAGAAAGTAGGATTGTTTTCAGACATATTGGGGTCATTGACCATTAATCCGACATTACCCCACACAGAAAGTGGAAAAAATCGGCCAACTTTTTACTTTGGGTTCTAGATTTCTAGGCTTGATCTATCCTAAAGCCTATTTGTTTTTCTTCTTGGCCATCCATGGTATCCTCAGCACTCTTCTCCAACACCACATCTCAAATTATTTGTTTTTCTTTCAGTTTTCTTCATGTCCCGCTCTCATATCCCTACATAGTGATGGGGAATACAATGACTTGGACTATCCTCATTTTAATGTTAGAGTTTTCCCTTTGGGATCTTGTTTAGTTCTTTCACAGCTGTCCTTCCCAGTCCCAGTCTTCTTCTGATTTCCTGACTGCAGTCTCCGTTCTGGTCAATATTTGATCAAGGTATGGGAACTCTTTGAATATTTCAGTTTTCTTGTTGTCTAGGGTGAATTCTTGTAGATCTTCCATGGCATTATTTTTGAAAACATTATTTTCCCTATGAAACTGTGTTCTTGGGAACTACATCCTTTGTGGAATATTCTTTTACGATGCTCAGTAATATGGTATGTTTAATTATCCTGGGAGGAACAAGAAGGCAACAATCCATATGCATGCAGATTTGCAGCTGAACAAGACAAATACTGTAGAACATAACAGATTTGGGCATTTCCCGTTCCATTAAAGAAGAGTAGTTCAGGCTAGCCTGTTGGTGAATTTGTCTTGCTTTCTTCCAGACACTGATATGTCCACTTCATCTGATACTAACATCTGTAGTGAACTAGTATTTCAGAAGTACACTAATTATATGACTTATGCCCTCAGATATTCAGTTCCTCCCTCTAAGACCGATGACAAAAAATGTGTTAGGCACACAGCTGCACACTGATCTCATAGCTGGTTCTTTATTTATTCAAAAAACCTCTCAAATAAGTTATAAAATGTGACTGTGAAAATATATCAGTGCTGCAATCCTATATGTACTTGCCTGGGGTTAAGTCTTGTTTAACTTGATGGGACATCTAAATATATAGTCAGCCCTCCATAATCACAGATTCAAGCATCCATGGTTTGGAAATATTCCAAAAATATATAAATTCCAAAAAACAAACCTCGACTTTGCCACTTGATATAAGGGACACCATTTTACTATCCATTGCAATTAATGGGATTCTGAGCATCTACTAAATTAATGACTTGATTTTTTAAAAATATAAAAGAGTAATTTGGTAGGATTTTTTCTTGACAAACCCATGCTAGCTCCTACTGATCACTGCATTGTCATCAAGATACATGCAGAGAGACTTCTATATTATCCGTTCTAATATAGGGTTCTGAATATATGTATGTATGTACGTATATTATTGGTTTTGAAGTCAGGCTGACTAGTCTGTCATTTCTGGATCTTCTTTTTTTGAAGAGAGGGACAATGCTGCCCACCTCCATCCCCTGCCACCCCACCTGTTCTGTGAGATTTCTCAAAAATAACAGCAAGTAGTTCAGAAAATACACATGGGAAAAGAAAGCTGAAATGGAGTGGGAGAGTAGTGTCTTTCTCTGTGACTCTCCACACTGTGGCTTTCTTTGCGAGGGAAACAGTCATAAAAGTGCGCCTTTTGTTCAACAGATTTATCTAACAAAAGACCATCTCCCTTGGGAAAAGCATGAAAGTGCAGAGTGTCACTGCTCTCCTGCTTTTTTTGGCTTTCTTTTCTCATGCAATATGGTTCGACATCAGCAAGTTCTTTCAGTACTCCGGGTTACAGTTCATCTGGCTCTGCAGATCTGAACTCATTTAGGTTACCTAGGTGATTTGTGACTAACAATCTTGATTTGCAATCCAGATCCCTTGCCAAAGTCTCTGCTGCTGGGTGGAAGCACACAGTTCTCTTTTGGTGAGAAAACAGAAGCAAAATCAGTTAGTCTTAAAGGTGTTGCTAGATACTTCCCCCCATTTAACTTTTTACGTTGTAAACTTTCTCTATTAAAAAGACCAATGGGGTTTCATTAACCCTATAAAATCACAGATCACCCAGTTTCTCTTTCTGCATAGTTTCCCTTTCGGTAAAAGATCAAATTCTCTCAAATGATGCATACTTTCAGAGAAGGCTTATAATATGCAATTTAGCTGCATAATTCATAAAATTTTAGAACTATTCCAGACATTTATTTCGTCTTTACTTTTTCTTACCAGGGAGAAACTAATTTTGGTCCTCTACATATGAGCCAAAAGGCCTGTGCTCCCCCCAGTCTTGTGTTGTCCTGTGCTAGTGGCCCAGGCCATTAGCCCAGGCTGGGATCGGCTTGTCGGGATACTAATCTGGCAGTTCTGGACCAATCCTGGTCCAAAGGGACATTAGTCTGGGCATATAGACCCACTGATTGCTATAGCATTTCCTTGAAACTCTGTAGTGACCACCAACATACCATACGCCCCATGTGCCCTGTACCTGCCTCTGCTGTTGCATCTTCACAGTAGACCCCTGGCACAGCCTGTGACATTGGATGGGAGCATCTGGCCACATGGGTATAGCCAGGTGCCCCATTTCTATCTTTACAGGCTGCAACAGGGGTATTCTGAGCAGATATTACAGCAGAGGCAGATACAGGGTGTGCAGCAATAGTGGGTCCATTGCACAGTAGTCCAGGGACTCACTTGGGTCAGAACCCCGGTCAGGATAGCAAGAGCTAAGCCTGTCTGCTTAGGCCTTTTATAAAAAAGAACAATCTTTGCTTAGTTGCAGCTGCAGGGAAAGAGGCAGAGGGGTTCTTTTCAGAAAGCTTACATGAATAGAGCTAATACAAAGGAGACTTATCTTCCAGAGAAGAATTTCAAAGTTCTTGGGAGGAATCTGACACAGCAGTGCTGTCTGTGCAAAAGCATTCAAGAGAGTTCCAAGCCACCATTCTGTTCCAGAACCTTGACACAACCTCCCTCTGGCTGACTCACCTCACAACCCTCGCAGGCCCCCTTGCTGACCCCTAACCCACTGTGGGATAGTTGGTTTCTCTATATAGCACTGTAGGGAATTTGGTTTTTAAACTATCTTTCAGATAGACTTTAATGAGCTTACAATTTCACTTGGTCTCTTAAAAGGCTTGGAAACTGTAAGCAAACATCCACACCAAACCTTAATTTCTGTCCCATGTAAATAGTAAGATACAGATTGTACAGTGAGGCTGGACTATACCTTTCCCACAGTCTCTCAACTTTGACTGAGCTGTTTAAGTCAGAGGGGAGCTGCAGAGTCCAACATATGGAAGGGCACAAAATAAAAATAAATAAATAACAACTTAATTTATATACCGCCTTTCCTATAGATCAAAGCGGTTTACAATATAGTGGGTATGTGACAATTCACAGTGGGTATGTTACAAATTCACAGTTTCATAAAATCTAAGCCATATCACAATCATTAAAACCAACAGTTATGGGGGAAGTTCCTAATAAGTTGCCAAGCCTCTATTCTACAGCCTCCCTCTGTAAGTTAGGTGCTAATCACTTACTCCCCCAGTTGCAAATACCTGCACCTGAGTCAGTACAGACAATGGGAAGGAAGACTGTAGTTGGAGTACAATGGGTGCATGATCCCACCATGATACTGTGCTGGTTTAGCTTCTGTGTGCATGCATACTTTCTCATATCCTCCCCATTTTTTTCATTTGGTCTTCTGTCCCAGTCTTCTTCCTCTGTAGGATTGGAAGGAACGCTAAAACTCAGGACACTCTCAGGCCAGTACAAATGCAGCTGCACGTCTTTCCCTAAAAGCTTTCATGTGGGCTATGGGGAGTGGCATGTACAAGTAACAACAGTCTGCATATTGGTTCAAGGAGGGGTTATTGCATGCTCTGCACTGAAGATGGAGAAAAAAAGTTTTCCCAATCTACAGAGAAAGAGAATGGGGGCTGAAAGGCCAAAGTATGTAGCTAAATAAAGTCATGTTGTAAGTGAGCACCATATGAGATTGTAAAGCAGTCTTCCCTAAGGTGGTGGTATTTGAATGCAACTCCCATCATCCCCAAGGATGGCTTAAATACAGGCAGGCACTGTGACTGTGAACAAGGTTAGGAAAGGATACTGCAGAAATGGTTTACTACTTACATCCTGGCTACCTTAATTTAACATTTCCTTGGGGTTTTGTTTTTGTTTTGTTTCTTAGTATTGCCAACATTCTCTTAAACAGAATCAGTTTTTCTAAAACAATCCAAATGTTTCTTATTTTTGAAAAAGGAATTCAGTTAATTGCTTGAGTGTTGTTGTTATTTGCCATCAAGCTGGCTTCAATTTATGGTGAATCTATGAATGAAATCTCTAAGAGCCCTGGTTCTCAACAGCCCTGCTCAGTACTTGTAAACTCAGGGCTGAATCAGTCTGTCTGTTTAATTATCTGCTTTCCTGCTGCCTTCCACTATACTGAAGTTATCATCTTTTCCAAGTCATGTTGTCTCATGATGTGTCCAAAACACAATAGCACTTTATCACACATGGAGAATCAGGGGTTTAAACAGCGATTATCTCTTGAAAACTGTACAATCGTGATTAACCTTTTCACACACATTGCAATTAAAGAGCTATTATCCCAGGAATAAACAGGCAATAAACAGCAACAAATCATTCATGAGATTTCCCCATTAATTATTTGTTGTTGTCTATTGCCTGTTTTTTCCTGGGATAATGGCACTTTAATCGCAACATCTGTAGCGGTGAAATTTTCCTGTTATAATAAAAAGGCTTAGAAAGATGGAGTCACTTGAGTTAAGAGAAAATTAATTTTTAAAATGAGGCTTGAAAACTAGAAAACTGGAGAAGAGAAGAATGGGGAGGGCATCTTGACCTGTAGGAGGTTTGCACCAGCAAAATAGACATAATATACACAATTTAAGATAAGGAGACATTGTTGATGTAAAAGGGAAGGTTACTAAAAGACTGCTGAATTCCTGAGGGAGGAGTAATGGGTGGAAACTATAGTTTTAATATATGCATGTATCTCTGTCCTGATTGTAAGAATTCTGTATGTTTAAATTGTAATTGGCCAATGAAAAGTGATGAAAACCTTTCTTTGTGTAATTGACTATAAGATTAGGCCATCTTGTCTTGTTCTGGGCCTCAGATTTTGGAACTTTGAATTCCACTAAGTTCAAGTTTCCTTTGTCGACAAATTGGAAATAAACTTATGGATTTTCAATTAATTAGGTCCTCTTGTCAATCTTTTGCTCCGCCAGGCCTAGAACTTTAAGTTTCCTGAAATTTCTGTTACACATCATGTGAAAATGTTAATCACGATTGCATGATTTTCATGGGATAATCGCTGCTTAAATCCCCAATTTCTTATGTGTAACAAAGTCCTCAGTATAATCATTTTGGCTTCTAGAGAGAGTTCAGGCTTGATTTGCTCTTGGACCCACTGATTTGCCTTTTTGGCAGTAGAACTTTCCATCAGTGTACTCAGATAAACTGTATGTACCAAAATTTCATGTGGTTGGACAGATTGTTTTTATTTTATTCAAGGTTTTATAATAGGAGGTTAAGGTTAAGAACAATAAAAAGGGCTTTTTTGGATATGTCTGTAGCAAAAGGAAGAAGAAGGAAATGGTAAGGCCACTGCTTGGAGAAGAGAGCAAAATGCTAACCGGGGACAGAGAAAAGGCAGAACTACTCAACACCTTCTTTGCCTCAGTCTTCTCACAAAAGGAAAAGGGTGCTCAATGAGGAAAATGGAGCACAGGACACAACAGGAGAAATGCAATACAGAATAAGTAAAGAGGAAGTACTGGAATACCTGGCTAACCTAAATGAATTTAAGTCTCCGGGACCAGATGACCTACATCCAAGGGTATTAAAAGAACTGGCAAATGTAATGTCACAGCCATTAGGTATAATCTTTGAGAATTCCTGGAAGACAGGAGTAGTCCCAGCAGACTGGAGGAGGGCAAACGTTGTCCCCATCTTCAAAAAGGGAAAAAAGAGGATCTCAACAATTATCGCCAAGTTAGTCTGACACCAATACCAGGAAAGATTCTAAAGCAGATCATTAAACACAGAATCTGTGAACATTTAGAAGGGAATGCCATAGTCACAAAAAGTCAACATGTGTTTCAAAGAAATAAGTCATGCCAGACTAATCTGATCTCCTTTTTTATATTTTAAAAAAATCTGATCTCTTTTTTTGATAAAAGCTTGGTAGACGAAGGGAATGCTGTAGATACAGCATATCTTTATTTCAGCAAGGCCTTTGACAAGTTCCCCCATGATATTCTTGCAAACAAGCTAGGAAAATGTGATATAACTCTTACACGGATTTGTAATTGGTTGACCAGCTGAACCCAAAGGATGCTCAGCATTAGCTCCTCTTCATAGTGGAAGGAAGTGACAAGTACGATGCCACAGGGTTCTATCCTGGGCCCAGTTCTATATCAATGACTTGGATAAAAGAGGGCATGTTTATCAAATTTGCAGATAACATCAAAACCGTCTAATTAAAAATAATAATTGTAAGCTGCTCTGATAGCCTTTAGGGCTGAAGGGCGGGGTATAAATACCATTGATAAATAAAATAAATAAATAAATTAGAAGGAGTAGCTAATACGCCAGAAGACAGGATCAAAATTCAAAATAACCTTAATAGATTAGAAAGGTGGGCCAAAACTAACAAAATGAATTTCAGTAGTGACAAATGTAAGGTACTGCATTTCAATAGGAAAAAAACAAAATGCATAGATATAGGATAAGGGACACCTGGTTTAATGAGACTACACGTGAAAGTGGTCTTGGAGTCCTAGTAAACCATAAGTTGAACATTAGTCAACAGTGTGATGTGGTAGCTAAAAAGGCCAATGCAATTTTAGGCTGCGTCAACAGAAGTATAGTGTCTAGATTGAGGGAAGTAATAGTGCCACTCTATTCTGCTCTGGTCAGGCCTCACCTGGAATACTGTGTCCAGTTCTGGGCACCACAATTCAAAAAGGATGTTGACAATTTGGAGCGTGTCAAGAGGAGGACAACCAAAATGGTGAAGAGTCTGGAAACCATGCCTTATGAGGAGACCTGTTACAGACTGCCAAAATAAAGCTGCTTCAGGTCTCTTTGGAGGTATTCTGTTTAAATGATGCATGCATCCTAAGAATCCGGAAGCTGCAACAAAGCTGGACTCCAGTGCTTAGGAATGGAGTGTGGCTTTGGCGCGACCTCCGGACTCTTAGGACCCATGCATCATTTAAATAGCATACCTCCAAAGAGACCCAAAGCAGCTTTATTTTGGTAGTCTGTAACAGGCCTTAGTGAGCTGGTTATGTTTAGCCTGGAGAAGATACAATTAAGAGGTGATATGATAGCTCTGTTTAAGTATTTGAAGGTGTGTCACACTGAAGATGGAACAAGCTTTTTTTCTTCTACTCCAGAGACTAGAACACGGAACAATGGATGCAAGCTACAGGAAAAGAGATTCCACCTCAACATTAGGAGGAACGTCTTGACAGTAAGGGCTGTTCGACAGTGGAACATACTCCCTTGGATTGTAGTGGAGTCTCCTTCCTTAGAGGTCTTCAAACAGAGGCTGGATGGCCATCTCTTGGGGATGCTTTGATTGTGTGTTCCTGCATGTCAGGAGGTTGGACTGGATGGCCCTTGCTGTCTCTTCCAACTCTATGATTCTATGAGAATGCTGTTTGATCCATCTTCCTTAAGTACGTAAATGGTCTCTAGAGAGGTAGTCTAAAGGGATTATCACACCCGAGGCTTATCATGGTTAAACTGCTAGCAAAATGCTCCAGAAGTGTGGAGGTGTGATAGCCAGTCATGCTTCTGAAGCATCATTGAAATGTCCCCTTGCCTCTCCCATTGTCAAAGCTTTTGCTGTTTTTTGCAGAACAGCCATTTCTTCAATAACAGGAACTTCCGTTATGACAAAATGGTTGCTCCACAAATGCTTTGCTGACAGAAAAGGCAAGGAGACACTTCAGTGACTCTTCAGAAGAGCGACCAGCTATCACACCTTCGCACTTCTGGAGCCTTTTGCCAGTGATTTAAGCATGGCAGGGACGTAGCCAGGATTTTGGGAAGGGGTGGCTTGGGCACGGCACCGTGCACATGCCACAGGCACACTCCATTCATTGTATTCCAGTGCAGCCTCTTGCCTACATCACTGAGCATGGTAAGCCTCTATGTGATAAGCCCCTAAGAAGTTTTTTAAACGTTGATTCACATTTGTCTCTTTTGCCCTTATAGGCAACTGCAGGTATGACAGAAGGAACTGAGGTTTTCTCATTGTTACATAGTTACAAACACCAAAACATTACAAAAACAACAACAACATAGTATATAGAGGATGTCATCCAATTTGCCTTGAATAAACAGTGGGCCCTTCCCTTATGCATGGGATCCGTTCTAGATCCGCCCACATAAGGGGAATTCCACTAATGCTTGCACCCCATTGAAAACAATAGGGCACATGCTTGCCATATGTTCAATTGTCACACAATAGAAGATATCAGCATAAGCTTGAAGCCGTATATAGTGCGCCCGCGCATGGCATGGGTGCACTGTACAGTGTCTATGCATAGAAGTTTCACAGAACAAACTCGGTCTTCCACATTGAAGCCCTTATGGACACACTTACCAGTCTGCTTGCAAATAACATTCTCTTTATGGTATTTGGTAAAACAAGCAAGTACTTTAGAACAGAAATTGACTAGACATACAGCTTATTGGCTGTGCAATGTATAGTCTCAGCCATCTCAAATAGAACCTCAGTATTCCTCAGCTATGACATAACATAGAAATAGTTTTTAAAGATATACATAAACCCATATTCAAAATAAGCAAGAAGAAATTTTGCTGCCAATAAATTTGTTCCATCTCCTCAGCTATTGCCCAAGTAAACTGAGATGCAGTCTTTGAAAACAATAACAAAGCAAGGCTCATTTAAGGGTCTAGGACTTTAATAACAGCATGGATAATCTCCAATATAGTAGGAGATAGCATGGAAAGGGATCTACAAATATATTCTGGGCCTTTTCCAATGGATCTAAATTATTCAGTGTTATCCCCATAGTGTAATTGTGGCCATGATATCATTCTAAAATTGCTTAAACTTTTGCATATCAGAAGCATGGCCTGACAAAGAGATTTTGCTGCCTGAAGCAAGGTTGCAAGAAATACCTCTTTCCCCTAAATTCATGGTCATGCCCAACCAAGTTATTTTGGTACTTGAAGCAGAAAACCCCACAAGTAATTCCATGTACCTGTCAGAAAAATAAATACTATAATAAACATTACAAACTAGCTTCTGCCATTTAAAGACCCACACATTCTCCTTCTAGAAAGCCTCTCTGTGCCTACTGGTAGGACCTCCTGTGGATAGAAAATGAATAATCCAGTAAGTGTTTTTATCAACTAGAATGTAATTGACAATACCACACACTTGATTACTGGAAAACAGTCCTAGGTACTTCAAAGAAGAAGGTTAAAGAGCTTCAGTACTATTTAATGTAAAACAGGATGATCTAAAAAAAACCAAACCTTATAAATCTTGGGCTGCTTAAAATCAGAATTTTAAATTCAAGTTACCCTTCTTACAATGCACTGTACTGTATTGAAGAAGGAGGGCGGGAGACCACAGAAAACAAAACCCACTAATTCTTATCACCAAATTCCAATAAATCCATCGTAAAACACATTGTGAAAGCTAGAGTGGGGTAGTGGTTTGAGTGTTGGACTAGGATTCTGAAGATAAGGGTTCAAATCCTTGTCCTTTGAATATGATGGTGTTGTTTATTTTAATGTATGTTTTAACAGTTGTTTAATTTGGTGTTTTAGGGGAGGGTGGGAATTATTTGGATATGAGGGTTGTATGTATCTTTTAATCTGTGAGCCACCTCGATTGTCATGGACAGAGAGGTAGAATATAAATATGTTGTTGTTGTTGTTGTTGTTATTGCTTGGCATGGAAACCCACTGAGTGATCTTGGGTAAGTCACACACTCTCAGCTTCAGAGGAAGCCAGAGGCAACTTCCCTCTAGACAAATCTTGCCAAGAAAACCCTGTGATAGGGTTGCCATAAATCAGAATGACTTGAAGGTACACAGCACACACACTGCATTGTAAACTAAAATGTTCAGTCGGCTCTTGGTATCCATGGGCACGCCATCCATGGCTCCAAGCCTCCAGGAACAGCAAGCCTGCATCATCCCCAATGGCAGCGCGTGCATGCGGCCACACCACCATTAAGTTCCATTGTCTTCAATAGCATCATGGCCGCTTGTACATGCTGCCACAAGACAATGGGGGCTTTCCCTAATGGCAGTGAGGCCACATGCACATGCCACCATTGGGGACAATGCAGACTTGAGGTTCCGCAGATTTTAGCATCTGATACTGAGGGCTGACTGTAGTTACAGGAACACCATAAAGTCCCATGAAAATCTTCCCTGAAATCTCCAGTAGTGCCAAGATAGGTTCAGATGCCATGGCTACAGAAATTATGTCTATGCAATGTAGATACTTCCTTTGATTATGGAAAACTTAACTGTCCCAGTGCACTGAGGATGGGGACCAGTTTTCAGGTTGGCTGAGAGATCAAGGCCACTCTTTTTTTGTTCTTACAGAGGAAAGGCTGGGTGGCGGGATCTGGCAATATATCTGAGACTGAGGTCTAATTTGCACTGCAGAAATAATGCAGTTTGACACTGCTTTAACTGCCATGTCGCAGTGCTGTGGAATCCTGGGATTTGGAGTGCACAAGTGCCTTCTGAGAGAAAGGGCTAAACATCTCACAAAACAACGAGTGGAGGTCTTTAACCAGAGCCTAGATGACCATATGTTGGGGATACTTTGATTGAAAGTTCCTGCATGGAAGAATGGGGTTGGACTGGATGGCCCTTGGGGTCTCTTCCAACTCTATTCAAGTTAAACTAGCAGTTAAAATTAGATTAAAAGGATTAAAAAGACAGGTGGATGATAGGGTAACTATAGGCAGAGAGCAGTCTGCCTATAGCTATCCAATCATCCACCTGTCTTTTTAATCCTTTTAATCTAATTTTAACTGCTAGTTTAACATGAATGCATTTAGAATGTGTATGTTGAATGTCATTTATGTTGGGAACTGTTTGGGGATTGTAGATTTTTATGATTTCTGTATTATGTAATTGTAATTTTGTTATTTTTCCACTTCTTCTCTTCCCACCTTTCCACCTTCTCTCTCTGTGCACACTCCTTCAAGTTGTCTGTTGACTTATGGTGACCCCATTAATGTTGTAGGGTTTTCTTAGGCAAAGAATACTGAGACACGGATTTGCCCATTCCTTCCTCTGAC
Organism: Sceloporus undulatus; assembly: GCF_019175285.1. Classification (NCBI taxonomy): domain Eukaryota; kingdom Metazoa; phylum Chordata; class Lepidosauria; order Squamata; family Phrynosomatidae; genus Sceloporus; species Sceloporus undulatus. Next base: position 98,072,899 of record NC_056526.1, read on the forward strand.
ATATAGTTTACATCATCTCGCATTCGTTGGCAGTCTCCCATCCAAGTACTAACCAGGGCTGACCCTGGTTACCTTCCAAGATAAAACAGGGTCTTTGGCCCCTACCACTAATTCTACCAAACCCATTTTAATTGCTTTACAAATGTCCAGATGCCCCCCTCCCCATTCTGTGAGGTAAGGCAACATGATTGCACAATTAAAGCTGTCTGAAATCAGGTGTAAATGGGTTTTAAGCATAGTTCCTCACTTTACAGCACATTATCTTTATTTATTCAGAGACTGTTACCAGTCACTCTTGTTTTCTTTTCTCACCCTTTAAAGTTCTAGATACTTATTATAGTAATCTAGATTAAAGACCTGTTCAGCAGTGGCTGAAAAGCAAAGCTAGCTAGAACTTGTTTTGCTTACCATGTTTCAGATATGACTTATGATCTGAGTGGGAACGGTTTCTCTGTTTGCTTAGGAGATCTCTTCCACTGCTTTTAAGTTGCTTTTTTCATCACTTTTAAATTATTGTATTAATATTTATTTTCAATTGTGTATAACGTTTGGGAGGCTGTATTTGGGAAAGGTCTTGCTGAAATTCTAAGCTGGAGAGGCCTCTGGGTCAAACTCAGAGCCAGGCACTGAAGCCAAGCCAGGGAGAGTAAACAAGCAGCATGCTGCAGGAAATGGCATTGGGATGAAGTCAGAGAGGGGATGGGGGAGAGAGTCTGACTCCAACAGTTTCAAGTATGCCATAATTGTGAGCCAAGAGAAAGAAAGAAGAATTGTGCATGATAACAGTGTCCACTTTTAAGGGCTGGACCGCCCAGCTTAAGGATTTTGTTTGGAGAGCAAGAGTAGTCGCTTATTGTGAATATCTCTTTTCACCACTTAAACAGAGGATATGTATATTTGCACATATCTCCTGTTGGTGAATAAGCTCTTTTTCATACTACACAATTTTCATGTTACACAATTTATAGTGCTATGGTTCCATTTTAAATGCCATATATATACTATAGGGTATATGTGCCATATAGGAGTCAGACAAGGCTGTATCCGTTCACCCTATCTGTTCAACTTGTATGCAGAACATATTATAAGAAAAGCGGGCTTGGATACAGAAGATGGAGGAGTGAAAATAGGAGGAATAAATATCAACAATCTAAAATATGCAGATGACACCATAGTACCTTTCAACTACTAAGGAAGATCAAGGAAAAAGTGCAAAGGCAGACTTAATGTTGAGCATAAAGAAAACAAAAATAATGACCACCAAGGACCTTCACAAGTTTAATCTAGACAATGAAGAAATAGAAATGGTAAAATAATTCTCATACCTGGGATCAAACATTGATAGAAATCAGAAGATTAGGAATGGGAAGGACAGCTATGAAAGAACTAGAAAAGATTCTAAAATGCAAAGATATACAACTGAGCACAAAAGTTAGAATCATACAAGCTATTATATTTCCTATTACCATGTATGGATGTGAGAGCGGGACTGTTAAGAAAGATGATAGAAAGAAATCAATTCATTTGAGACTGGTGCTGGAGAAGAGTGCTGAGGATCCCATGGACAGTCAAAAGGACAAAAAAATGGGTCCTAGAGCAGATCAAGCCAGAAACCTCCCTGGAAGACAAGATGATCAAAATGAGGCTGTCGTACTTTGGACACATCATGAGAAGGAAGGATTCATTGGAAAAGACAATAACGCTGGGAAAGGTGGAGGGAAGTAGGAAGAGAGGAAGGCCACATGCCAGATGGATGGACTCTATTGAGGAGTTCATGGGTTTTATGGGATTGCAGGAATTAAGCAGAGCAGTGGAGGAGGGGGGTCTTGGAGATGTATTATCCATAGGGTCGTCATGAGTCGGGATCAACAAAAGGTCAGTTAACAACAACAATGACATATGTATTTTCTCTTTATAGTATAGTATATATACTATATAGACTACTAGATAGATAGATAGATAGATAGATAGATAGATAGATAGATAGATAGATAGATAGATTACTATAGGATCCTGAGATTTGTAGTTTAATGGGCATATTTAGCATTCTCTGTCATAGAGTTCTAGTACTACAACAAATTACAAACCCCAGGATTCTTAGCCATAACAGGTAAAGTAGGATCAAAGTGCTGTAACTGCGCAGTGTGAAAGAAGCCTACATCTCTTTATTACTTGTACACTTTACTAACACAGAGATGCGAAAGATGCGTGGTTTGTGTTCCACATGTACCTATCATGCCTTTCGGTGTGAAGTGGGCTGCAACAGGAAGTGCTGATGGTATATATGGAAAAGGCATTCATCAAAAGATACCCAGGTATTTTTACTGATAAATTTTTTATCTTGTTCATGGGTTATCTGTATTCTCATTCACTGAGACAGGACCACTATAAATTGATACAGTGCTGTATTCCTGTGCCTCATACATTATGTACCCAATGCTGCAATAGACTGTTTCCTGGGATGGTGTGAAAAGAGGGTAAGAATAGCAGGTAAGGGCAGAACAACTGAATACAACTGCAGCCCTCAATCCAACCTTCTGAACCAAATCAGCAAAATACCATGATGATGGAATACACCAAAAATGTTGATAAATGTCATCAGGAAGCTGGTTACTAATAAGGGTAGACAAAGCTGTCAATTTCCATTTCTCCACACTTCTAATTTTTCTTAAAATTTAGTTTATTTCAGACTTTGAGAATTTTTCCACTCTTGGTTCATTGTAAACTTCTGTTGTGTTTTCATCAAAATCTGTACACATCTTATACACATTTTACTAAGACAACTATATTTGCAAGCAATTTTGCCTAATATCTAGATTTTTTTGCTATCAATTTATCTGATACAATGCGCTATTAATGTTATCTTCACTAATATACTGGTTTTTGTTTGCACTGTCCCCTAATAGATACTTTTTGTGTGCATTTTTGTTTGGAGAATTCTGTTGCAAAAAGAGGGAAAATACATAAGAAAGAAAAAGGAACTGATGCAGTGCTCTCCATTATCAACATTAAATCAACTCAAGCAATACACAAACACATCCAGGATACAGACATGAAATACATGATGACAAAGAGTCCATCCAGCTTCTTGATTATGCATGATGTTTGTTATTATTGTCTGGGTATATACATTTTGGAAGAACTAAGCTGAACCTGGGATGTATATATGCAGTCACAAAACATATTGTCCAAATAACTAGTATGCTAGGCAAAACGTCTAGATGGTTTTCTGAAGGAGTCCTTCATACTACTTTGTTCCATAATCAAAACGTGATGTAATCAAGGTAATATCCAGCACTACCTCTTTTTTCTATCCTGATTGTAAAGGCTATGGAAACTCTAAGTTGATACTGGACAGCTGTAATGGTTTGGAGGCAAATGAACACACCAAACCATCCAGATAAACTGGAAATATTTCCAACAGGAAGGCTTGTTTACTCGGTGATAGAGGTATTTAGGCATTACATTTTTAGGTGGCAGAAATGGCTCAGCTCTGCCTGTGTGCCAACTGCACCAGTTTCTGGAGAAAACTGAACAAGTGTTTTGTTCCTGTACATATCTTGCTCTACAGATGATTTGTTCTATCTCCACAATAAGGACACATTCGTGTGACATCACCAGCTTGCAGGTATACCAGCTCTCTCACAGCGCTAGTTGATAAACAATTGATAGCATTGATACCTGGGTGTAATTCTCAAGAGTAGCCACCTTGCATAGAAGTACATGTTCCATGACCAAGCACACTTTGCTGACAATCTGACCAGTTGCTGACCATCCCAGGGCAAAGAGATTTATCATTTTTTTCATACATCATCTGGCTAGCAAGCCACTGGACTGTTATCATGACCTGCCTTCCTCACTATTCTCTATCTCTCCATGTGCAGACACAAGCTGTCTACAGTCTCAAAAAGTATGTTCTGGTCATGTGGTCAACCACATAATCCCCCCCTCACAGCCCAGTACTTGCAGCAGCATAGGGCATACATTCAGTGGTCTCACCAACAGTTTCTCAGCAACTTAGCTGTAAAAGGAGAGAAGCCCCCACCCAGCAGCTAAGAGAGTTAAGGTGACCAATATGCCATTCACATTACACTGTCATAGAAGTATTATTCCACTGTAATGACCATTGTTTCATCCTATGGAATCCTGGGCTTTCTAGTCTGGTGAGGTTCCTGGAGTTCTCTGGCTGAGAATTCTAACTGCTTTCCTCTGCACTGCAAATCCCAGGATTTTATGGGATGTTGCTGTGGCACCTAAAGTGGAAATATAGCACCATAATGTTGTAGCCCCAAGCGCTATCACTGCATAAACATAAGTGATACTTGGGAGCCCTGTTGTTTCTCTGCTCCTCCTCCTGGTAATTGATAGAAATAGCAACTGGTTGATAAAGCAGCACTGATAGGTGGATGCTGCTGAGAAAACAGAACTCCTGAGTTTCCACCATGAACTGAGATGGGAAAGAAATCAGACACAAAAAGGTGGAAAGCTTGCACAGATCATTGCCCTTCCCATTCCTGAGAGAAACAGTGCATGAAAATACAGATTTTGGCAGGCACCACAGTTTAACAGTATTATTATTATTATTATTATTATTATTATTATTATTATTTATATAGCGCTGTAGATTTGCACAGCGCTGAACATAAAAACAATAAATATAAAAGAGTAAACCTGCCTATGGTGTACAATCTAAGAAATAATAGGATAATACATATAAAATACATAGCAATACAGAAAATGATTCAATAAAAGAGGCAACAAAAGAACATCAAATAGCAAGTGACAATCATGCAATGCCTGGGAATGCTTCTCTGAATAGGGTGGTCTTCAACTCCGTTTTGAAGCTGGTTAAAGAAGTGATGGCTCTTGCTCGCGGGGGAAGAAGGTTCCAGGAGTGAGGGGCAGCGAGTCAAAAGGGGCGAATCTGAGATGGGGCAGAGGAAATCCTGGTCTGGGATAGCTGACCTTGACTACCAGAGCGGAGGGCCCGAGTGGGAAGGTGAGGAGAAAGAAGGTCTGATAAGTAAGGAGGGGCCAGCCGATGGAGGGCTTTAAATGTCGACAGCAGGAGCTTATACTGAATACGGAAAGGGAGGGGGAGCCAGTGAAGGGATGCCAACAAAGGAGAGATATGGTCAGAGTGGTGGGCGGATGTGATAACGCGTGCAGCTGAATGCTGGACAGAAATTAAAGGACTTAGGTGAGAAAGAGGAAGCCCAGCCAGAAGGATGTTACAGTAATCAAGTCATGAGACCACTAGGGCATGGACCAGAATCTTGGCAGTGGAGGCGGAGAGATATGGTTGGATTTTGGCAATATTGTATAAAAAGAATCTACAAGCCTTGGCTGTGGTCTGGATCTGAGGGATACACGACAGAGAAGAGTCAAAGATAAAACCAAGACTGCGAGCTTGCTGGACTGGTTGAATGGAAATGTTGTCCACAGAGACAGAAAAGGAGTGTTGAAGGGTGGACTTAGGAGGAAAGACAAGAAGCTCCGTCTTGGACATGTTGAGCTTCAAACGCCGATGGCGCATCCACTGTGAGACAGCTGTGAGACAAGACAAAACTTGCTGTTCAAGCCTTGGAGAAAGGTCAGGGGTGGAAAGATACAACTGGGTGTCATCGGCATACAGGTGGTAGGAAAAACCAAAAGAGCTAATGAGTTTACCTAAGGACAGTGTGTAGAGAAAAAACAGAAAGGGACCCAGAACAGAGGCCTGGGGCACCCCAACAGATAAGAGAACAAAGGACGAAGTCTGACCACCTGTGACCACTGCAAAAGATCTGTCTGACAAATAAGATCTAAACCAGTCAATAACAGAGTCTGAGAACCTAAGGTCAGAAAGTATATCAACTAGAAGACCGTGATCAACGGTGTCAAAGGCTGCAGACAAATCAAGGATGAGAACAGAGTAAAGGCCTTTAGCCTTGGCCCGTAAAAGGTCATTCAAGATCTTAGTGAGAGTTGTCTCTGTAGAATGCCGTGGGCGGAAACCAGACTGAAAGGGACCGAGAATGGAGTTGGCTTCAAGAAACTCAAGACAGTGAGAATAAACTTAGAAAGAAAGGGAAGAAGAGAAATCGGATGATAGCTAGACAAAGAGGAGGGGTCAAGAGAAGGATTTTTCAGAATTGGGGAAATGAGAGCATGTTTGAAGTCCGACGGGAAGGAGCCTGTAGAGAGAGAGAGAGATTGAAGATATGGAGAAGCGAGGGCAGAAAGGAGGGAGCTATAGAAATTAGAAGATGAGTAGGAATTGGGTCAAGAGAATAGTTTGCAGGTTTGGAAGAGTTCAGAAGTGTATAGAGTTCATCCAAAGAAGCAGGAGGAAAAACAGAAAAATTTTTAGGCGAGGGCAATAGAAGATTATGCACAGAAGAAGAATCGGGAAGGACTATCTCAGAGCAAATGGTGGTAATCTTTGAGATGAAATAATTAGCAAAGTCGTTAGGAGAGAATGATGAAGAGACAGGAGGAGAGGGAGGTTTAAGCAAAGTGTTGAAGGTGGAGAACAAACGCTGCGGGCGCCTCTCATTGGCAGAGATCAATGATTTGTAATAATTCTGTTTTGCCATAGACAGGGCGCATGAGAAGGAAGAAAGAACAAATTTGTAATGGATAAAATCAGCCCACTGATTATTATAAAAATGTTATTATTTTATCCCACCTTTTTTCCAGTCCAAGATTTATGGTGGACCTGTGTCATCAGAGGTTCACCTCATCCAGCACCTGATCTGATTTTGACTGCACCTCTTTCATACCCAAGTTTCAATTTTTTTACCCATATCCAATCCATTACTGATGAGTGATACCAGTTTGCAACCAAGACAGCTTTGTTGGACTGAAAAGATTTTCCACAAAGATCCACTGGACGTCAAAATTCAAACAACCTCTCCCAGCAGTTTTATTCGGAGAGCCTTATTTGGAGAGCAGCTTAGGAACACCCAATCTACGAGACAATTGGTCTCTCACATATGAGTTCATGCATAAGGTCTGCCCTTTATTTTAAAAATATTTCATAAATAGTTTAATCACTAAACTTTAGGCTTTACAAGAGAGCGGCATGAAACCTGGAAAAAAAATCTTATCAGAACATCCCTGGAAATGCTCTCAAAAGGAAATATTTTAAAGTAATTAGACACCATTATTCAGTGCACCAATAAAGTAACTTCACTCTTAGTCATTACAGTATCTTACTTTTGAAACGAAGCTTCATTATACCTTGATCACCCCAAAAATAATGGGTTACAAATAATCAGATTCTTTGCAATTTGTACTTGTAATCTCTGCACATTTCAATTGGAATACCCTAGCATTCCTAGAAAGTTTGGGGCTGGGGGACAGTCCAAGAACAGATTAAGCCAGAATTTGGAAGTCAAGATGACTAAATTGAGGCTGTCATACTTCAGCCACATAATGAGAAGGCACAACTCATTAGAAAAGACAATGATGCTGGGGAAGGTGGAGGGAAGAAGAAAGAAAGACCGCATGACAGATCGATAAACTCAATCAGGAAGACCACAGGCATGAGACTGCAGGACCTGAGCAGGAAGGTGGAGGATAAGGGGGCTTGGAGTCATGAGTTGCAATCGCCTCAAAAGTAGATAATAACAACAACAACTAGGAGATTTGGGGCAGAAAATAGTAAGCTATATGTTACTATTTTTCACGAAAGGCACATTAATGCAAAACCATTTTTATTCATAAAATGTGCTTCCTCTCACTTCTCTTTTATATGTATCTTTTTCACTATCATCCATCACCATCTAACACCATATCTTCAACCAGCTTATATGTACTTATCTCTGTAAATTTTGAGGGCAAGATATCCTTCCCATCCATCCACGTATGCCACTGAGGCAATATTGTCTGGCACCATAACAATGCTGCTCCCTCAGAACAGCAAAAATCCAATACAGTATCAATAAATCCTATTGTGATTTCACCAGCACCCCTAGTTGGGGACCTAGAACATGTTTGGTGCATAGCTTGAAGACCACAAAAACTAGGCTTCTAAAAGTTGGTGTGGATACTAAGGGGCATTAGAATGGATTTGTTTTAAAGAAAGTAGTTGTATTTAATCAAAATGTTTACCACCTGTACTACCAGCTTCAATCACTAAATGGCACACTTTTCTAACAAGGAAAGATGAAACTTGGAGGTAGGTTTGGGATATTCGTTTCTTTGGAGGGCCTCTAGCCAATGCCATTTAGAGGATCTTTGCAGGTCCTCTAAACTTTTCCAAGAATTAAGAGAGATTGAAAGTGGGGTGGGGGAGATAAGAGGAAAAGAGGACTCTGTCATTTGGTAAATGGTGAGAGAGAGTGAGCAGAAGAAAGGCTGAACAATAGCAATAGCAAGTACATTTCTATACTGCATATAATAGCAAGTACATTTCTATACCACATACAAGCATAAGGGTCCAGAAAGAGAAAGACTAGCAAGATGGAAAAGAGTGGAGGGGTAAAAGTGAGAAGAGGCAGGGCAGAGAGAAAGAGACAGCACCAGATTAAAGGAGATAAATCGCTTTTGAAGCTGAGAATTTCTGCCAGTAATGTATGAAATAATGGTAGCATTACAAATGGCAGGTCTATATCAGATATATGCATTTTAGAAACTGCAGAGTTGGGAGCTCAGCAAAACTAGGTCTGAATTCCTTCCCGCATAGTTCCAATGTGGGGCAGCCAGTTTTTGGTCACTTTGTGGACATACTTATGTATGTGTATAAGCACCACCCAAACACACACACCCAAACATCTCTTAGCAACATGATGTGAGGTCGGGCGTCTGAGAATGTATTATTACAGTATTTTAGAAGAACATCTCATTATCTGTATTTTGGAGATTTTGAATGTTCCCATTTACCTTTGAACAACAGAAAACCAAAGTGACATATAAAATATATTCTAAAATATATTCTCTACCTTCTTCTGTTCAGAACCTGATTTTTCTATGCAGTCCGCCATCTGCAGATTTAACTATCTGTGGACAGCGAGCCCTCGTTTTTCTTAATGGTGGTGTGTGCATGCAGCCATACATGAGCAAACACAGATTTTGGTATCTGCAGGGGGGGGGGGGTTGGAATGGATGCCCCACAGATACAGAGTTCCGACTGTAATATTATTTTGGTAAACTGATCATTATTTAAGGAAGATCTGTTTGCAAAAATTGTGGGCTTCTCTCTCACTAAAATTTCTTTCTTTCTTTCTTCATTCATTCATTCATTCACTCACCCACTCCTTTCTTTTAAAAAAATCATTTTATTAAATATAAACACAATCACAAACACATTTTGTATTTATTTCTAAAATACAAACAATAATGACAAGTAAACAATAACTAAGCAAACATAACTAAACTAATAAAACATTGATTGTACGCCATTTGCAGATTGTATGCTATATGCTGTTTCGATGATGCCTGTAAAGTGCAAATTTATGACACTATATAAATAAACATTAATAATAATAAGTAAATAAATAAATAATTAAATAATAATTAAGTAAGTATTCTTTGCCTAAGAAAACCCTCTCAAATTAACGGGGTTGCCCTAAGTCAACAGGCAACATGAAGGCAAATGCACTCACACACCTGCCTGTCCACCAGTATTGGCCTTGTATGAGAAGGAGATGCCTGAGGTTAAATGGGAGAAGCTGGGCTCCAGGTTTGCCATGGCAGGATGGGAAGGATGTCCTTCAGGACTGGAGCTAGCCTTACATAGGTTTAGAAAGGAGAGCTGCTCCCTCTTTTGAATGGAGGGTGGGACATTACAATTACAGGCTGAGTCTCCCTTATCTGGAATTCTGAATTTGGAAACTCTCCAAAAACCAAAACCTCTTTTCATGGGTGGCTGAGATAAGTGACATCTTTGCCTCCTGATGGTTCCATGCACACAGGCTTTGTTTCATCCACAAAATGATTAAAAATATTGGATAAACCTCTATTCAGGCTATGTGTATAAGGTGTAGATGATACATAAATGAATTTTAAGATACAGCTGTGTTAGTCTGTAGAATCAATACCTCTGAGACTCAACAAAAGAAAGAAGTTGGCAGCAGGAGCCTTCCACCATTTAACTTCCAAATGCATCTCAGGAAGAAGACTTTAGTCCACTAGGACTTTATCACACGGAGGCAAATTGGTTAAATCCTGTGCAGAAACGGGATTTTATAATCCGCAAAACACTCACTTTTGCAGGTTTTTTTTCAGATGCATTGGCGTCAATGAGAAATAATGTGACATTAATCCAAAAGCAAAGTTGACAAACCACACTCCTTTTTACTTTTGGGAAGTTCCCGAAAATAAGAAGGGACAGGTTTTGTTGACTTTGCATTTGGATTAATGTTGCGTTATTTCCAATTGACGCAAACGTCGTCTGAAAAACTACCCACTTTTGCGGGTAATTTCTGTTCAGGTTAACCCTGAACATCATGTGAAAAACAACCCACGTTTGCAGGTTTTTTCCACTTTAAATCAAGTTTCTTGAGGGGATCCATCCCGTGTGATAATAGGAAAGCTCATATTGCCAGCTTCTTTCTTTCAGTCTCGAAGGTGCTACAAGATCTCTCTACATAAGTGAATGGTGTGCTATCTTATATGCAAATACATAAATCTGAAATCCAAAATCCTTCTCATCCCAAGCATTTCAATGAAGGTAAATTTAACCTGCAATGTACACCTGCTCACCCCTGAAGGAAAGACACTGAGTATGGACTCTGAGCTACTTTTCCTATCATCATGTCCTACATGTTTCTTGGCTAAAAAGGTGGGTGGGTGCTGCTACACGGGAAAAGGAAAAAGAGAAGGACAGTCTTTGTAATGCAATACCTCATTACATTAACATCTGGTGTTGAGCTGGGGCCAAATTCAAGGAAAGGCCATCACTCACAGAAAGACATGGTCTGGTTGCCAAAATGGGCTTTAAAATTAGAATTACTCTGCCACCTGCGAGGCCCATACTTAGCGGGATCAGATGTCCTCACAGAAAAAGAAGGCAAGGCACCTCAAAATGGAGGGCATGCCAGGAAAATGGTGGACATATAAAGGCTAAAAACACTCCTAGAAGCATAAAGGCAGGCTTCTTAGTCCTGCTCAAAATGGAGGGCATTTGGGAATTCCTCCTGAGCAGAAGGCTGAAATGGAGGACGCGTCCAGGACAAAGAAGACGTGTCTGGTCCCTATAACCTTGTGGTTTTGGACTTCAGCTCCCAGAATCCCAGACTATTCTAAGAGTTCCAAAGGCTAGATTAGCTTCCACCTCTAGGAGGGCCTTCACCATCTCAGCCCCCAACCTCTGGAACTGGCTGCCCCTTGAACTCTGCTTAGCCACCTCCTTAGCCCAATTTAAGAAGGGGCTGAAAACCTACTTCTTCGAGCAGGCCTACCCCTGACTATTTCCCCCCAGAATGCCCCCCCCCCCCCCCCCCCCCGTCTGTCAGCATTGTCAAACTGGCACGAATTTTATTGTACTGTACTGTTTTTAAATTATGTTTGTATTATTATATTGTTGTATGCCTTTTGTTGTACACCGCCCTGATTCTAAGAAGGGCGGTATATAAATAAATTTTTTAATTATTATTATTATTGGCCAACAAGGCTGAGGCTTCTGGGAGCTGAACTGTGGTCCCCAAACTGTGCTTTTTATTTTGAACTTCAGCCCCCAGAAGCCTCAGCCATGTTGGCCAATAGTCTGGGATTCTGGGAGCTGAAGTCCAAAAAAAATCCCTTTAAAGGGCACCTTTTGGGGACTCCAAGGTCGTCTGGAGTGTTTCCACAGTGTTTGCCCACAGTTAGACTGGAGGACAAAGTTTCCAGAACTGCCCCTGAGGCTGCTTTAGACAGAGTCCAGTCACACTGGAGAAATAATCCAGTTGGACAAAGCTCTGGTGCCACAACCCACTCCAGTTCCCAGAATTCCACAGCACTGGGCCCTGGCAGCTGGCTGCTCAAGGGGTGTCAAACTGGATTATTTCTCCAGTGTGACTGGACTCTGTCTAAAGCAGGGGCAATTATGGAAACCTTGTCCTCCAGACTAACTGTGGGAACCTAGGGGGAATATGTCTTCTTCCTTCTCTTCTCCCTCGCCCTGCCCTTGGCCGAAGTGGCCTGGGACGGGAGACAGAGCCTTCCACGTAGGCGCTCCCTTTGGCCAGTTAGAGGGCTGCCTTAGTGCCTTTGGCCTAGACTAGGCCCTGTCTGAGGCGCCCCTCTGAGTGCGTTACTATGGCAACGGGCCCAAACATGGCGGGCGCGCCTCTGACTGGAGGCTGCCTGGCGCTGATTGGCTGACGTTGGCCCCGCCCCGCCTGAGGGAGCTAGGTGCCTCAGTGGCAGTGCTGCTGCTTCTGTGGGGGGCCACTTCAGAGCGGAGCTTGGAAGGATGCGGACGGAGGGGCTCCCGCTGCTGCTGCTGGTCTTGCTGCTGTCGGGGCGGGGAGCGATGGGGAGCGAGCGCTGCCCGGCGCGGTGCGACGTGTCCCGCTGCCCGAGCCCCGGCTGCCCGAGCGGCTACGTCCCGGACGGCTGCAACTGCTGCCTGGTGTGCGCGGCGGGCGAGGGCGAGCCGTGCGGCCGGGCGGAGGACCCTCCGTGCGGGGAGAGCCTCCAGTGCCGCCTCGCCTCCGACCAAGGCCCCCCGGGCACCTGCCAGTGCAAGCTCAGCGGCGCCGTCTGCGGCACCGACGGCAGGAGCTACGCCAACGCCTGCCGCCTCAAGACCGCCCAGCGCCAGGCGCTCCAGAGGGGGCTGCCCCCGGTACGCCAGGCCCAGAAGGGCGCCTGCAGAGCCGGTAAGGCCCAGCGCCACCCCCCGCCCCTGCAGGCACCGCTGCCACGTGGGCTGAGAGAGTGTGACCTCCCCAAGGGCAGGTACTGAAAGAAATGACCGGGCTTGCCCATAGAGAATCATTGAAGAATGATTGGCCACAGCGAGTATTCCCCAATGATTCCCTATGGGCAGGTATGGTTTCTCTATGGGCAAGTATTCCCCAATGATTCCCTATGGGCAGGTATGGCTTCTCTATGGGCCAGTATTCCCCAATGATCCCCTATGGGCATGTATGGTTTCTCTATGGGCAACTATTCCCCAATGAATTCCCTATGGGCAGGTATGGCTTTCCTATGGGCCAGTATTCCCAATGATCCCCTAGGGGCATTATGGTTTCTCTATGGGCAAGTATTCCCAATGATTCTCTATGGGCAGGTATGGTTCTCTATGGGCAACTATTCCCCAATGATTCCCTATGGGCAGGTATGAGCTTCTCTATGGGCAGTATTCCCAATGATCCATGGCATGTATGGTTCTCTATGGGCAACTATTCCCCAATGATTCCCTATGGGCAGGTATGGTTCTCTATGGCCAGTATTCCCCAATGATCCCTATGGGCATGTATGGTTTCTCTATGGGAAAGTATTCCCCAATGATTCCCTATGGGCAGGTATGGTTTCTCTATGGGCAAGTATTCCCCAATGACCCCTATGGGCAGGTATGGCTTCTCTAGGGGCAAGTATTCCCCAATGATCCCCTATGGCAGGTATGAGGTCCCTATGGGCAAGTATTCCCCCATGATCCCCTATGGGCAGGTATTCTCCAATGATTCCCTATGGGCAAATACTGTATTCCCCAATTCCCCTATCAGTAAGTATGGTTTAGCTATGGGCAGGTGCTATCATTTGTTTCAGTACATCCCTTGCCTAAGGTCACCCAGTGGGTTTCCATGGCCAAGCCTGGATTCAAACCCTGGCCTCCAGAGTCCAAGGCTTGATCAAGCCACTATGCCATGCTGGCGGTGACCAAAGTTTCAAGTTCTCGATGGGCAAATTTGGGTGCTCAGAGGAAATTACACAGTTTTATTTTTTAAAATGTATTCTTTTAATAGTTATCCATTTTAACATTGTAATAATTTAATTCCTTTTTAATACACCTCTTTTCTATGTTTTTAATTGTATTGTTCTTTCAATATTGTGAGGTTGGTCTGAGTTCCAGTTCTGGGAAAAGAGCAGGAGACAAATAGTAGTAGTAGTAGCAATAATAATAATAATAATAATAATAATAATAAATGGGGGGTGTCTTTCCTTTAATCTGAGGAGAAGGAGGGAACCTCTTGAACTTAACAATGAGATTCCTTCCTCTAGCTTTTAAGGGGCTCCCCCATTCCTCAAGTTCAAGTTCAAGGAACCATTTTGGTTCTAGCACGGAGTGTGGATTAGAGCTGGAAACCCACTTTAGTTTTCCAAAGAACTGAGCATGGTTTGTGACAGTCTCCAGTCACTTGTTACCAGCATCTCATCTCTGTGGGAAAGGTTTTGCAGGTTGTCAAGGTACCTGGAAAACCTGCAAAGCCTGTGGAGAAACCATTGTCTAGTCCAGGAACGGACAACATGCAGGCAATTCCAGGGCTGTTTTTGCAGCTTGCACCTCTGCATACTTTCTAGACTACCCTTTTTCTAGCTTAAGAAGAAGTAGTAGTGATGGTGGTGAAATGGCCAATCCTCACAGCCTCACAGTAGATTACCTTTTAAGTTAAGGTTCTTCCTCTGCAGTATGTAACTTCAGAAATATCCTCCTCCTTCCCCCACAAAGCCACAGGCTTCACATTTTTGGCAAACCTAAAAAATCTGGTTTCTGGATGTAACTGTAGCATCCCTGACAGATGGTCATCAAGCCTCTTCTTAACTTTCTCTGGCAAAGGAGAACCCATCACTCCTGTTCCACTGCTGAATGGCTCAGACTGTTAGAAACCTCTCCCCACATTTTGCATATGTATGTATGTGCCTTCAAATCATCTGTTGATTTATGGCAGCAAGCGGCACTCGGAGGTAGTTTGCCAGTTCCTCTCTCTGAAATATAGCCTACGGCATTTGTTGGCAATATCCCACCCAGGTAATAAACAGGGCTTACCCTGCTTAACTTCCTGCATCAGTTATTATCTGGTGCCTTTAGGGTATTCAGGCAGGCTTTTCCAACCTTCATTTGAAACCACTTCCAAGCTTCACACACTGTTTCTAGTCTTGTCTTCTCGAGCAACCTGAGGAAGCTTGTTCCTTCTGCACAACACCTTTTTCAGATATATAAAGTTGGCTACTGTCCTATCTTCCTTTAATCTTTGCTCCTGTCTACCTAAATTTTCATTTAAGCCGTAAAGTAGGGCTTGATTTCCAGCCCTTACCAACATACACACATGCATATGCACATATGCAAAAGTTGGGGAAAGGTTTCTAACAATCTAAACCATTCAGCAGTGAGTGGTAGATTCTCCTTTGCTCAGGCTTCTATGGATGCTTGCTAATTTGTCAGGATCTTCTATGGATGCTTGCTAATTTGTCAGGCTGTCCAGAATTGTATCCAGTGTTCCAAGTGTGGTTTAACTAACACAAAATAGAATACAAAAGGATCTTGTAGTTCCTTGAGACTAAAGAGACAAAGAAGTTTGTAGCATAAGATGAATCTAATGAAGTGAACTGAATTATAAAAAGCTAATGTTCCAACCTTCTTTCGCTCTAAAGTCTCAATGGTCCCTTTGTATACTGATACAGACTAATGCAGTTAAGTTGTTCAATATGACAGAATGGTCCCTGGCTTATTGCAGTTACCCTGATATCAGGTCATCTTGGTGCTTTACACAGGAGCTGCTGCCAACCCAAATATCCCCAATCCTGTATTTGTGCCTTTGACTTTTTGGGCTTTATATTTATCTCTGTTGAATCTCATCTTGTTAGTTTTAGCCCAGTGTTCCAGTCCTTTTAAATACTGATTCAGTCTCCTGTGATATTTGTCATCCCTCCTAGCTTCAAATCATCTGCTTGTGCAGCCCCTTTTCACCACATCTCGTTTGTTTATTTTAAAAAGTTAGAAGCCTTGTCCTAGGACAGAGCCCTGGAAACAGACTAGTAAATTATCATCATCATCATCATCATCATCATCATCATCATCATCATCATCATCATCATCATCATCCCACTCAAGGCCTCTTTTCTGGGGGATGCTGAGCTGTTACTTCACCTCCTGTTAGTACAGCTATGTTTGCTCAGCTACCTGTAGATCCACCTAATAGTCGTAGCATCTAGCTCACATCAAGTTGTGGCCCAGTTGAGGTGTAATAATCCCAGTTCAGTAAACGACAGAGATTATCAGCCACGGAGTACGTTATGTGCTCACTGGTTCACTCCTTGCTCCTTTTGTTGTATGCCTCTTTGTGCCTAAATCAGCCTCAAGCTTCAAAGTAAGAAGCTGTGATACAAGTCTCCCCTATAAACCAGTTGTTGCTTTAAGTTTTATCAAACTGGGATTGTTGTTTTGAACTAGGCCTGTGTAACATGCTGCCTCTCTAGCATGCCAGAGGATTAAAGTGTATAGACAAAATGTTGAGAAAGAAAACAAAAAGAGTACTATGAGAGACTCCCCACTGTGCCAGTGAATTCAGTCTTATGTGCATTACAAATGGTACATGTGATGTACTGTGCAACAGCCTCACATTTCAAAAAGGCTTTTTAAAGTCTTGTTGCTTTGGCTTTGGGCTTTGGAACAGATCATAAGAGCATCAAAATATGCCGTGTTTGATCAGAGAAGAGCTGCTTGGGTGCATATTCCATTCAGGACAACAGTTACTTAGATGCTTCTAGAAGTTCACAATGAAGGCACGGAGGCAATGACACATCTGCTACTGTTTGTTCCTAATGTCTGGCCTTCTGGCCAATAACTAACATGGCAAATTGCTGGCATTAAACCAATACTGTGTAAGTTGGTCCAAGATCCAGGAAGGAAATGGTGTCCAAAAACACTTCACCGAAAGGCTTAAAACGTTTTGAGTAATCCTAGGCTTTCACTATTAAATATTTATAAAAGCAGTATTATTAGCAACTGCATGTCTCTGAGGTTTTCCTTGAACATAACCATCCTTGACCTGCAGTTCTGTGCACACTTGCTTGGAAAAATACCAGGGGAAATGCAAGTGTAGGGTTATATAGTACTTCTTAATAAACAAGTATAGACCTAAGCTGTATGCAGTGGTGTGGGACAGACAATTTTCTGTGCACAATTTTAATGCTTAACTGTTCCATGAAAAATTGTTTCATAAACTCCATTAGCAATAATAAATGCCATTAGCTATAAGTAATAATAAATGCCTTGCTAAAAGTACAACTAAATAATTATATCAAAGGTCCCTTTGTTCTACTTAAAGTTTGATTAAGGAAAGTATATGCAGTGCA
This sequence comes from Sceloporus undulatus, assembly GCF_019175285.1. Taxonomy (NCBI): domain Eukaryota; kingdom Metazoa; phylum Chordata; class Lepidosauria; order Squamata; family Phrynosomatidae; genus Sceloporus; species Sceloporus undulatus. The sequence goes on from NC_056526.1 coordinate 98,090,110, forward strand.
ATCTTTCAATATTTTCTATACCATAGAATCATAGAATCATAGAGTTGAAAGAGACCACAATGGTCATCCAGTCCAACCCCCTTGCCATGCAGGAACTCTCAATCAGAGCATCCCTGACAGATGGCCATCGAGCCTCTGCTTAAAGACCTCCAAGGAAGGAAACTCCACTACACTCCGAGGGAGTGTGTTCCACTGTCCAACAGCCCTTACTGTCAGTCCTTAATGTTGAGGTGGAATCTCTTTTCCTGTAGCTAGCATCCATTGTTCCGGGTCCTGTTCTCTGTAGCAGCAGAAAACAAGCTTGCTCCCTCCTCAGTATGACATCCCTTCAAATATTTAAACAGAGCTATCATATCACCTTTTAGCCTTCTCTTCTTCAGGTTAAACATCCCCAGCTCCCTAAGTCGTTCCTCATAGGACAGTGATGGAGAACCTGTGGCACACGTGCCAGAGGTGGCACTCAGAGCCCTCTCTGTGGGCACGTGTGCCATTGCCCCAGCACAGAGTTTGCCAGAGTTTGTTACTAGAAACCCAGAGGGACACGGCACTTCGTAATAAATAAGAGGGTTTTGGGTTGCAGTTTAGGCACTCGGCCTCCAAAAGGTTCACCATCACTGTCATAGGACATGGTTTCCAGACCCTTCACCATTTTAGTCGCCCTCCTTTGGACACGCTCCAGTTTCTCAACATCCTTTTTGAACTGTGGTGCCCAGAACTGGACACAGTATTCCAGGTGGGGCCTGACCAAAGCAGAATAGAGTGGCACTATGACTTCTCTTGATCTAGACACTATACTTTTATCGATGCAACCTAAAATTGCATTGGCCTTTTTAGCTGCCGCATCACACTGTTGACTCATGTTCAACTTGTGATCTACTTGGACTCCCTGATCCCTTTCACACGTAGTTTCATTCAGGCAGGTGTCCCCCATCCTATATCTGTGCATTTCATTTTTCCGCCCTAAGTGCAGTACCTTACATTTACCCATGTTGAATTTCATTTTGTTAGCTTTGGCCCAGCTTTCTAGTCTATTCAGGCCATTTTGAATTTTGATCCCGTCCTCTGGGGTATTTGCTACTCCTCCTAATTTGATGTCATCTGCAGATTTGATAAGTATGCCCCCAATTCTGTCATCCAAGTCATTGACAAAGATGTTGAATAATACTGGGTCCAAGACGGACCCCTGTGGGATCCCACTGGTCACTTTTCTCCAGGATGAAAAAGACATTGTTGAGCACCCTTTGGTTTCGGCTAGTCAACCAATTACAAATCCATGTAACAGTTACTTTGTCTAGCCCAAATTTCACTAGTTTGTTTGCAAGAATGTCATGGGAAACCCTGTCAAAGGCCTTACTGAAATCAAGATATACTATATCCACAGCATTCCCTTCATCTACCAGGCTGGTAATTTTATATATATAAAAAGAGATTAGATTTGTCTGGCATGACTTGTTTCTCTGCAACCCACATTGACTTTTTGTGATTATGGAATTACCTTCTAGATGTTCACCAGTAATTTCCAAAGTAAAAGTTTCAACTTGTTTGAATATAGCACTTAAGGAAAACTGAGCAAAGCAGTCCTGCTCTCAGATTCTGCCAAATGAGAGACTGTGGGATTTCACAGAATCAAGATTCATGGTAGATATGCTGCTAGAACACCCCAGATGCTGGAGACTGTATGAAACAGGATGGATTTGTGGCAGAGAAAAGGAGCACGCTTGTTCTGTATCCTCTATTCCAAGATAAGGCAACCAAAGCCCCGAACCCTTGTAATTTTTTTTTGTTTGAAAATGTGCAATTTTTAGGTAATATTTGCCCTGAAATTACATAGAAAGCCCCCCAAACATGTGAAACCACAAGAAAATACTCCTAACAGCACCTCAGGACAGTGTACTAGTTCCAGATACAGTGGACCCTTGTTATACGCTGGGGTTTGGTTCCAAGATCCCCCGTGTATAACAAAATCCGTGTATGCTCAAGTCCCATTACATATAATGATATAGCAAAATGGTGTCCCTTATAAAAAATGGAACATCAAGGTAAATTTATACTTTTTAGGAACATTTTCAAACCGTGTATGCTTGAATCCGTGTATAAAAAAATGCCGTGTATAAGAAGGGCCGACTGTACCACCATTTTCCTTTGCAGTCCCACTGAAAATGGTAGATGAACTGATGACTATTCTGAGATGAGCTGTAGAGGAAAATTGAAGCATTTGGGGCTTGCTGTGGGTGGCTGGCCCATGGAAGGAGTCAGAGGAGGAAATTGCTCCCTGATTCCCGTGCGTTTGCTCACTCCTGTGGTCTGGAAATCAAGTGTTGTGGTCTGAAAATAAGGACAATGAGGAATGGTTGAGGGAGCTAGGTATGTTTAGCTTGAAGAAGAGAAGACTGAGAAGCAGAGATGGAATTAGCTTGTTTTTTAGAGTCCAATGCAGGAAAGGAGGCTCCAACTAAATATTAAGAAGGACTTCTCAATGGCAACAGTTTGGCAATGGAATAGAAAGTGGTGGTCTCTCCTTCATTAGAGGTTTTAAAATAAGTTAGTTGGCTACCCCCCAGGGATGCTTCAGCTGTGGAATTCTGCAGTGACATGGGGTTAGACTTAATGGCCTTTGACCTTTCCAACTCATGACTCTGGATTGTGGCTGTATCCCTGTTGATGGTACAACTTTATATCAGCTCCAGATCTGAGAAAGGAATTTCTCTCCATTAACTTAAATGGGAGGAAGAATACTCCAAATAACATCTGTGTATTGACGATTGACCTGCCCACCTTTCTATGGCATTGCATAGACTAGGACATAACCCAGCAACCTGTCAGTCCACCATCACCATGGACATCCCACATGGGTTTGTGGCATGGGGTGGCACCTTTGGTTTGGATTATACACACTTAAAGTTCACAAGGAAGAACTGTAGTGAGGAGCAACAGGAAAACCAACAGGAAGTACTAGCTAAATGCCTGAGATTTCAAAAAGATTTTGATCTGGAACAATTGCAGTGTTGGTGTCAGCCACAATTGCATGAAGGGAATGTTTCACAGCTGCAGTACCAAAACTGGTGGAGATAAGATTTACCAAATGTATTTGGAGAAGAGCCTCACACAGTGATTTTAAGTTGGGGGTAGGCTGGCAAAGGAAGAGGCAGTTCTGAGTTCATCTCAAGATATTGAGACAAAAGTGTAAAGGTAAGCACCAATCCATCAGTTGTGGTGAAAGTGACTCAGCAGCCTTTGCATCGCTTTCAAAATCCTGTAATTTTATTCTGCTTGCCTGTACTAGTTAGAATTTTCATACTATGTTCTGTGCTGTCCGAATCTTCTAGGTCATCTTGATGTTCAGAACCATCTACAGTTCATTACAGATCAGGTTGTTGCCCATATATAAACTACCATGGCTAAACTGTCCCTCTGTCTGTGGCTGCTCACAGTTGTCAGCTTGATTAAAAGTGTTGAAATGCAGACTTAAGTACCAGGGCCACTTGAGCCAGCCTTGTATACCCCCTTTTTCAGGGGAGTATTGTGTTATTACAGCCATCGTGGTATAGTAGTTGGAGTATTGGACTAGGACTCAGGAGACAAGAGTTCCAATCACTCTTTGGCCATGTAAACTCACAGAGTGACCTTGGGCAAGTCACACTCTCTCATCCTCAGAGGACAATGACAAACCCCCTCTGAACACATCTTGCCAAGAAAACCCCATGACAAGTTTGCCTTAAGATCACTGTAAGTTGAAAACAAAGGCACATAACAACAACAATGCTATGTAAAAGAAGGTGCACATCCTGCTTCTAGACATGAGAACCACCTAGCCACAGGATTACTGTCTTGTTGGGTTTCAGCTTCAGTTTAGTGGCCTTGTTTTGGGCTGTTAACAGCTCCTGGAAGCTGCTGTCTCAGAGGAACCCCCTGTCCTGTACATGTCACTGGGAAGTGGAGGGAAAAGGATAAGGAAAGACTCAAAGGGTGGCCTACACATCATTTTTCTTCCTCTGTATGTGCACTTTGTGTAATCTTTTTTGCCTGACTCAGATACTGAAGTTCAGTTACTTTGGGCTATGGAAATGCCTCATCTGATATTCATTTCTTCGAATGTTCTAATATTAATGTAATGTGCACTTAATAAACAGAAGCTTAAAAATGTAAGTTACATAGGCTAACCTGGTTTCATTCAATTTAGGGCAGGAGAAAAGTTTTCAGAAAAGTTTCCAATTCATAATTGTCTGGAAAACCTTCATCACTGGCTAGAAATACAGCTGTTCAAATAGTGGAACATTATTATTTGGGAGATTCTCTCTGCATTTTGAAGAGTTTAAAAATGTTTTCTTTGGTGTCTGTGTTTAATATTACAGTATTTCTGACTTTTTTTAATTTACAAATACCATTTCATAGTTCTGCCACAGAGCTAATTCATGAAGTATGTGAAAAATGGGCGGTGATTCTCGTTATACTTTCAGTTTTTAAAAGAATAATTATATCATAAATCAAGCCAGTTAATGCAGCTTTGGTAATATGAGTTAGAAGTTATAATTTAATATTTGGGAGCTGGTGAAAAAAACTGCATCTTAGAATTAACAGCTAGCAGTGGTTAGGTGTATAGAAAGGTTTAATGAATGGCTGGTGTAATTCATAAAAAGCCCATAGGATTTCTCCCACATTTTTTTTAACAGATAAGAATTTTTAGAGGATTTTAAATTGCAAGAATAGCAATTTGTGTGTCTCAAAGCCCCAAAGAGACATACCTTTATTGGCCAACCAGAATCCACAAAACATACCATGCAAGCACTTGAAGCTCCACTAACTTCTTCATCAGGCAAAAGAACTTTAAAAACGTATGCTGAAATAATTAAAAATCTTTGCCATTATCTTATACAGAAGCAATAAACCATTTGAAGCGTTTCACATGAGACCATATCTTGATGGAAGGAAGGACTGAAGGGCAACAACAGTGTCTTTCCACTTAGTCACTCCCACATAGCCTTGAAGCCCCAGTGACACATAACCTTTTTCTTTTCACAAATTGCTAGAGCAGGCTCATAATCTGGATTGAACCCTGGCATTGGTGGGGAGGTACCCACTACAGTTCTTCTCAGATTGTCCTCCTGTGTTTGCGCTTTGCCTTGTCTCAGTCTGGTTTAGGGGTCCTGTACTGACAATTGTAGCAGGGTTTAGGGTGGGGGGAATCAGCTGCAGAATTAAGGTCATGTGTAGTTTTGCCCTGAAGAACAAACGAAAGGCTCTTAAACTGTCTTTCCTTTTTTCACAGAGTGAGCAATAACTCTCTCTTACGAAACCCAAATACTAAAACCGGGATAAAACAAAGTAATGGAATTTTTCCAGATGGATGACCTGTTTCTTCCAAAGCCACTTGATGGGATACCTGCAAAGCATAGTAGCATGTGCAGGCAACGATACGAAAGAGAATGTGAGGCCCTAGAATTACAAGCTGAACTGAAAGTTACCCTTGAGCAATATTCAGTGAACGGATTAAGTGTGTTCTCACAAACCCTAATCCATTTCACATTTAATTTTAACAAAATGTGTTCATCCAAAGCTGATTTTGCCCTCAATAGTAGCTAGCTGTTATATGAGGTATTTGGCAAGTGGATGGGTAAACATTTGGTTGATATACTCAAGATGATCAGAGCTTGAAACTATATCCCCTTCATCATATATGTACATGATATCTCAGATGGAGAAAGGGTGAGCAGGCAAACAGACATGGGCTCAGTAACCATATTTTGAGGACAGAGAGAGCTAATGGTGGGTGAACGTTTCTTGAAAGCCCTGTGATACGTGCCTTCATGTGCTGCATCTTTGTTCTCTTTGAAGGTTTTGTTACACTCATTGCTTTCAGAATTGGAACACTTGCATGGAATAAAGTAGAGATAATATTTTAAGAAAACATGTTTGCTCAGGAAGTGAGATCTGAAAATGTTTTGAAAAAATTCCACTGGTAGTTCAGAATAAACTAAATGTAATGATGTTTCCCTGGGCAGGAGCAGATGTGCTCCTCCAGAAAAGCAAAACAAAAACATGTTTTTAGAAAAAGAAAAACATTTCCCCGCCTCTTCTGGGAAATTTGTGTGTTGTTAATTATAATTTTACTCTTGTCTGAGTAAATATAAAATAAAGTATCCAGAATAAAAATGCCTTCTTAAAAGGGTTTTCCGCCTTCTTCCTGCAGGGTCATACCAGCACTTTAGTTTGGGGATATAAGGACTTTTAACTCATTTTAAATTAATGATATTATCCTTTGCTTCATTCTGAAGAGCAAGTATGTTTTAAAATGTTAAAGCATGCTTTGGTTAAAGAAAAAGTAATCCTTTCACTTACTTAATGCTGCTTCTGAGTAACAACACATAGTATTGTACTGCTATTTCATTTCTCTTTTAGACTGTGTTGGCACCTATCAAATGTAGAGTTTGTCTTCTTTCATGCACCAAACAGTCTTATGGTATAGCACAGGCCTGGTACTGTATAGTACAACATTGGCCTAACTTTGTAAGTTCTGATTGTCACATTATTCTGTTGTAGCATCAACAAAGAATCTTTCTTACCTTACATACTATTAAATCTATCATGGCATAAGCTTTTGTGGAGCATAGTCCATTTCATCAGATGTGTGGAATGATGAAAAGTCATCCCAAGCTAACGGATATACACACTCATGGGGGGGGGGGGGGAGAAAAAATATGCATGAGGTCAGAAGGGAAAGCAATGCAAGATAACCAAGTAGTGGTGATTGTGGTAAAGCTAGTATTAAAATAATGACACTGGCAAATCACAGGAGAGTATTGATAAACTTTCTGGCACTTATAGTTTACTTTAGCCACACTTGGACAGATAGTTAAGAGTGTTTTGTTTTTGTTTTTTTTGGTTGTTTCTTCTGTTTAAATATTTGAAGGGATATCATATTGAGGAGGGAGCAAGCTTGTTTTTTGCTGCTCCAGAGAACAGGACCTGGAGCAATGGATGCAAGCTGCAGGAAAAGAGATTCCACCCCAACATTAGGAGGAACTTCCTGACAGTAAGGGCTGTTAGACAGTGGAACAATCTTCCTCGGAGTGTAGTGGAGTCTCCTTCCTTAGAGGTTTTTAAACAGAGGCTGGATGGTCATCTGTCAGGTATGCTTTGATTGTGATTTCCTGCATGGCAGGGGGTTGGACTGTCTTCCAATTCTATGATTCTGTGGTGACCATACAGAGGGTCATACAAAAGCATAGTTGGATACTGTCCCTCACCTACCTACTCTTCCTTTTTTGGTGTTTTCAAGTTTTGAAACTACTTTGGCTCTGCTAGAAGGAAAAAAACCTACTTGGGTGGGGGTGGGGGTTTCCACTTCCATCCCCACCGATTGCCACCACAATTTGGTTGACATTTTTGGTTTTTGACTGGAGAAGATTTTTTGACTTTCTGTGAAATCCATGATATGTCTCCTTATCCCTCTTAACCAAAAATCATTCTACAGCTACCCATTCAGACTAAGAGGAAAGCCAATGTCACCCTCTGCTAGATTATCACAATTTTCAGTCTAAAGCAATCTGAACACACCTTTCATGCCCATTTGGTAATAAGTCCAAGTGAAGTCAATGGCACTTGCTTCTGAGTCAGCATATCTATAGTTATTTTGTCTGCTTCCTGGTCATTATCTGAGGGAGCAAAATAAAAAGAACATGACTAGGAAGATTTGAAAAGACATGTCAAGCCTCCTTTGGAAAGTAATATTGATTTAACCCTGTTTGATTTCTCACAGCAAATCAATGGATATTATAGCAGTTGTTGAAAGTATTTTTGAAGCTGAACTAAATATCATTTTGTATTGTATTCTTATTCAATACAATACACTAATTCATACTTACTTAACTGTAGTCTCTTCGCTCTCCCTCCTATTTTTAATGGTTGATCTTCCATCCTGGTCCATGATTTTTTTAAAGATGAAGAGGACACTTTTCTGGCCCGGAGAGCCACTCCCCACCACCCATTCATGGGAAGTTGGGGAGAAAAATAACTAAACTGGTTTTGCAGTCTGGAGTCACTTACCCAGTACCAAATATCACTTCTCCACAATGAAATGCCCCCCCTGAAATAAAAAGCCATAAAACACAGGTTTACAAAATACTAGAATACCGAAACAGAAATGGAGGAAGTACCAGAGAAGTGGATGAGTGTATTGTGTGGTACATGAGTGTCTCAGGTGTTGCAGTAAAAAGCTCCAGTGTGCCGTTGCTAAAGCTGTGGTTTCCACTTGATTCACTGTATATTTGTGTTTCAAAGTACTGTACAATATATAAAAATTCTGCTTTTGGTGTTTGCAACTCTTTCAAACATAATGTAGCACTCCTTGAATTTGCAGTCATGGGATGGGCATACCAGTTTGAATTCTTCTCAAGCATTACCGGCTGCCAACTACCTAGTGATAAAGTAATTATTATAATCATCACACAGAAGTTCACCATTACTCTTCTGTTACTGCTGCCAAATAACATTGAATTCTTGGTAATGTGCCCTAAATTTTAATTTGAGCTAGCACCCTTTTTGGAGGGAGAGAGGGAGGGGTTGGGCTTACTAGTTTTTTTGTGATTCAAAGTCAAATCACAATAATTCTGTATGGTCATTGACTTTTTTTTTTTTCTGGACATCCACATTCGAATCTTCCCAGAGCCATGAAATCCACTTGGGCCACTCAATCCCTCCCAGCCAGACCACATAACTACTAGGAAGATCAAGTGGAGTGGGTGGAGAACCATGTGTGCCGTTCATTGAGGGAAAGATGGGATACAGATATAACTAACAATTAATAACCTCTGAGTAGAACAGAAGCCAGCATCTTTTAGAGAAGTTAATGTTTGTATAAGGTTCATCTTGTACAGAAATTATCAAAACCTCTAATTTTCTAATTTCTTAAAAGATGTCCATTTCTCTTTGCTAGTACAGGTCATCCACAGCCAAACAGCCCAAGGTTTAAGTTTAACTTCATTGCAGATGTGGTGGAGAAGATTGCACCAGCAGTTGTCCATATTGAACTTTTCCTAAGGTAAATTGCTTGCATTTTAGGACTAAAAAGAGCAGTAATGTTGTCCAAAGTAATTTTTGGTTATCTTTGCCACCATGGGTGCATGTTGATGCCCTGAATTATATGCCAGTGTCTCTGGGTTGTGTCATCAAAGCTCCCCAGAATCCTTGCACTGTATTCTGATTGAAAGCAGATGACTGTTCTCTTATCCAGGAAGGCAGTTCTACTATCTTTTTATGGTAGAATAATAATTTCTCCTTCCCTGAGAATCCCTGAAATATACAAGGATGACCAATGGTAGGTCTGCTTAGTGCTTTAGTTGAAATTTCAGTGTAGCATTCTAGGAAGCAAGGAATGAAATGAAAAACAATGGGCTATATGGAACCTCTTCCAATCTGCCAAAAATTTTCTTCTTACAAAATTGTTTGTGTATCAGATTCTTACGGTTTTGGTGCATTTGCAGCTGTCAGTTATATTATCTAGTAGTGTTAATTGAAAAGCATCTTCTTGTTGCTTTCTTTCCATCTTTCTCTTTTATTGAGGAAGGTTGGTTGAAGATAACCTTTCTCTTAAGTATCCAAATGCTCATGCACTGTGTGAGCAATAAACACACTTTTTTTGTTATGTGTCATCAAGTCAGCTTTGATCTCTATGAGTAAGAGATCTCCAGGAGACTCTGTAATAAACAGGCCTGCTCAAAAGAATAAGGAAAAGTTTGTTCCAGCTCACCTCAAATAATGACACACAGAAGCCAGAAAATAAAACAAATAAAAATTAGATGGGAACTCAAGAGAGTTACAGTGGTACCCCGGGTTACGAAATTAATTCGTTCCGCCGCCGCTTTCGTAACCCGAAATAGTTCGCAAGCCGAAAAACCCATAGGCGCTAATGGGGAAAAGCCGCGATTTCGTGTGAAATAGCGCCGAAAAGCACCAAAAATTTTTTCGTAACCCGAAAAAACCTTCGTAACCCGGAACAGTTTTTTTAAATGGATTTTTTTCGTAACCCGGAAATTTCGTAAGGCGGCGCATTCGTATCCCGGGGTACCACTGTACATTATTCCTTGCTACCCAGTAAGACTTCAACAACTTCCATAAAGGAAATAAAATGAATGATATTCTGAGAGGGTCTTGACTACCTGAGGGTCTTCTGCCAAGCAAACAAAATGCTGTAGTCCTCATTCCATTTCTGAATTCCAGACATTAGCTTAGAATTTCTCAATTTTTTCTGTTTTCTTGCTTCTGTACTTCAGTTCTTTTGCTTCGAGCTTTTCATCTTTTTTCCCTCCTCCCCAAGAAACCATGAAGCAGCAGTCTGATTGGCTTTTACAACAAGAAGCCTGCTAGCCCAGAGCCATGCAATGCCTCCCTATAGCTTCTTTTAGAGAAATAAAAAACACCTCAGAAAGTCTTATTTAAAATATTTATGTTTTACTTTTTAGGGCTTTACAAAGCAACTTACAAAATAACCTTAAAACAATATACTGTACTACATAATAATAACCACTGTCATTTAAAACATTATTAGCAAGGATAAAACCAATTAAGCAAAGATTAGAAAACATAAAAACACAGATATCTCACATTAGATGTACTTGGCTTCATGCTATTTGGCAATATCCCTAGTAGTTAAGGGAGAAAAATGGGTAAAATGATAAGACTGCCTGTTTATAATTTCACAGCGGAGAGGGTGAGATCCTCCTGAGAGTTGGGTGTTTGTTCTGAATACATAGGGTTTTTGTATTTGCAGATAAAGATAAAGAAAGAATGGTTGAAGACAGGCTGATTCTGAAGACACTAGTGATCCATTACCAGTATAGCACTTGAATAGCTTAGACCCCAGGGGGTTCCTCTTAATTTACACTTCATGATTTTGTTCACCTGTTCACATCTCTTAACAGATCCAATATCTGCAGAATCTGTTGAGAAATGACACTGTCTTTTTCTGTGATTGCTTCTGAAAAAACAATGCAAATGACCACTCTGGCATTACTTAGATTTTGATATAGTGTAAACTGTTTTAAGAGAAGTAATAGTGCCACTGTATTCTGCTTTGGTCAGGTCCCACCTGGAATATTGTGTCCAGTTCTGGGCACCACAATTTGAAAAGGATGTTGAAAAACTGGAGCATGTCCAAAGGAGGGTGACTAAAATGGTGAAGGGTCTGGAAACCATGCCCTATGAGGAACGACTTAGGGAGCTGTGGATGTTTAACCTGGAGAAGAGAAGGTTAAGAGGTGATATGATAGCCCTGTTTAAATACTAGAAGGGATGTCATATTGAGGGGGGAGCAAGCTTGTTTTCTGCTGCCCCAGAGACTAGGACCTGGAGCAATGGATGCAAGCTCCAGGAAAAGAGATTCCACCTCAACATTAGGAGGAACCTCCTGACAGTGGGCTGTTTGACAGTGGAACAAACTCCCTCAGAGTGTAGTGGAGTCTCCTTCCTTGGAGGTCTTCAAACAGAGGCTGGATGGCCATCTGTCGGGGATGCTTTGATTCCTGCATGACAGGGGATGGACTGGAGGTCCTTGCCGTCTCTTCCAACTCTGTGATTCTATGAGATGAGCCTGATGGCATATTTTTCTTCTTTTTTAACAGGCACCCTCTGTTTGGTCGCAGTTCCTCTTTCTAGTGGATCTGGGTTTATTATGTCGGATACAGGTTTAATTGTGACCATGCCCATGTTGTGTCTAGCACTAGTACCCGCGACTGGACGGCAGCAGTTAAAAGTGCAGCTACAAGATGGAGCACTTATGAAGCAAAAATCAAAGACATTGATAGAAGTCTGAAAGCAACAATAAAGATCAATCCACGGGTAAGTAGAGAAATGTTTTTGTAATGTTCTATGTGTGCAGTTGCTTAAAAACCAGGAGTGTAGATTTGGGGCGGGGGGTGGGTGAGGCATATGGTACTGACTAGATGCCAGTGCTTTATATTGGGAACAATGACAAAAACAACTATTATTGTTATTGTTTGTTGTTGTTGTTATTATTATTTATGCTTCTACAAGGCTTGAGGCAGGCTACAACATAAATTAAACAGAAAATCATTGAACATTGTAAAAACATTGCAAAAACAATGTTAAATACATAAACCTAGGACAGATTAAAACCATCCATTCTAGATTAAAATATCCCAATTTAAATTCATAATTTAAAATTGACTTGGGAGCTCTGTAGGAAGAGATAGGTCTTTAATATTCTTTTAATTCAGACAGAATTGGTACAAAGGTAGCCCACAGTAGAACACAAGCAGTCTTGTGCACTACCATCTTTAGGTCTTCCAATTCTAGAAGTGACACAGCTGACATATCAGCCAAAGCTGATAGTAAGCACTTCTGGCCATTGCCTCTATCTGGGCTGACATTTGGGAGGCAGAGCACTCCCAAACTGTGAATAAGTCTTTCAGGGGGATTGTAAACCGATACAGAATTGGTTGACACACCTCTATTCCCAGATTGGGATCTTTAATAGTAATCACTTCTGTCTTGTCCGTACAGAAACACCGGAGTTAAGAAATCCAGGCTTTCAGTTGGAAACCAGTAAAGCTTTATCAGAAACTAGATGTTTACCCCAGATGTGTGTTGTCATGGACTAAAGAGACATTGTTAATAAGGATATTAAAGACATATATAAGTACAAATTTTTAGTTGC
>NC_056526.1:98106515-98123808 GCF_019175285.1 Sceloporus undulatus
GTGGCCAAGGAACCTACAATGGACTGCAAGTGTACAACTGTACAGTCTCTTGGATTCTCTCCCCCCTCCCCCATGTGTTCAAAAAGCAACTCACCCTCTAGGTGGGAATAAAATGTTTGTGCTAGGAATTACCACTAAGTGGTCTGTGATAACATAAATGCTGTCTGGTTACTTAAAAAAAATTCTGTAGAGACCCACAAAAGCTTGATTTAGGAAGATGCAACAATGGAATATAACATAGTAACTGTGTTGCATACATAGTTGGGCAGTGCCATCGGTGCACATTGATAACACTTATGAATCTTCAGTCAGCAGGAAGAACATTGAGCAAGGGCTCCACATAGATGTAAGCCATTTTCAAAAGAACCAGATTTCTTAAATATGCACAGATGCTCATTTTATATTTGCAGAACAAGAGTATTTGGGCAGGAATGTTACAAAATCTGCAAGCAAGACACTAAGCAGAAGATAAGGCAGAAAGGAAGTACAGGAATAGTTAATTTTCTTTACTGATAAGGACAATTGTGCCCTATACCGACTGGTGAAAGGGGGAACTCTTATTCCTTTAAGTAGAGGTGAGTGGTGAGAACCTGGTTTACATTTCTTACACGCTCAGGTGTTTTTGGGGTAGAATGTGCCACAAGCTTTGTACAAATGTTAACAGTTGGCACATGCCTTCAGTAACAAAGTGGTTCCCTTCCTCCTTGGAAGGTGGTGACAGCTTGCAGGGGAACTTCACAGCTTGGACTGTTAGTGCTGAATTCCCAGGAACTCTGTTTCAGTTAACACCTCCAAATTAGACACCAGGCAACTACCAGATTTCAGTGGTGGAGTACATGCTTTGCAGCAAGTCACACTCTTTCAGCCTTGGAGGAAGACAGCTTCCTGTGAAATCTTGTCAAGAAAATTTCATTCTAAGTTTCCCTTAGGGTCACCATAAGTCAGAAACAACTTGAAGGCACCCAACAACACTTCTTCTAGGAATACCATATAATAACAACAACATAAAAGCAGAAGATGTTTTGAATGCATGATAAGATGTTGGTGTTCTGTCCCTTACGGTGATCCTAAGGCAAACCTAATCACAGGTTTTTTTAAGGCTGAGAGTATGTGACTTGCCCAAGGTCACCCAATCAGTTTCCAAGTGAGGAATCAAATCCTTATCTTCATAGTCCAACATTCACGCCACTACACTACACTGGCTCTCCTTTTTTTTTTTTTAAGATACAACTTTTTAAAGTACATGATAATTGCATCTGTGATCTATATTTCAACAGGATGGTGAAGTGATTGGCATCAATACTTTGAAAGTTACTGCTGGGATTTCCTTTGCTATTCCTTCTGATCGTATTGCCCGATTCCTCTCAGAGAATTATGACAAACAAGGTAAAAGTAACATTCGTAAACAGTGGCAGGAGACTATACTGTGCTTCAAATTTAGTGTAGCTACAAATGTTTTCAAAGAGAGATGCCATAGGTCATTTTCCGAAGAATTATAACTATGCAGCACAAGGATAGTTAGGAACAGAATCTCTCCGAAAACCTTACCCCCACCAATTCTTCTGCCTTTTACCCTGATATATTGTACAAGTGGACATATGCTTAAAAGGAGTCATCTGTTCTAATCAGAAATCTGTAATAAGGCAGAGTCCATGTGACAATATTATGCATTCAGTAATTCATCATCTCTGTTCAGCAGGAGAGAAAATTAACTTAATTAATATTGTGGTTGATAGCCAAAACAGTCCATTTGTTCTGAAAAAAATGGGAGCAGAGGAAGAGTTTACTGTGCTTTCTATTGCCCAAAGGCACCTTAGCACCTTAGCATGCTGGACTTCTTTCTGGAGATCTCATAGTAGCTTTTCTTCCTCTTGGTTGTTGTTGTTGTTATTATTATAATTATAGTTTATTTTGGTAGCGCTATAAATGTTCAGTGCTGCACATACAGATACTCAAATCAATAAAAATATAAAACCTGCCAGTGGCATACAATCTACAAAATACACATAAACCTCCACTTGTGCTCTAAATGCATATTTGTGAGTAAAGTTTGTAAAGCACATCATTAGTGGAGTGTGAATATTGTATGTATTATAAAATGGAGAAGTAGTGTACTGTTTTTGTGCTTTTGTCTGGCTTTTCTGGTGCTTGGAAAACCTTTATTTTTCCAAGGAGCAGCAGCTTCTCTGTTGAGCCTGATGTGGCTTTTTTCCCCCATGTGTGAAGTCATCTATTCCAGTGTATGTGTAGAAATTAGTACATGGTAAGTTTCTGAGACCCTTTTAAACCTTACATATTATTTCTCATATTACTGCTCTGCATTCTGTGTTAGTTGCCTCCCTGCCCCCTTTCCTTTCTTCATGTAATGTTATTGCAGCAAATGCTCATTCAAGCTGCTAGACTGATAACCCTGGGGAGTGCTTATCCACAGAATAGGCTCAGCATCATAAGTAGTTACACCAGCTTCCCCTGTGCTGCTGCTGAACCAAGGTGACTCAATCCTCACCTTGGAAGCTGTGGGACCTGCAGCAATGAAGTGCTAGAACTGCCTGTTGAAGCCCAGATTTTCTGTTGGGCCAGCCAACAAAGCAATCAGTTTTCATAGTGCTTAAGGTAGTTTTGGTGCTTTTCTTTTTCTTTTTTCTTTTTGCTCATATTTCAGTATCTGCCTGTGACAATGGATTGGACACAACATGTGGCAGTAAACATAATTAAAGTATTTTAAAATGCTTATGTAATTTCTGATATTATTCCAACCAACTTTGGAAAGACTTGAGCTCCAGCTGCAGAAATAATTACTATCTGTATCTAGGGTACATATTAATAAAAGAAGAAAATATAATGTGAAAATGGTTAGAACTGAATTACAGAACTATCATTTTGAAAAGGAACATGAGACCAGAGAATTTTAACCAAAAGAGCTTTTGGGATGCTGTCTTTGCTGTTAGATCCCTGAGAGGAATCGTGCACGTAAATCTTGTTTGCATGGGCAGCTTGCAGTCTGATGATAAATATGAGTGTGGTTATGGTTCTGTCAGCTAAAATTAAGCGAGAACCTTCTTTTGGGTATTATTTGGGACATCTGTCACCATTCTACCTAACAGTCATTCTCCTTTCTTAATTATGTGTCCTGATGTTTCAGTACTAGAAATGTTACAAAAATTCCAGCAGTATTCAATGCTGTCATCCAAAGAAATGAAACAAAACATCAAGAGCACCTGAAGAAAAATTATGCTTTTAAATGTATAAATGAATGACAACAGTGCTTCAAAACAGAAGTTTGCAAAATGCTGTGAATTTCTTATCCATCCCTGATCTTTTAATTATATTACATGACCCATTCTCTCACCCTGATGTTACATGTCTGAATTTGTTTGGAGAAGGATTGGGATGAATGTTCATATTGTGTTCTCAAAACAATTTCTAGAACTCAAAATTCTTTAAATTTAAGTGTCTGTTTTGTACCAGGCTCCAGATCATGGGATTCTAGTGAAACGAGTAGATCCCACAAGCCTGTTGTCTGTCTACCCTTGCCTTTGATCTCAAGAGTTCACCACTGGATTGATGACATAGCACTAAATTCTGAAGTGGCATGCCTGGTTGGATAACATGCGGTGCAGCTACACTGTAAAAGTAATTCAGGTTGATACCACTTTAAGTGCTGTACTTTTGTTATATGGAATCCTGGGATTTGTAGTTTTATAAGGTCTTTAACCTTCTCTACCAAAGAATGCTGGTGCAAAACTACAAATCCCAGGATTTTGCAGAATGGCGCCATGGCAGTTAAAGTGGTATCAAACTGCATTATTTTTTGCAGGGTAGATGCCTCTGGTACCAAATTTTGGATTAAAGAAGTAATCCTCAGGAACACATCTACTCTGTCAACGGAGGCATGCTTGTATTTAGCATTGTACTACTGTCACTGAGAGAAGGTTATTGATTCAGTCTTGGGTATCTCAAGGTATCTCAAGGCAAAACCCCTGCCTGAACATCAGGAGAGGGGTTACCAGTCAGTGTCAAAAGTAGTGGGCTAGGTGGACCAAAGCTTTGGTTCATTTTAAGGCAAATTTGCACAGTTTGTATTGTCATACACGTGGAGCAAAGTTGCTTTTTCCTCTGCCTTCTTGCTCTTAAATATCTTACAGCAAGATATTCTCAGGAGGACCCTTACTAATGCTGCTAAAGGGACAAATTCTTGCACTCTTACTCATCTGTGCTGAATGACACAAAGTGCTGCGAATCAAGCTGGGATGGTGAATGGACATATTTTCCAAGGCTTTGGGGATATCTTGTCCATTAGGGCCATTTGAAACAGAGCACACTTCAGAAAACCCAAATGTAGGCTTCCAGTACCTAAGAAGATGGTCTTTGTGAATGTGAAGTCGAAGGCTTTCATGGCCGGCATCCATAGTTTTTTTAACTTGGCTACATAGACCGAAAACCCCCACAAAAAACTAAGGTCTTTGTGAAGCTTAAAAATTCAATTAGTGCACCTGCCATTTTGGACCAGTCTTTGTTTCTGATGCTTAATTAATTCATATTTATTTATTTATTTGTTAAACAAATATTATTGATTTTTATTCCAGATGGGAAGAAAAGATTTATTGGCATAAGGATGCTGACAATCACACCCGTGTAAGTCTTTATTTTTGTATTCAAATTAAATACAGGATGTTCTGATTTGTACTTCATGCCTGTGTCTCCAGTGTGTTGGATTGTATGTTGCCTTGGGCCCAAATCCAGCTGTAATTGTGGGTAACTGAGCATGTATAACCAATGAACCAGAGAGTTTCATCATACATATCAGAAATAGGCCTCAGGAATCAACACATTCAGGCAGCTGCACTACCCGTAACTTCCTGGGGAGGAGGTGGAGCAGGAGCCATAATCATAACCTGCCCTATCTGAGCGTCAGTTGATGCTCTACGTCTACAGCATGGTTGGACAAGTTCCAACAGGTCTTTGGTGCGACAATTTTTAGGAAGTGGCATGGCTATGTCTTCATTTTAACCTAAATCATGGGTGATAAAGATTTCCCACCAAGTCTGTATTAAACAGCATTAACTCTAACCGTAAACCTGGGAGATGCTGGTTTTCTTTATTCAGATGCCCAGAAATGGCTTTGGAAAGACTAGCTTTTCTCTCCCTCAAAGCTCCTCTCCTCACTGTGTTCCCACTATGAAAAGATTTAGCTTTTCCAGTCATTTCTATATATTTCTACGTCGCTATCTACCATCTCTCAGCCTTTTCTTCCTCACAACCAAGGAGCTCTCTAGCACTATCTAGCTGCTTTTGCCTGAAGTCTCGGCCCTGCATATTCAATTTTTTTAAAAAACATGTTCCACCTACCCCCCACCTATATATGCATAAAAGGCCTTTATGTGATATACCCTGTTTCTTCTTGTTGTTAACTACCATCAAGTCAGTGTTGATTTATGGTGACCCCATGAATGAGAGACCTCCAAGTCACCCTATCATCAACAGCCTTGCTCAGGTCTTTCAGACTCAGGGCCATGGCTTCCTTGATTGAGTCTATGTGTCTGTTATACAGTTCTCCTTTTTTTATTACTGCCTTCTACCTTTGTGTTGTTTTAGTTAACTGCCTTTGAGTTGACCTCAACTCATGGCAATCCTTGGCATCTCCAAGAGCCCCTGTCCTCATTCTCTCTGCTCAGGTCCTGCAGACCCAGGCCCATGTTCTCCCACATATGACATGTGGTCTTCCTCTCTTTCTACTGCCTTCCACCTTTCCTAGCATCATTGTCTTTTCTTTGGTAGTAAAAGTTTTATTATTTTCAGAGTAGAATCCCAATAAATGTCAACATACATCTCAACAAATATCAAACAACCATTATATTATAACATCTCTACTATCAAACATATTACTTCTATTAATTACTCTATTGTATTATTATGTCTTATAATATCTATCACATTCCACATTCACCTTACATTCCCCTTTCATTTAATCTGTTCCCGTCCTATACTTTCCTTTACTTAACACCTTATCTTACTTAGTCTCTCCTTAATACTTCCATTTCTATCCTATCTTGCCTTACTCTCTTCCACTCCTCACCACTCCCTTCCTATACCTTATCTCTTCATTTCACTACTATTTCCCTTTCGTTTTACTTCTATCACCTCTCTCATCAGCATCTTCTCTGCTGCACTTTCCTCCCCCATCATTGCATTTTCTAATTATTCATTTTTCCTCATGATGTGGCAAAGTATGAGAGTCTCAGTTCAGACATCCTGATTTCCAGGGATAGTTTGGGCTTCATCTGTTCTAGAGCCCATATGTTTGTCTACCTATTATCAATTAATATCAATTTTTATCTTGTATTGTAATGTTTTAAATTTTGTAAGCCGCCTTGATCATATTTATTATTATTATTATTACCTGACCATCCATGATATCATCAGCACTTTTCTCCAGTACCACATCTCAAATGAGTTGATTTTCTTTTTATTGGCTTTTTTCACTGTTCAGCTCTCACATCCGTACATGGTGATTGGGAATACAGTGGCTTGAACTATCCCCACTTTAGTGTTCAGAGTTACATCTCTACATTTTATGATCTTGTCCAGTTCTTTCATTGCTGATATTTCTGAATTCTTGTAGCTGGATTCATAGCTGAATTCTTGTAGTTTTTTGGTGATCATTATTTTCATTTTCTTATTATTCAACAGTAAGACTACCTTGACACTTTCCTTCTTCAATAATTGCTCCAGATTTTAGTTCATTTTGTTTGTTTGTTGAGGGAGAGAAAAGCTAGTCTTTCCACCGACATAGAAAGGTAGTGCCATTAAGTGGGATACTTTGCTTCTACTGCTGATTTGATTAAAAGTTAGTAAACTGTTGTTTTTAATTAGGATGTTAAATTGGGTAGAAATTAAACTGGAGTAGAAATCTTAGGTTTTTCAAAAGCTGCTACAAGAAGAAAACCAATAAGGAGATAATTTTGTGCATGGTTGTTGTGGTAAAGAGTCAGTGGCAATAGTTATGAAATGGTTCAATTCTGTTAATAGCTTTCTGTATGTTTTTTAGACTAGTGGAAGAACTTAAGCTTAATAATCCAGATTTTCCAGATGTCACTAGTGGAATTTATGTCCATGAAGTTGTTCCAAATTCACCATCACAGAGGTATGTTCATCCCAAACTAGTAGCCTTTCCTCTTTTTAAAACATACTAAATCCAACAGAAGCCATTTAGTTTAAAGACTCAACTTGATAATGATTTATTTTTATTCTAAAAAGCTATTCTTGTAATGAGATCTTTCCTTTCCTTTAATTATGTAGTACACTTAGCTGATATTTCATTTTTTAAGTGTCATGCTATAGTGTGAGCTATTTTAAACCTTAAATAAATTGGTGCCTTTGTCATATTTACAGTCAAACCTTGGTATCCACTGAGATTGTTCCAGGATACCAACAACCGTGGATGATCAAGTCCCATTATATACAATGACGTAGTAAAATAGTGTCCCTAATATAAAATGGTGAAATCAAGGTTTGGTTTTTGGAATGTATTTTTTTAAAATATATTTTTAAGCTGTAGATCAGGGGTAGGCAACCCTTTTGAGCCGGGGGCCGGGTTGCTGTCCCTCAGACAACTGGGGGGGCCGAAGCCAAAAAATAAATAATTAAATATTTTTTTTAAAAAAAAAATTAAAAAAATAAATAAACCGGGACAAATGTAGGAGAAAATGTTCAAATGGAGGGCACTTTTTAAATAAAAAATGGAGGACATGCGAAAAAAATTGCTGATTTTTAAAAAAATGTTAAGATAAATGCATGTTTCTGAGGCTTCTATAGACAATTGCCCCACCATGCCCCTCGTGTGAGACGCCAAAGGCCCTGGTGGCAATCGGTGGCAGGACCGGGCTGGGGCCGGTCCCAAGGCCTTGCTGGGCCGCATTCGGCCCGCGGGCCGCAGGTTGCCTACCCCTGCTGTAGATAGTTGTATCTGTAGATGCAGAATCTCTGGATACAATTTTGCTAGATTTTAAACACACACACACACACACACACACACACACACACACACACTGCTCACCCCATTCAATAGATTACCCTAAACCTCTGTGTTGCATTTTCAGGGGACTGAAGAGGCTACTGTAGGAATGAAAGAAAGTGTGCTTCCACCAGATCATTTGCATATACTTGGATCTGGATCAGTCCACCCTACCTGCTGTCATTTGAACTAGCAAGAAGAACATGCAAGGCCACAATCATGGGTGGTTTTAATGGGCACCTCCTCAGATTGCAACAGAGGGACCCATGCAATCTCTTAACATTGCTGCCACTCTTCTGAACAAGAGTGAGAAAGAGCAATCACTTACTGTTTATTCATTTCTCTGGGCAGCATATAGATTGGGCCCAGAGAGCATGCAGATGGGAGGCAGTGGCAAGGAGAAGGTGAACTCTACACTGAGAGTGTCTGGTTCAGGAAGCCCACATGGTGAAGCAAGTAGTGATGGCTGTATGTGGGGGAGAGCTAGCTGAAAGATGGAGGATGCAGAGAGACAAAACAGGTCAAATGCAGATGGACATAGGGGCAAGTATTTTTGTTATCGTAGAGCATGATACACACGCAAGCCAGCAAGAGAAAAGAAAAAGGGGAACTCTACATTTATGAGCATGCATAGGATTATCCTGTGCAACGTAGAGCGTGATACACAAGCCAGTAAGAGAAAAGAAAAAGGGGAACCCTACTTTTATGAACATGCATAGTGTCTTTGTTGTCTATTCTAAGGAACGCTTGTTTTACAACACAGAGGAAACTATTTTCCAGAGGGGTAGAATTCAAAGATATAGCCATGTTAGTCTGTAGAATCAGTATATAGAGAGATGTTGTGGCACCTTTGAGATTAACTAAAGAAAGAAGTTGGCAGCTGAGCTTTTGTAGACTAAGGGGCAAAACAGACCACCCTGGCAGCGGCTATTAGGAGTTTCTTTGGTGCGGTGCATGTAAATGCTATGCCAAAGACATACTCTTTCGCCACCCCCCGCGCCCCATGTGGTCAGGTGGGAGGCGTATGGACACCATGTCCCCACTCTGCCTCAAGGCCAGCATTAAACACCAGTATGTTTAGCCCTTTAGTCTATTTCCTCAGATGCATTTGATCTTCTTGAAGAGGTTGATAGATTCCACTCCATCCAGCTAAATTTAGTACTTTCCATAGTGGTAGAATTCAAAGATATAGCCATGTTAGTCTCTAGAATCAGTATGTAGAGAGATCCTTGTAGCACCTTTGAGATGAACTAAAGAAAGAAGTTGGCAGCATGAGCTAAGGGCTGAAACAGATGGCCCTAAGGGGGCAGCTTGATGTTGTCCCTTTGATCGCTGGATCGGGGCAGCAGCAACCCCATGCCGCAGCCCCAGTCCAACTTTTTTCTGGCGCAAAAAGAAATGGCAAAATGTCTCTCCCTGTTTGTGCCAGAAAAATGTAGCCTTTTCCTCTGCCGCCATGGCTTTTCAGTGCTCCTGCGATGTGTGGCGTCTAAATGCCATGCTGCTGCAGTGCCGAACAGCTGCCTCCAGCTGAGCAGTGGAGCGGTGTAACTCTTGGCTTCAGGGCGGCGTCAGGGTGTGTGTCATGCGTATGCCATGCCCCTGTGAAGCCTGCGTATTGTGCTGGTCTGTAGCAGCCCTAAGTCTACTTCCTCAGATGCATTTATCCAAATGCATCTGAGGAAGCAGACTTAGTCTACGAAAGCTCATGCTGCCAACTTCTTGTTAGGGTATAAAAAGACGTGCTGTGTCCACTACGACCACGTGCAGAGTTGATCCACGTTGACAGGACACCACGGAGAAGGGTTTTGGAGAGACGTCTGAAAAAAGAATTCAGGCCGAGAAGGGGGGGAAAAAACCCTACTCGCAGCAAACGGCCTTGAGCTCCCAACTTGCCAAAATAAAGACAGATGCACTGCAAGCCTTCACTCTGCACGAGGGCTTTTAATCTTTGTTGCAAGTATTTACAAATATATGCAGAGTATCGGACAGCCGTCTTGTATACTCACAAATCTTCTCTGAACCAACAAAATGCTCCACCAACCACAACAAACCCACACAGGAGATAATCACCATCTCTTTTTTATAGGTGGTCATCTGTGCAGTCATGTGATATCATCCCACCAATGAAACATTGCTGGCTACATCCCTAGTGCATATTGCATCAGATATCCCTTGATTCACATCCCAAAATGCTGACTCATGCACACCTGCCACTGGAGCTGTAATTACCTATACTGCAGCTCTGCCTTGTGGCCACATCCATGTCATTTCCAGACCAAGTGTGCCACATGGTCCTGACACTTCTTCCTTTAGTTTAGAAGAGCCCTGGTGCTGCAGTGGTTAAATGCCTATACTGAAGCAACTCACTCACAAACCATAAAGAGTGAGTTCAATACCAGTCCAGGGACTCAAGCTTGATTTAGGCTTGCATCCTTCCAAGGTCGCTAAAATGAGTACCCAGCTTGTTGGGGGTAATTAGCTTTGTAAACCGCTTAGGGAGTGCACTGATAAGTGGTATAGAAATGTACTTGCTATTGCTTTAGTTAGTCGCAAAGGTGCTACAAGATCTCTCCATTTTCTAGAGCAATCATATTCAGCTGGGGATATGGAAACATGGGATCTCTGCTTGGAAAATATGGACTCTCTCACCAAGATAAAGCCTTTGTTGTGCCTGAGGTTAAAGCTCTTTTCAGTGGTTATATGTCAAAACTCAGTCTGTGCACCCTTGTACACAGGATCCTGTGCAATATCTATATCTATCTATACCTGAGGTTGCACTTAATTTTAGTTAGTAATTATTATCCTTGTTTGGGGGGTGGGTGTTGTGAAATAAGCCAGAAAGAAGTCATATTATGAATTGACGGTCGTTGAATACTGGGACTGAATGTTGTATTAACATTAACATTGCCTGATGTGAGAGTATTAAGAATTTAAATTCTGCCCTTCATTATCAGCATGCTGTGAAAATTCTCTCCAGAATGCATGTTGAGATTATACTTTTGTAGGCCATTTTGTGTAGAGCAAGTGTGGCGTAGTGGTTTGAGTGTTGGACTATGACTCTGTTGACCAGGGTTCAATTCCTTCCTCAGCCATGAAACCCACTGGGTGACCTTGGACAAGTTACAAGCTCTCAGTCTCAGGGTAAGGCAATGGCATACCTCCTCTGAACAAAGAAAACCTCATGACAGGTTCGCCTCAGAGTCGCCATAAATTGGAAACACCTTGGAAGCGCGCCCACACACACACACACACACACACACAGGCCATTTTGAAATATAGTTATATATGGATGGTATGGAATTCAGTTTAAAACTGTTTGTCTTTTGACTACAGAGGTGGGATTCAAGATGGTGATATCATTGTTAAGGTTAATGGACGGCCACTGAAGACTTCTGCTGACCTACAAGAGGCAGTGATGAATGAATCGCCTCTACTACTTGAAGTTAGAAGAGGAAACGATGATTTATTATTTAACATAGAACCTGAAGTACTTAAGTAAACAAAGCTGAAGAACATCATTGTGACACAACGAAACTCATTTATTCTAAAACTTCAGATACCTCCTTTAACAGTGACAGTAATTATGCCTTATCGTGACTAATGGCAAGTTGAACTAATTTAAATGCCTGAGCCAATGATGTGCCTCATAGTCAACAATGAACAGGGCTCCAACATCACTACTTCATATTTCAAGTCATTGCAGAGTTATGGGAGTTTTGCCTATTTTATTTTATGTAGTTTTATGACTGTTGTATATGAATGAAGCATAGATTGGGCACCATTCTTGTGGTTTAAACAAAATATTTATGCTTAATTAGGATTAGGTACTAAGCAGCTAAATACAGCTTCTGTCTACAAATACACTTTGGGATTAATCCGCCTACTCCACCCAAACCTTTGTATGGTTTACACAGCTAGATTTTTGGCTCTTACATGGTTGGTAAGTAGCAGCATTATGCCCGTTTGATCCAAAGCTGAACTCTTGGCAATCTAAAGTTTAAATGTGAAGTAGTGTATTTGTTTTGCAGAGTCTTTAGTTACATGTGAACAGAACTGAGAAATTATTATTCTCAAAAGGAAGAAGAGTGATAACCCCAGAGAGTGGGTAACAAGAACAATAATCCTTACCTCTGCATTATTTGTATGCTGGTGCCAAATCTGTGTCTCTGTAGATGAGTGTACAAAAGGGAATGAAATACACCTTGAGCCTCAGATGTTTACAAGGAAAATGTGCTTTCTAAAAAAACTTCTCTTCACAGGAAACACCCCACTCTCTCGAAACTAATATTGTGATGCCCCATTTGACACCCCTGAACTCACACCTATCTCCAGCCATTAGTAGAAAACAGCCAATGCCAGAATGTTTGCACCAAATATTTCAAACCCAATGAAAAATAGGGAGAAAGAGTTTATCTACGTACTTCTCTTGGTGATAGAATCCCTCTCTAGGTCAGAATCTGTTAATTCTCCTTGAGGGTACAGGGTGAATTTACATGGGTGGGCTTCAGTATTGCTGCTTTATACTTTCTGAAGCTAAAAGTGCAGCTGAGTGTTTAAGTGAGATTAAGGATTCATTGTTGTGAGTTTTGTGTGTGAATAAAATGAATTGTACATCTTAGTGGAGTTAAGTAAGGGGAGTGTGTGAAAATGTCAAGAAATATGCTTTGTAAACAGATTGAGCAGTTGTTGGGAGAAGGTTCAGTCTGTCATCATAATACCAAAAACATTCAAAGTGGAAGGCAGATCCTTCTTCATGACTGCTTCTTCTGGCATCCATTGCTGGAGCTGAATTGCCATCTCCAAGGCCAGCTTATTATGTTTAGTACAATACCCCTATCTTTTCCAAAAAATCAGTTTTAGGTCCAGTTGAACAAGAAAGTAGTATGCTGTGAGGAGACAAGGGGAACAGCATGGCTGTTATGGATAGGTGAGTAGGAGGGCCAGCTGTTTTGGGGGGGAAATAGCTGGAGAGCACCCTTTTCCTCTTCAGCAAATGCCATTTAACTATGGCCTCTGTATGGAACCCAAGTATTTCCAAGCTGTCCTCTGCAACTGCAAGTGCTAGATGTTTTTTTAAAGAATTACTCAAATGCAGGCTAAGCTATTGCTCCATTATGCTATATGGTTAATCTGGTTTTGGTCACAGGCTAGTTTGTGCCAAGCTTGTGCAGAAGAGAAATGTAGTAAATGATTCTTATAGAATTATTGCCTGATGTAAACTCTAAACAATGTGCAAAACAAAGCTAAAACTTTGAGAAAGTGCACAATTTTTCAGGGGTTTAAAATTATTTTTTCATTGTATTGGAAAACATTATTATACAAATTGTATACTTATGACAAGTACTGTATGTTTCTACTGTACAAAGATTAAAGTTTACAGAAAGGAGCAGTTTTGTGTTTAATTCTGTTCAGTCGTTTTAATTCTCTCTAGTCCTCTTATGTACAAAACAGAATTCCATAAGAGAAAGTTGAAGCGCTTTAATGCATCAATTGTTGTATTTTGTTATATCTACTAATTTAACTAAGATTGCTTGCTTGTGTACAACACATGCTAGTGGGGTGAGTTCATTGCAAAAGGTCTTGATGGTCTAAGCCTGGAGAGCAAAAACTAGATGGATTTCTGGGTGACTAATAGCAGTGAAAATGGATCCATCACAGCAAGTCTGACACTGCCCCACCCCAAGGCTCAACCGACCACCATGCAGCCCATTGTTTGTCAATTTTATAAGGACTTTATATGAATAAGCAGTTCATATGTAACAAGAACATAATCTTGTTCTTCATTTCTAGAAAATAGACCTGGATTCCTGTTTAAACAAGATGTTCAGTTGATTTTTTTGTAAACACCCAGTTACAGTGTCTTCATCCAAGACAAAAATATAAGCTTAACATCAAGTCTGGGCTTTGTCTGAAGAAATATCTCTGGCTGCCTTAATTTATTTGGGTCAAGTTCAGGTCAGGGGAATGAAAGCATTTGCGATTCATTAACTAGTTTATTCTGTTCTTCCCAGAAAGATGCATCATCATATTACTCAGAGTCTCATCAGAGTCTAATCCTAATTGAGAGAACTTTAGAGGAAATCAGAGATGAGTCTTCTTAGTATACTATAGTTATTCATGAGAGTCCATATATCTATAGATATGTCTATATGGATAAGCTAGTTCCAGAAAAATTAGAGTATAAAAAACTGATTGTACTACAGTATAGGCAATACTTCTGACTACTGAAACAAATGTAGTGTGTTGAATTTTACTTAACAACTGTGCCTAGGGCTGAATTTGCACTGCAGAAATAATGCAGTTTGACACTGCTTTAACTGTCATGGCTCAGAGAAGGCTAAATATCTCACAAAACTACAAATCAGCCTTAGTAACGCCTAGTACAAGGGAGGACATTATGCAGTGTAACACAAAACGAGAGGGGGATCTGTGTGCAAATTCTAGGCCTGGATCAGAGATAATCTGACAGCATATGTTCAGCTTCATGAATGGTTCTAAACTTCATTGGCTTGCTTGGGCCTTCATTCTGTCCCAAAGTGTTTTCTAGCGCAAGAGTGGCAGAACATAGTAAGGCCAGAACTCATTGAATGGTACATGCTTGGCTGGCTTCCTGCTGGGAAGTTACATAATTTTAAGTGGACATATAATCACATAAAGTTGAGTTGTGCTTTTGCACAATGTTTTGTCTTCTCATGCGGAGAGGAGAGATGTAACTGTGCCATCAAGGCCATTTCACAAGTAGGTCCACTAGCATGGCCATTATGCAACATGTCTTGATGCATTATACATCCCAATGCACAAATAGAGTACATACTGTACTCTCAGCATACTCTCCTCCTCCTTTGGAGTCTATAAACAGAGGTTGGATGGTTATCTCTCAGGAATGTTTTAGTTGTGTATTTGTGCACGGCAGAGGTTGTATTCAATGGCCCTTGTGATCTCTTCCAATTATATACTGCTATGATTCTATGTGTATCCTATATTTCCCCACCCCTCTAAACAAATAATCTGATTCTGAAAGCTGGAGGACACCAAAAATCTAGAATATAGAGGAAAAGTTGTTTTACGTCAAGCTCCAGCATCACTTTAAAGCTTATTGGAAACAATTAATAATTAGTCCAATGACTAAGTACATAACTGGACAGAAGAACAAATTCTTCTTTCCTTCTCTCTCTGCCAGCGAATGAGTTAAGAATAAAGGCAGGAGGTGCCAAAGTGCTGACTAGCAACTGCCTCGTCCTTCAGTTGTTTGAAAACAATGTTTTAGTAATTCCTAATATCTATGGTTACTAGAGAACAACAAGGCAGTACCTGCGCTGAATTGCTAGAAGCCTCTAGCAAAATAAGAATAATTTTGAGAGATGCTCTGCATCATCAAAAATAAAACTCTAAAATAGATGTAAATGCTGTATTAAAGATGTATTTGAGTATCCAGACATGATTCTAGGTATTGAGTTCAGCTGCAGCTCCACAAATGGGCCCTTGCAGTGAAAACATATTCATTGCACAGTACTTCATCTAAACAGAGACTAACAGGGCTGCTGGCCAAGTGGGCCAGAAAGTGTTCTTTTTGCTTCACCGTCCTTCATCTCTTGTCAGATAGGAGGCCAGTTCTCACAGTTTCTGGGGGAACCCTGGAGGACTTTTGTTTGAGATGAGAATGGAGAAACTGATAAGTAGGAAGCATGGACAATGTGGCCTTCTATTTCCCCTTTGCTTAATGACCCACCCAAAGCTGCCCTTAAGTGATCCAAGAGTTGACTTGGCTGGGATTACAGTATAAGGTCAGAACTATTGCAGGCCCTTATATTTCAGGGCTGAAACTTGAGCCTTGGGAATGACACCAAGTGATATCACAGGAAGCCCTAGTAGTATCCTTAAGTGTGATATATTAAGCATCAAGAATAGAATATGCCATTCAAAATTTTTAAAAGTCTAACAAATGACACACACACACAAACTCACACTTCAAAGCAGAGTTTTCATCCTGAGATTTTGAGAGGTCCTATGTCCTGAAGGCTGAAGAAGTTGGCCAGGCTGGTGCTGTGGACTTGGCGCTGCCATTTTTACCTTCTGCTTCAGAAACAGGTTTGGTCCATAGTTTTTAATGAATTACTTTCTTAATTTATTACGGCACACTACTTTTAAAAAAGTAAGTGGCATCACACACCCCCATCCCCACTATTTTCAAGAAGTGACATGTAAACAAAAACAAGTGTTTCACTCAGATTTTATTAGTGTAAATATCAAACCATGTCAGAAACAACTTGAAGGCCCACCAGCATCTTATTGCTGTCTCTGACTGCTAACTGCACACTTATTTGGACATAAATATGCAGAATTGAGTTATAAATCAAATTAATAGAAGTCAAGTCAGGTTATTTGAGATTTTGAAATGTGTACCCAGACAGAAGGATTTCCTCACCTTTGCCTGTAAATAGCAGACATGGTCTTCATAAACCACTCATGCAACATCATCTTCAAGACAAGAAGTAACAGTTTCCTGATTTAAAGATTGTGTGAGTAAAGATAATTTGAAGGCAGGTCTGGTTTAGGGCCAAAGCACGCTCCAGCATAAATAAGGCATGAAAGGACACAAAAAGACCTGTTAGCAGGAATTTGGCTTCTTTGTAGGAACAGATCATCAGGCAATCAGGCATCATGTCAGAGGGAGCTTGCTTTTTCCAAGGAGAGGGCATTTCCAGACCTCAGGGACTGGACCCTCTTCTTTATTCCTCAGGATGAAGGGGAGGAGTATCTGGGCATGAGCACTGACTTGGAAAGTGTGTGCTTATATATATTTTTTCTTCATTACTTAGATCTGAGCTGAGATTCTGCATCCCACTATTAGACCCCACCTGCATTTCCTTAGTGTTGCCACATCTCAGGCCCTGGGAGTTCTCTGGTCCTGTCGGGAGGAGGCATGTTATCCTGAAAAGTGTGTGTGTGTGTATGTGTGTATTCCTCATTACTTAGACGAGCTGAGATCCTGCATCTCGTCAGTCATAGAATTATAGAATCGTAGAGTTGGAAGAGACCACAAGGGCCATCCAGACAAACCCCTTGCTATGCAGGAACTCTCAATCAAAGCATCCCTGACAGATGGCCACCCAGCCTCTGTTTAAAGGCCTCCAAAGAAGGAGATTCCACCACACTCCCAGGGAGTGTATTCTACCGTCAAACAGCTCTTAATGCCAGGAAGTTCCTTCTAATGTTGAGGTGGAATCTTCTTTCCTGTAGTTTGCATCCATTGTTCCGGGTCCTGTTCTCTGGAGC
>NC_056526.1:98123818-98161740 GCF_019175285.1 Sceloporus undulatus
AGCAGAAAACAAGCTTGCTCCCTCCTCATAGAATCAGTATGACATCCCTTCAAATATTTAAACAGGGCTATCATCTCACCACTTAACCATCTCTTCTCAAGACTAAACATACCCAGTTCCCTAAGTCTCTTCTTATAAGGGTCTCCTAGACCCTTCACCATTTAGGTCGCCCTCCTTTGGACATGCTCCAGTTTCTGAACATCTTTTTTAAACTGTGGTGCCCAGAACTGGACACAGTGTTCTAGCCAAAGCAGAATAGAGTGGCACTATTATTCCCTTGATCTAGACACTATACTCCTATTGACTGGATGGCCCTTGTGGTCTCTTCCAACTCTGATTCTATAATTCTATGACTGATGAGGTCTATAAAATGTATTTTACTCATGGGCTTGAACAAAAGATTGGAAAGAGAAACAGCAAAATCAGATATATCCACAAGCTTCAGTCCTCTGACAGTGGGTTGAACAGATAGTGGTATTCTGGCATATTACAGATAGTATAACACTAGTTACACCCCAGCCTCATGATAGCTCACTTGCCCAGTTTATCACATCTTCTTTCTGGTTCCTAGTTAGCATCATATTACATTGCAATGATTCCTGCCATTATTCCTATGGTTTCTGACTTTAGGCAACATCTTTCCTCCTACCTTTGTCCCCCAGTGACTTGTTGCCTCATCATCATATCCACAAGTTTTGCATTTCTCTTGGTGTTCACACATAGAACCAGCTCATTCATAGCTCTAAAGGTCTGTCCATAGGCACTCCATGCATCTGATAAAGTAGGCTCAGTCTACAAAAGCTAATGCTACAAAATTCTTTCTCTTGGGAAGTCATTCAGATGTCATTTGTTTTATTGCAACAGTGTGAATCACCTCATGCATTCCAGGTTTGATATTCACCCTATAGAAACTCATTGATCCACATTGATGCACATCTATGTGAATTCAGTTGCTCACTCATGCAAGCATTCAAATAAGGATGAAGTCAATTATACAAATGCATTCAGAACTCCTTTTTGGGTATGTAGCATTTTATTATGGGTCTATTCACATTGGTTATTCACTCTACTGATGATGCAAATCTTTTTTAAAAAACTCGGTATCAATTATCCTGGATTAAGTGGGGATTTTGGCAGCCCCACCAGAAAACCTTAATTGGGTTCATTCGGGATGTGTGTGAACAATGGAGATTTAGCTCGGATTCATCCTGGATTATTTTCACAGACTCAGTCTCAAATGTGGCATAAGATCCATTTTTGGCATCACACAGTGTTTAACGCTTCACAACAGATAGTGAAATGTAAAAGATAAACACAGGGTTCGTAGAACACTCATAGCATGGGCAGCAAGGCCAATTCATCTGGGAAGAGCATAGGGCATGGGCCCCACAGAAAACCTCCATTTTTAGTTTGCCCCAGTTAATTTTGATGTGGCTGTATGTGAGAAAAATTTGAATAGCCCTGCATCCAACACTGCATTGCTGCCACTTTATTGTCTTTATTAATCTATGCAAATGGCAGCTGGTCTGTTCACACATATGTAAGTGTGTGCATGCACGCAACATATTTGGTGCTTGTTTTTACTTCAAAGCAGCAGTGTGATTGTCAATCACTTGACTGGTGAAGGAATGCTTTGGGAAGGGGCTATCAAATCCTTTGCTCCCCAAGCATTTCTGATATAGTTGTGCATCAGGTGTATGGATCTTGTCCTACTTTCAGAGTTAACAGTAGTGTTGGTGTGAAAGGAGATTTAATTAAGGAACTACTGAGGAGGTCACTCCTCCTTGCCCCCAGAGCCACTTTGCTCAAGCAACATAGTAACCCTACATAGGTGCACTTGTCAACCCCCCCCCCAACCAATGATATCCAAGAGAAATGCCAATTCCCACCTCTTTTTTGTTGCATCTACATTTTCTACAAGAGAACTCTTAACTGAAAATGGACATGCCCTTTTAATCTATTAGTGACAACCAGGAAATCAACAGAGCTTAGTGCCGTTCCCTTTAACTGTAGCTCTAGCCCAGATTCATTGGTATTGTTTTTACAGGATAGAGATTATGACTTCCAGATGTGTCTGATCTTTATCTTGAGTTAAACAAAGATTGTCATAGTGACTGCGTATGTATATGTTATGAAACTGGGTGTTACAAATTTCAAACTACACATTACAGTTAAGGATGCCTTTTTAAAAAAGCATACTTAGTTCCATCCACTTTCTTTTTTGAGGAAAAGCAGCTGTGCAGTGCCCTGACCCAGACTCAGACAAGCAAAGAGTGGGGGTATGGCTTCTCCCTGCCTCATTTTCCCACCAAAAGTCTCCCACAAGTGGTTATTTCCCCTGAGTCTCATTGTGGCTAATTAAAAATAATAATAAAGTGGCCAGTAGTGTTGTTTTCTCTAAAAAGTGCACCTAATATAACATACAGTTAGACCATACACATCTAATACATTCACATGAATTCATTCCTGCCCTTAAGCAGCCACCTCAGATAAATAGGTCATGAAAGGGCTTCAGATTGCCTGTTACATCTTATGATTCTACAATTGGCCCTTCCCTTATGCAGAGGATCCGTTCTGGATCCCACCGAATAAGGAAAAAAGCGTGTAAACTTAAGCCCCATTAGAACTAATGGGGCTTGTTCTCACGGCGCACACCTAGCACATCCCATTGCTTCTTCTGGGGCCCGGGAGAAGTCTTTCCGGTGCAGCTTCCAGCATATGCTGGAAGCCGTGTATAGCACACCCACATATAATGCGGCGCACTGTATTTTTAGTACTAGCAAGGTAGACATAAACTTCTCAGGTTTTGTTTGTTCTTATTTACATCATTATGCAGTGCAAAGATTCTCCCATATTTCCATTTTGTAAAATCTAAATATGTCTTTCATTTTTTTTGCTCATAGACAGGCCAGAAATGGTCCCAGCAGACTGGAGGACCAGCAGAATGATGTCCCCTTCTTCCAAAAGGGAGAAAAAGAAGACCTGAGCAATTATCATCTAGTCTGTTTGACATTGATGCCAGGAAATAGTTCCAAAATAGATAACTAAACAGTCTGTGTACACTCAGGGTGTATCTACAAATAATGTGGTTTGATCAGTGATATCACTATCTATGGTGTCACCCAGTGCGGATGGCTACCAGGGGATGGGAGGTGGGGGGAGAAAGCTGCCCATGCTCACCCCTAACTGGCTCATTTGCAACCTCCTTCGTGGCCACAAACACCTTCATTTATATACCACTTCATATTGAACTAGCGGCGTCTAAGCAGTTTACAACTGTAAGCTAACTGCCCCCAACAATCTGGGTACTCATTTTAGTGACCTCAGAAGGATGCAAGCCTGAGTCGAGCTTGAGCCTTTTGCTGGTATTGAACTCATAACCTTATGGTTTTGAGTGAGTGGAGAAAGTACAGGCATTTAACCACTGTGCCACCAGGACTCCTAGCCACCTGCCCCCCTCTCCACCAATTGCCGGTTGGCCCAGACCCCCTTGCTTCCCTTCTCCTGCCACTGCATTGGCCAAGCAAGTGAAACATCAGGGAGGGACAAAGGAGATGCATCACCCCTCCCTCCTTCTCCTCCATCGTCAGGAAATAAGTCCAGTGATGGAGCAGCCAGGAAGGGCTCCAAAGGGCAAGGAGGGCCCAACCAGGTATCACCCCTACTCTGGGATGTTACCCGGTGTGGTCTTCACCCCCTGCAACCTGCATTGATGCCACTAGTTTGGCACCACTTTAACTGCCATGATGCCATCCTATTGAATCCTGGAATTCATAGTTTTGTTCTGCACCAGCAATATTGGGCAGAGAAGGCTAAAGACCTTATAAAATTACAAATTCCAGGATTCCATAGAATGGAACTAGAGCACTTAAAGTGTGTCAGACTGCATTATTTCTATAGTGTAGACGCACCCTTAGAAAGGAGTACTGTGATTACTAAGAGCTAGCACAGGTTTCTCAAAAGCGAGTCATGCCAAGCTAATCTTATGTCTTTTTTTATACAAAGTAGATCAGGGGAGTGCTGTGGATGTAGCATATCTTGACTTCAGTAAGGCTTTTGACAAGGCCTCCCATGATATTCTTGCAGGAAAGCTGGCGAACTGTGGTCTAAACAGTGCTACAGTGTAGGTGCATTTGTAATTGGTTGGCAGAGCAAATACGGAACATGATCATCCATAATTGTTCTTCATCCTTAAGATGTGACTAGTGATGGGCCCAGTGTTGTTTAACATCTTTATAAATGACTTTGATGATGGAATAAAAGGCATCCTTACCAAATTAGCAGATGAGACCAAATGGAGAGGGGTTAGCTAGTACCCCAGAGAACAGGATTGAACTTCAAAATGATCTTGACAGATTGGAGTTCTGGACCAAGATTAACAAAATGAATTTCAGCTGGGATAAAGGTAAAATACTACATCTAGACAGGAAAAATGAAACACACAAATATAAGCCTTCCACATCTGGCTGGCCTGTTGGCTGGGCAAGAAAGGGAGGTGTGTTTTTCAGTGTTGCAGAAGTAGGAGGGAAATTGAAACACTGGACAATCACACAGGGGAAAATTGGGGGGAAAGCAGGGGTTAAACCTGATAATAACCTGTGAAAATTGTGCAATCACAGTGAAAATTTTCTCACACATTGTAATTAAAGAGGGCTTACCCTGGCAATAACCAGGTAATAACCAGCAACAAATCATTCATATTTCTGATGGTCTTAAGAACTGAGACACAGCTCATCTTTATGGCTGGGGCTCATCACAACATAAGGAACTGTATTAAAGGGCCGCAACATTAGGAAGGTTGAGAACCACTGGTTTAAAGAAAAAAAACCCTGTTGGATATATCAGTACAACAGTTGTGGATCATGACATTAATCTCAGGATTTATGGAGCAAAAGAGTACAAAATTATTATAAAATTCTGGCACAGGTTTTGAAAGGATACCAAGTTAAGGATTCATAGCTAATAGACTTTTGCTTCTATACTTTGTAGGATATTTAGACTGCACTAATGTATTAAACATTTTATCCTGTTTTCTTATAAAAGAGGAAACATAGTGAAACAGAAAGTTAAATACATTAATATCCATTCATATTTTGAAGTTTTAAAACTGTATTAAAACATTTTTATCAATATATACGCCACTGAGTCAGCACAAAACAAATTCTCACAATTACTTAGCAGGTAAGAGTTTAGTTACATATATTACAACATTCACATTTAATGGGTATTAAGTCTGTGGCATTCAGAAAGAAGCCACAACTATAATTACAGTGTACAATGCTAGAGACAATTTATTGATTTTTTTAAAAATAAAAAGCACCATTAACATTAATTAAAACATACATGAAACAAGAGAATGAATACTTGATAGAGATGGAAAAAATGACTGTTAATCAAAATCAGTTCTCATCTGATCTATGCTGAAAGAATAACAACATTTTATTAACTGTACAATCCATGTACATTTTCCCAGTGCTGGTTACTTGAACGCTTAAAATCAACAGAAAATTTAGCTGACTTCATGTGGACATCATTTTCTTTTATTATGTTGTAACTATTTTCACACTTAAGAGTTAGTTATTGAAAACAAAGGAATTAAATGTCAGACATCAGCTATGATCAACTGAAACAGAAGTAACACAGGGTAGCCCATCTGGACAAAATGCCATTCCCATAAGGCTTCACTCAATGACACAAGTGGAAATTGCACCCACAATGGGCTGCATTCATCTTGACTGTGCTAACAGCCCTGAAAATGAGCTGAAATAATATTTCAAAGCCTGTTATTGTAAGTATTTTCTTTATAAATTCATTTTATAAAATCGCATGATCCTTTAGCCTTGTAAAGTTAGATCAGAATTAATCATCCAGGCTCTTCCTGGTCTGTACCAAAGTATTTTTCTATTTACATTCTTGACCTCAATCGACCTACAACAGGTTTGTTATTGCAAAATTCTGGCCACCAGGATGGTCTCTCTAACACCTTCTCACCTTGAAGAACACTGCTCCATAGGTTTTTATAAAGCTAGAAGGAAAAAGGAAAAAGGGTAATGAACAAAGACTAGTTTTTCAACCTTTTAGGCCAAGATACATTTAACCTAAAACTGTCTCAACCCAATGTTCTTTTAACTGTTACACAGTGGATGCTTCCCATCTGCAGGGGTTTGGTTCTGTCTCCCTCTGCAGATGGGGGGAAAATGCATGATGTTCAGGCCTCATTTTATTCCATGGGCAGTGATGTGTGTGTCAGTGACACCTGCATGTTCACATCCGTGCCACTGCATAATATAGGGTATGACAAGCTGCAGATACTCCAGTCAGTGGATTGCTAGCCTGCCGATGTGATAGGTCCACAGTAATACATATGTCTGTCATCTTTTTAGAGTGACCAAACACATGAAATAGAAGGGTTTTGAAAGTGGAATATGTCATTTGAGAAGATTAAAAATCCCCTTTTCATCTGTAGAAGATAGGTGGACAAAATGTGGCTGTGGGCCACATGCGCCCCCATAGCTATTTTTGTCACCTCAGTGGACCACTTATTTTATTTTTTTCAAAATAGATTTTTTTTTGCTCCAAGTTGCCCCCAAATGGTTTCTAGGATGTCTAGGGGACATTTTGCCCATGTTTGAGCCAATATTTTAGGTTCAAGAGAGGCCTTTTTAAACAAACAAATCAAGAATCACAGAGTTGGAAGACACCTAAAGGGCCATCTACACCAATCCCCTGCCAAGTAGGAAGAAATGTACTTGTTGGTCCTCTCCTTTCCCTAAAATTACCCAGGGAGCACAGAAATGTGCAGAAAATGCCCCCAGGCCTAATAAAGAGTGTCTGTGGCCATTTGGGGTGAAAATTTTGATTTTGTTTTTGGCAGAAGTATATCTGGGGATGTGGCTGCCAAGGTCTCCTGGGGGTTATTTGGTCTTGTACTGTGTTCTTTTCCATCCAGTTATTCTCCTTTTCATTGTAGGTTCCACACTCTCAATTCTGTTTCATCTTTAAACAGAAACAAACTAAAATTTAAAATGGATAGCACCGCATATATAACTGCTAACTCAGCCTGCAACTGTAATCCACTTGTGGGTTCCAACTCAGCAGTGGAACACAAGTGGTTAGAGTAAATAAGGAAGCATATATAATTTCCAAAGGCTATTATAATATCTAAACTGAAGTGGAGCTTCAATCTAGGGAATCAGTTTCCAACTGATAAAAAGTGTGAACACTTCCGAGTCTCAACTCATCTGGATTCTACAAAAGACTTGCGAGCATAACACCCATATTGACAGAAAAGAGCTTCTAATTATTATTCATATAAGGTAAGTTGATTTACAGTTGGCCTTCCATAGTCACAGGTTCTTTATCCATGGATTCAACCATCCATGGCTTGAAAATATTAAAAAAACAAATTCTAAAAAGCAAGCCTTGATTTTGCTATTTATTATAAGGGACAGCATTTTACTATGCTATTGTATATAATGGAACTTAAATATTCATGGATTTTGGTATCCAAGGAAGGTCCTGGAACCAAAATGCAGATGATATCAATATCAAGGGTGCCCTATATTAGGGACAGATGTACAAAGCCTGTAAAAATAAAAGTTCTAGTTATATCTCGTTATTTTTTCAAAGTGAGGCAACTGAAGCCCAAAACTCAGAAACAGGAATGGGCATATTTGATTTGGGGTAACTGGATCACTTGTCAGAATCAGACCAAAAACAAAAACAAACAAGCAATCAAAAACAACTACACCAATAGATATTCATGTTTGAACTGCTGCTAAAATGTATCTTCGCCTCCCACTTCTCATTTTCTAGCTGTGACACACAACGCTTAAAAACACAATATTCATAAGGACACAGGAAACTTGCATCGGAGAGAGCTTTGCAAAAAGACTTTTTACCTCTCCATCAGCCCTTCCAATCGGTGAGTTGAGAATGAAGTCAGGAGGAGCAATAACATCTACCAAAGCCACAGCCTCTTGCTTCAACTATTCAAGGGAAAGACATGGAAATTGCATTGAGGTTTTTATGGTTGCCCATAAAATATGGAGCAGAAGCATAATTGCTAGGCCAAGCCACTAAGGAACAGCAGGCTCAGGTTTCTACTTTACAAAGTTCAGTGACCATGTCTATTTTTACTTTTACTTCAAAACAGTTTATTCCAAATGTTAAATTAATGCCTTCTATTTTGCAAATCACCCTGGGTTGCAAAGTTGAAGGGAAGCATATATTGGCCCTTGACACTTGCCAAGTCCCAGCTATTTGCTTCAGGCTACATGCTTTCATGTTGCTTCTCTCGTCAAAGATGAAGGGACTACAGCAATTTTCAGAAGATAGTTGGCTACACAAAACAGGATTAACATTATGCAAGCTTTAAAAATATATTTTAGACATTTAGATATATTTTTGCGTCTGAGGTAGTTTTGATAAATAAGGAATAAAATTTTGTGCACATGCCAAGCAGTAATGACTCTAGTACAGAGTAGGATTAAGGAATTAGGATTAAGGCACAGCTCTATTCTACACATTTGGGTACAGTTTAGGAAAAGAACGATATAGTTATAGGGTTCAAAGATCAAGCACAGCAGTGACTGTTCTTTAAGGGGATCCCAGATGTTAAAACAAACTCCAGAAAACAAAACTTCCACACCAGACAATGAAGATATTTCACTACTACAGTTTCAATTTGCCTCCAGTGTTCACCCTTGGGAATGCTTAGTATAAACATTCAGGGCATTTTAGATGTGGTACTAAATACAACACAAGTTTTCAAGCAGTGGTGAGTAGAGAATGAGCACTCTGAAAACTATGCCTATTTAGATTCAAAAGATGGTCTAGTGAAAACAAACATGTTCTAACTGGCTTCAGATATGAGCATATCATACCAAGGTCACAAATCTCACCACAATGTAATGCATATAAATGCCATTTTATACTGAAAGCAGAACAAATTGGTAAAAACTGACACTGTACCACTGCAGATGGGGATGCCACTGTTTTTGAATAAAGAAAATAAACATCCTGCATGTAAATTGTGTTATTAAGACTTTCAAGAGAAAGGTTCAATGTTGTTCTTTCATTAGTACACCAGTTTTACAGTAGACAGGAGATCGTTTATAAGATGGGTAGGGAAACATTTTAAAAATAAATAAATGCAGTGTAGTGTTACTTGAATGTCACTGTGCTTTCAAGATGAAGTGCTGTCTCATTAGACATGATATGCAAAATGAGTTATATATTTTGCATGTTAGTGAACTGGAAAAGACAATGTCAGCTCTTTCCACTGAAGAGTGCTCTTTCTCACGATCAGACTGGCAATGATTCCAAAAGTGCCCAGATCTAATCAATTCAATCCCTTACTGTGATGAAGGAATGGTAAATATATTTAGAACTGCAATAGGTAAGCACAATGGAAATTTTTATATATGAAGAGGTTACAGCTAAACAACTGTTTACTTAGCATAATATTAAACCAGCTGAGAACATACCTTTGAACAAAGTTCTAGGATTGCATCTTGTACAAATCTACCAGCATTTTCACCTGTGATGTAGCCCCCTGAAAGACATTTAGTGATTATGAAACTAATGAACACAGTTTACATCTACAGGTCTATTCATTTATGAGCTAAATTGAAATGCTGGAGCTGATTCTTATAGTCTAAATGGCTTAGTTCTGAGTGTAAGCTGCAAACCTGTAAACACATAGTTGGAATTACGTCTCACTGAATTCAGTAGGGCTTATTCCTGAGCAGATATGCAAAAGATTGCTGCACTATGGGAGATGTCTTCCTGGAAGTACTGTCTGCACTGGTGGAGACTGCCTGACCTCTCATTCCTGCTGAGACTTGGTGAACCTGATCTCTCAAGGATGGATAGGGCTTGGAGTATTGAATCTAATTTAACCATCTTGTCTCTGAAAAAGCAAGACTGCAAGCTTGCCATGATATTCTGAGGAGCAGTTGAAGTAGATGTTTCTCTCTACAGAGTTCAATTGAGGTGTGGCTACTCAGAGACACCACTTCCTTGTGTTCCTCAAACTGAGGACAATCTGGCCAATAGTGGCTGGGGTGCCCTGGAACCAGAGAACTATCCAGGTTCTGATGGTGGATCATAAGACCAAGACCCCTAAGACTTCCCTGTTACATGGTAATGTGCTGAGAGCAGAGGAGCTATGGAGAGCTAATTTGGCAATGATCAACATCTTTGCCTGTTTTTCAGCTCAGAGGCTTGAAGAGCTCTGGAAAAAGCTGCTGCTGTTTCAAGTATGAAAACAGACTGAAGTTTGGGTAACTCCTGCTTTCTAGGAAGTGGCTTTTTCAAGCTTGCTTTCTATTTCCTAAAGAGATCCTACTCCAATTCAGAATATTCTCCTCTGTAAGAAAGTAAAAAAGCTTTCCTTAAGCACAGATAAGAATGTAAGAAAGATGTGCTGCTGCTGCATGTGCGTGTACATATAAGTGCTGTGCTGCTGTGAGTATGTGACAAGGCATTTAGATCAACCAAATAATTTCTCTCTCTGTTTCCTTTTCTTCCTTAGAGATAAACTTTCAGCTTAAGGTAATGTACTTCAAGCCTTTTTAAAGATTTAACACTGCAGGCAGAATGTTGATCTCACCTTGGTAAAGCACCGCCATGTGCTTATTTAAAGACCACAGTCCATAGAGTGAACAGATCTGTTTCAGTACTGGTTGAAGGCTAGCTGGTGTTTTGGAGCTGTGAACATATTCATGATATCTTTGCAAAACGACGTGTTCAATGAAAGCTATAGCTAAGGAATGACAGTAGTACACCTTTAAACAAAAGAAAAGCAAAATTCAAAGTGAATGATGAACAACAAAGTTACAAAAAAAATTGACATATTTATTTGTATTCATCTATAAATGTGAGAAAAGAATGTGTGTCTGTGTTTATGTCTCTAGGATAGCCCCATGACTGATGCATGATTTTTCCCAATCAGAAAAGATACAGCCAGAGGCAGACATGAGAAATTCATTTAGCCACAGGGCCTCTAGGCAGCTCCATGTACTAAGCTTCCGCTTTATGGTACATGGTACATAACAGTTCAAAGTCAAAAAGAAAGCTGAAATTAGGGCAGACTGAGGAGGGTACCAGAATGATAAAGGGGGAAAGCTAAGAATAGAGGGAGAGAAATAGAGGAGAAGAGAAGGGTGGGAGAGAGAACCCTCAGAAGAAAACAGACTGAAGGGGTAGGAGTAGAGACTAAATACTAACCCAGGCAAAGCTGGTTTTTCTCTAGTTTGAAATATTTTAGAACCGCCCTTCCTACTTCAGAATAATACAGTGCTTAAAAAATATACGGTATCAGAAAAAACAATACAACAACACTCCAATAAAACCGCAAAGATAAATGCAATAGACAAGTCATATCACTTAAGATGCCTGAACAAACCAGTTGGCCCAGGTTCCACCTTCCTAGGGAGGGTATTATAAAACTGAGATGTTACAATACAGAGTAGCTTTACTCTTGTCACATAATATTCTCAAGGTACATGAACGGCCTCTACTGATGACCTTGAACTGATATGGTAAGAGGTACCCCTGCAGAAATTTGGACCCAAAACTTTTAGGAGATTAAAGGTAAGCACAGGAATTATGAAGCATCCATGAAGCTTTCCTTCTTCAAAAAGAATCCCATGCATTAAAGGTAAAAGTAGTTCCTTGACATGAATGTCTAGTTGTAACTAACTGTAGAGGGCACTGCTCATCTCGGTTACTAAGCCGAAGAGCGAGTGTTGTCAGAGGATTACTGTGGTGGTCATGTGGCCAGCATGACTCCACTGAACGCTGTTATCTTCACACCGAAGTGGTACCTATTTATCTACTTGCATTTCCATGCTTTTGAACTGCTAAACTGCGGAAGTTGGGACTAGTGACAGGAGCTCACCCCATTGTGCAGCACTTGGGCCTCAAACTGCTAATCTTCTGATCGTCAGAATTGGTGTCTTAACCAATAAGACACCACATCCCTACATTATGCATTACAGTGATCTAATTATGGGGTTACCAGGTAAAGATGGATCTCAAAAGCATTTACTAAGAAAGAAAAGATTACAAACATGAAGTCTAAAGGCCCAGTCTATGGCAATCTACATTTTTGGAGATCAGATCTTGCAGCAGTTATGTGAATCTATGCTGAACAGAAATCAATTCAGCATAAAACTGTTCTGGCTGCATCCAAGGTGGTTTCAGAAAGGGTGAAAAGTTGAGTCTTATATTTCTTTTCTCTTCATTAGTCTGATGTAAAGTTATGAATGTGTTGGCTCTTCCAATGGAGGGGAAGAGGATGAGGTCCAGCAGTTCCTCTCTACCTCCAAGGCCTGGACCAAGGCAGGCCTTGTTGTTGGGATTGTTGAACAAGGCAATATTGAGTTCCTAGCTCATAATGCATTACCAAGAACAATTTTGTGGCAGCACCACAGAGCTCTCTGCTGTATTTAGTACCTTGCAGCTATTTCTCCACATTAAATAACAATAAACCTATCACAACTAACAGCGAAAAAAAATGGTCCTTCTA
Source organism: Sceloporus undulatus (assembly GCF_019175285.1). Lineage (NCBI taxonomy): Eukaryota > Metazoa > Chordata > Lepidosauria > Squamata > Phrynosomatidae > Sceloporus > Sceloporus undulatus. Next base: position 98,136,354 of record NC_056526.1, read on the forward strand.
TCTCCCTAACCCCAGCAAAACCTGGTTCATTCTTCTCCCCAACAACATGCTTATTGTTATTCCTTCCCCTGCCCCATAACACCACCCTTTTCTTTGCCAGACTGGTAACTGTATCCCTTGCTTGATTTGTCCTCACACTACAATCAATAGCTCTTTTTCCAACGTATAAGTTCCATTGGTAAAACTTCATGTTACTATATTATCTTGACCATTTCAAAGCTTCACATCAGACCTTGACAGTGGGACCACCTTCTTTCTCTCTAACAACATACCCACCCCACTAAACTTACTGCTTCTTGCCAATTTCAAAATGCCACAGCCAGAATGCTGACTGAAGCCAGTTATAGGGAGCATATAACTCCCGTACTGAAACAGCTTCACTGGCTACTGGTTCGTTTCTGAGCATAATTCAAAGTGCTGGTCATGACCTATAAAGCCCTACACGGTTTAGGTCCAGACTTTTTGAGAAAGTGTATCTCCCCATATGAACCAACTAGAACCCTAAGATCCTAAGGAGAAGGCTTTCTCTCAGTCCCGTTACCATCACAGGCTCACTTGATGAGGACACGAGAGTCTTCTCAGTGGCTGCTCCCACCCTATAGAACTAACTTCAGACTTTTTAAAATCATGCAAGCCTGGTTTTATTGGGGGGGGGGTTAGATTATGTTTTTAACTTTTGTATGTTTTAAATTTTAACCTTGTAGTGTTTTAATTAGGTTATTTTAATTGTTTTTAATAATTTTGTTTCAATGTGTTTTTATAGTGTGAGCTGCCTTGGGTCCCTTTTTGGGAGAAAGGCGGCATAGAAATAAGATAATAAATAAATACATTTCAAAACCAACCCTCTGATCTGGCTGTCACCTGGTGCCTTCATTTACTGACTTGTTCCTGCTTAGAGTATTAACTATTCTGTTCTGTACTTCATTCTATCCATCTGTCCTCTTACTTTATTTTTTTTAAAATCCTAGGTACTCCCACCTCTGCCCCTTGCTTTGTTTCTTGTTTATTCTATGACGTATGGTCTATGTATACTATTACTTTTCCCCCCAAAGCACTTCTATTCTCCAAATGCTGTTTGCTCCAGACTAGGCTCTGTAGTTTCTACCATCACATATTTTTTACTTGAACGTACCTACCATGATCTCCTACTTAACGTGTTCCTTCATTAATCCCTAGCTTTTCAACTCAGGTTCCCCTTTCAGTAGTCACCCTTTGGTGCTGCCAACAGGTTATTATTATTATTTTCTTTTATTCATTTATATCTCATATTTCCCCTAAAAGATCAACATTAAAATGGAACTAAACTACTGACAACATTAAAATTATTATTTTAAAATGACAACTAAAATAGTACAGCACCCACTTAAACCTTCCCTCTTCTGGAAGACCTTCATTACTCAAAAGACTGTTGGAATAAAAAAGTCTTCACCTATTGAAAAAAAGATAGCAAGAATGAGAAGGAGGGGTGTTCCAGACCCTAAGGTCAACCACTGAAAAGGCTCTGGCTTGCATTCCCACCACCTAACCTGTATAGGGCTTTAAAGGTTATAACCAGAAGTGAACCTTTAACAATTTTTACTTCACAGCATCCTGCAAAAGTGGGGGCTGGGGCTGCTGGTGGGAACAAATGGAAGCAAGAAGTAGCTAAAAAAGATATGCTGGCAATGTGTATGAAAATACTCAGAATCAAAATAACACGGAATTATAAATTTTGTTTACCTGGCTGTTGTTCCTTGCTTCAAATTCAGAATAACCAGATTTTTCCTGGTTTCTTAGTTTTTGGACACACTCTCGGAGCAAGTAACAAACAAGCCACTTGTATGCTCTTAAAGGTACTGGAATAATTAAAAGAATGCTTAATATTTTCATACAGGAGAATAAAATTCATAATAAATTAGGTAGCAAGCTACTCTGGCAATTCCTGTATATGTCCTGTGTGCGCTATAGAAACAGAGCTTAAAAATAACCTGAAAATTAAGTCAAGTATTTTTTTCCCCCATAACGAGCTGTGCCCTGTTTTGAATATTTGTATTTGTAACTCAAATAAAGAGATGATTTGGCAGGAATAATTTGGCATCATGCTAAGTACTATTTTATGGGTGAAGAACATATGCTTTTTAATTTATTACTCAGTCACAACACACCAGACTGTGCTTGTCCATTTGGTGAACTAATTCATGAAAATGTGGAAACCACATTTGTTCTAGGGGGAATATGGTATACCTTTACCACCACATCAACATCTGTCTCTTTACAGTGCACACAATTACTTCTTTTCTTAATTCTACTTGCTGAGAGAAGGACAAACCATAGTTAAAGGATTTGGAGTTCTCAAAACAGCATGGTCTATGTATTCTTTTTTCGTCCGTGGTGATTTTATAGCTCAGGTACCAGGGCTTTCCCATTCTCACAGTATCTGCTGGATCTGCCACATTACCAACATCTGAGAAGAGCTGGAAATCAGTAATCAAGATTTAACAAACACATGATATCAGAATGAATGGGTTTAATTCATGCTGAACCAAATATCATTCTCCATCTAAACAAACAAACACATGATATCAGAATGAATGGGTTTCATTCATGCTGAACCAAATATCATTCTCCAGCTAAACAAAGTGGCTTCCACTGGATAGATAGAAGAAAGCAGAGATGGGATATGTGTTAAGCAATTCCATTATGATCTTAATCATAATCACAAGCACGGTTCATTACTTTGTTAACCAGCTTCAAAGCTGAACTGAAGAGAATCCTGTTTGGGGAAGCATTCCCAGGTCTTACATGATTGTTTTAATCTGTGTTGTTTATTTTAATGCTTCTAATTTAATATATGTATTAAACTCCATTGTTCTTTGTAGAATGTGCGCTATTGGCAGGTCTTTATTTTATTTTATTTTAATTGTATGTACAGTGCTGTGTGTAAACCTACAGCGCTTTATAAATAAATAAATAAATAAATAAATAAAAGCTTCTGCCAATTTACCCTGAGAATACGACTACTCCTCCCTGGCATATCTAGATGAGGATAGCAAGAATTTTACCTCTTGGGATGTGTGATAGAATTAACCTTTGGCAGAAAGGTCAGATTAGGTCTGATCTGAGGACTGTCCTACTTTTGTGCATAACGCACAACTCCTTTCAGGCAAAGAGTACTCTACTGCTGAAACACTCCTCATGAATGACAACTAGAAATAAGATTTTCTGAAGATTAATTAATGGGGATTGAAACTGCAGTAACAAACCCCAATCCTTCCTTCACTTCAACTGAGCAAGAGATGCTACATAACCACAGTTTGAAACTACAGATTCTTCGAAACTACAGATAGGGCAGCTGCTCATCTCAGGCATATTTTGCCTGAGTCCACTGTAGGCAAATAGCATGTAGCACTGCCTTAATATCAATTAACCATACCAGCATTCCCTTCCTCCAGCACAATTTAATGATGGTGTGTATGTGAATGACTCAAGGGGAGAGGACATTTGGACAACTTCTTTCCAACACAGTACTGCTAAATTCAAGTCCTAAATCAAGATGATTTAGGGGAAATGGGGCCACACTTAAAACTGTTGTAACATGTGACAAGCACAAACTATATTAACGTTAATATAGTTACCTGAAGAATCCAAGCAGTCTTCAACATCTGACACTATGAATTTCTGACAAAGAATATGGTCATAGTCTTCCAAAAAATTTACTGATCCCAGTGGTGTTGTAATAGATCCTTTGTCTAAAATGCCAACAATACCAAATCTAAATGCCAAGTCAAAGTACATTAACATCTATGCACTAAAGGCTTTGAAAATCAATGAAAGGTAAAAATCTGCTCATCTGTGCATTCATTCTGAGTAATCTGTTCTGATTAAGACCCTTTCCCCATTTTTTGCAGCCCCAGGCAAGAATTCATCTAAATACATCTTTACCTCACTATTTTAGAATTTACTCTTTCAACTCTATAAGTCTTTAAAAGTTCGACATGGATTTTGTAAGCAATGAATCACTGTGCATTCCCTTAGTTTACAAGACATAGCAGGGAACGAGACAACACATTAGATTGCCACCTTAAAGGTCAGAGAGTTGATTTGAAATTCTCTTTCACTCCCCCCAGTGCAAATACCATAAACCCCAGTCCTCTGATGTCCAGAGTTCCAACATTGAAGGAGAAGGATACAGTATGTGGTCTGGGAAGAGGAGGGGAGTTTTCGTACCTCAAACATGGGGCTGGGAGAACAAGGACATTGCATCAGCTATAGGGTTGACATAAAAAAATTTCCTCCTATTGCAAGCAGACAATGGGAGGACAATAATAATTAACAACAGGAAAAAAAAACTTGTGAAAGGGCTGGGAATCCCGGTTCTCCTTCATTCTCTCCTATTAGTAGGGGCCTAGCAGAATGTTGGATATTTCAGGTGCTCTAACCCAAGTTCTGTGATATGATTGCCCTGTAAATGAATTTAATAGGTTAAGGAATTTGAGCTTAACTATTTGGGAACATACTGAAGCAGAATAAAACAATGTCTGTAGCTTCTAAATAGCGCCAGCTGGCATCCTTACCCAACAGTCATAACTATTTAATTTGCACCCATAACAACCTGAGTTAAAACCATGCTTTTCATACTTGTAGGCAACATACCTATTTCCAGATGTATTTTTGCTGATGCATTTAAGGGCTAATTATATTTCTGGCATGTATATTATGTATTGTGCCTGTAAAAAAAAATCCAATGTGCCTATTCCAAAATGTAGGAGTGAATACAAGTGCATGATTGTTAAAAATCCAAATATGCAATTGTAAGGCAGATTCCTTCACTCTAAACAAACTGGCAGCAGCTATTCCATCAGGCTGTGGTGGAAGTAGGAAAGGGGAGTGTATCAGTTCTGCTGAGAAGCCATTAGGTGTTTCCTCTCTCTCCACTGCCAGCCAAAACCAGGCATTCCAGCAGGCTGCATTAACACCATCCACTCTCCATAGAAACCAGCTCTATTGGGCTCCTTGTTTCATTGACTAGCATCTACTAATGGCCATTCTAAAGGAAGCCAGGCCATGCTGAGACACCAACCATTTTTGGCTCCCCTCCTTCAACTATTTCTGTTCCAGTTGGTCATGACAATAACTTAACAGTCAGTGGCCAAGTTTGCTTCTTCCTCCCTCCCAATCCTTTCCCCCTTTTACACAGTGCCTATTAAAATGTAAGCTTAAGAGCAGGGATTGTCTTAGGGATCTTTGTAAGCCATAAAGAGCATCAAAATATAGCAGAAAATACTGGGGTGACCAAATGTAGCTTTCCAGATGTGGTCATGCTGGAGAATCACATTTCGCCCAGTCCTGCTTTAAATAAAGAAACGAACAAGAGCAAGTTCCCAGATAGAACTGGCTGAAAACATATTAATGTCCAAAACACACATATTACAGGAAAAGACTAAAACGTATCAGTTCCTTATTGGTAGGCTTTTCTCATCTGGACAAATCTGCTATTGATGGGACCATATTATCCATGTGCTGTGTCTAAGAAAGTCACATAAAGGAATGAAAATCATTGTGATCCAAAACAGCACAAAGAATTGTCAACGACATAATGCCTGAGTGCTAATCAGCATTTTAGTAGAATCACTGAAGAGGAAAGGTGCATTCTGACTGAGGCTACATTCGCAATGTAGAATAATGAAGTTAACTCTATGGCCCCACCTTATAGAATTCTAGGATTTGTAGTTTTGTGAGACACGGCACTCTTTGGCAAAGAAAACCTTGTAAAATTACAAATCCCAGGATTCCATAGTATGCAGTTACAGCATTTAAAGGGGTTTCAAACTGCATTATTTCTATAGTGTAGATGCATTCTTAGTTTGTTGATAAACTTTAACATTGCAGTTCAATACAATATATCACAGAGGTGTTATGATGTTAATACTTAATAACATTGTTAACACACATTCCAGGTAGATCCACAGATATGAAGCTGCATCTGCTGAAAAATCTTACTTTGCATCTACTGTTGGTTTAACCAGACATCATGCTCTGCACACTAACCTTGTTGTCTTCCATTTATCCAGCCTATTAAGTAGTTGCTAGTTTGCTGTAGAAGAACATTGTTGTCACCTTCATATGTGCAGTTTGGGTCGTTGTCATTACGGATATCACCCAGACGATTCACTTAAAAAACAAAAACAAACAAACAAATACAATATGAAGGGGCTTGGTGTCTGAACTGTCTTTGTGATCAAAAGAATTACGAGAAAAATTATGGGAATTAACCTTTTGGTGGGCAAAGTGTGACAAATACAGATGTTGTTCGGCTGTAACTCCTTTCAGCTCCACCCAGCACAGACAATGATTAGAAAGCTGATAGATACAGTCCAATAACATCTGAAGGGCTGCATTTTGCCCACCCCTGCCATGTAGGATTGATGATCTCAATTGGGGTCATGTGTAGGACTTACATTGCACAATGCTACTAAATTGCAGATGTAAAAACATAAGAAAAGTCATGCTGGATCAGACCAAAGATATATCTTACACTCAATGGCTTCCCTATTGCCTGTGTGAAGCCTGCAAGCAGGACATGAGGGCAAAAGCACCTGATTTACATAATGCTTCTGTTACTAGGGATGATTAAAAACTCATCATGAGTGGGAGATATGAATTTCTCTAATCCCCTTTTTATACCATCCATATTGGCATCTATCATTATACTCCAGACCCTTGATCATCTGGTTTGTCCCTTTTCCAGCTCTCCAGTATCTTTTATTTTTGAACTGTAGTGACTAGACCTATAATAATAATAATAATAATGATAATAATAATTTGTTTTATTTATATACCGCTATTCCAAAGATCATAGCAGTGAACAGCAAGTAAGCTAATTATACACAGTGTTCCGTCTGGCTACAGCATACTGTAGATTGTGTAAAACGATGGCAGTTTTGCTTTCAGTTCCTTTTCTGATTATGTCCAACATGGAATCCCCCCTCCCCATACCACACTTTTAACAGCCACAACATACCGGGTTGGCATGCTCACTGAGCTATCTATCCCAAATCCGAGATCTCTCTTTCAGCCAGCCACTGCCAACTCAGATCATATCTCTCTATAGGTGAAGCTGGGATAATTTGCCCCTATATGCATTACTTTACACTTGTTAGATCTGAATTGTTTCTGGCATTTTGATGCCAATTATAACACACAAATCAGAACCCTTTACAATCTGTTTTCATTCTAAGCACTCTAAATTATTCATGGGCAAATTTAGGCACCTTACTACTTGTCCTTAACTCCAGGTCATTTACAGCGAAGTTAAAAAGTCGCGAGAACTCTGACTACTGGATTTAGTCTTAGTATTGGATCCCCTACCCTTTAATTAACTTCCAATTCATAAGAGTATATCCCCCCCTTATCCTATGACTGGTATGCTTCAGAACACCTGGTCCAGGCTTTTTGGTAGGCATGCAAAAACTGTCAGGGAACTTCAGTTTATTTAATTTTGCCTTTCAGTTTTAAGGGTGTTGAAAGGGCTTAAAGAAAGACAGAAGAGTTAAAGCAACGCAGTACAAAACAAGAGCAGGTTTTTAAAAGCACACAGATAAAACAATATTACCAGATAAAAATAATAAGTCAACAATATTTAAGCAGAATTAAACATCCAAAAGATTCCGGGTTACCTTCCTAGTGCTAAATGTAATTAAATCTGGTACTACTTGAATCTTAATCAAGAAGGCCCTTTCCTTGGCCATCAACTTCCTAATTTCTGCTGGTGAGGGGACCTAGGAAAGAGTCTCAAATTATGAATTTAAGAGATCTTCAGGTTTCTCAGTTGAAATTAGGAAGGAAACAAGTAGGCCAAAAACCTCTGTAATATCTGCAAAACAAAACAATTGTAGTACTGGTAGAACTAGACAGAGTTTGTATTCTAATTTAAGTATAGAGATGACAAAGTAATTAACTTACTGGCCAGATAGCCATGTCCTCCACAAGCTTCTCGACATTCTTGAGTTCCTCGTTGAGCAAGCCAGGAAGCCAATGGTTTGCCTGAAGTACATAAGGCATGTATCTCCTTTCCAAGTTCCATCTTGTAGAAAAGGAGTGATCAGTAATTATTATTATTTATTTATTTATATAGCACTGTAGATTTGCACAGCACTGTACATAAAACAATAAGTATATAAGAGAAAGCCTGCCTATGGTGTACAATCTAAGAGATAATAGGATAGTAGTAAATCAAACAACATAAAATTCTTTGGTTTGGTGGAGTGTGGCAAAGAAAAGAAAAAATCATAAACCAGTAATGAAAAGAAAAAGAAGATTAATTTTTTTTGGTCAAAGATGTTCTGAAGAAAGTTTAGAACAGATAAATAATAAATGAATGGAATAAACCACAATTGAAACAGAGTAAGTATATTGTAATCAAGGAGACATTAGAGCAAACCAGCCATATTTCTAAGTACTGTAGAAATTATATAGTTTATTGTTTACATTTATTATTTTTGTGCAGAATTGTTTTACTTCAGTCTAAGGCAGCTAACAGTGTAGTGTATTTTCCCACAGCTGGGAATATAGTCACTGCTTCCTTCTCATGAAATGAGGGGCATGCTACTGTGAAGTTGTGGACGAAATTTTTTTTAGGGGAACCCCAATATAGATAGCGTGCTGAAGAATACACATTGGTTATTCCTGATTCCTGCTCGTCCAAGGAAGGCAAATCATGCTTCAAAATATGGCTTATGACAAAGAATCAATGGTGGTCCTCTCACCTGTTGTGGACTCTTGTCCTTCATGAGGAGGCCTATGTGGAATTCCATGGAGTTAATGAACAATGTCTTAGCAAAATAATCTAAGACATAAGCTGCTGCTAAATAAGGAAGCAAACGCCATTGCTGAAATAAAAATAAAATCTGCATCAAGGAAAACTGGGATATGCACAATAGTTAAAAAACTTTTCATACAAATTCAAGGAGACATTCAAGGAGAAAGTGAAGCTACAATGAAAGGAAATAGGAGGGACAAAACACTGACATAAGCCTATTGTTTTAATTTAGATTCTATATGCAATTACTTTCCCGAGATGGTAGCCTTTACTTCAGATTTTAATAAAGTAATGCATTTTTACCTGCATTTGATACTCAAGAACTGGGATTTCTTCATCATCTGTTGGTCCAAACTGTCGCCGGGTAGCTGAGAAGCGAATAGCTATTGATATGGCAAGCTTTAAATTGACCACAGACATGGATATAATCATCACTCTTCCATTGGACAAACCACCAAGAGAAGCTCCTAAACGTTGCTTGCGATCCTGGAGAAATAGGACATGACTCATAAAGGCATGTTATAGCAACAACAACTTCCTGCCAGTGCAGCAGCTATTGACATTCAAAAGGAATAGTTTTAGGTTTTTAATCTTCATAGTATGTAATAAACTTTGAAGGGAGTTCATCTTGAGAGTACAGCCTGAAGAAGTGAAAGGATCAGTGATGAAAAGTAATCCAAAGTGAACAGAAATTAAGTACCTTGAAAGTACTTGTATATGCCCCCGCAGCTGTGACATCTCCAGTTTGGTTCAGTAAGTTCTCCTTGGGTATCCTCACATGGTGAAACATGGCAAACCTGTTAATTAAAAACAATTCAAGGCTAATACCCAATGATCAGATGCACTATTTAAAGCAAAGGTGGAATAAAGATGTACAGTCACACAGGCATTACAGTTTCTTAGAGCCAAAACAGGTGGGACATTAAATGCATGGATGCCTTTCCCATTCAGCCCTTTTTGTTATTGTAAAATAAGGAATCCTTGCAATTAAGAGCTGCTCTACAATTCAAAGTCCATAGGCAGCAATGACAAGGCGCAAGGTAAATACAACTCTGCCACCAGCTGGATACTTGCTGGTAATGTACTCTTATGAAAATGCCAAAAAGACATCCAGTAAATTCGAATCATTGTTGTTGTGTGCTTTCAAGTTGTTTCTGACTTATGGCAACCCCAAGGTATATCCATCATTATTATGTCAATGTTCCATAAATGAATACCGCAGAGAAGATTACTCTGAATATGCACACTTGTGCACAAGCTCTTAAACATATAAACAATCTCTTTTAAGTATTTTTTCGATTTGTAGAAGACTGGTATTAATATTGGAACTTACTGCTTTTGAAGGAAATGCTTCTGCCTTGTTCTTGATTAAGCTCCCAGAAGGTTGTTTTAGCTGTCTCTGTGATTGGCAACTTGATTGGGGATATTTTTCTCTACATCTGCTCCAGATTTTAGTTTTTAAACAAGTCTGGATGGCCATCTGTCAGGGATACTTTGATTGTGATTTCCCAAATGGCAGGGAGTTGGACTCGATGGCCTTTGTGGTCTCTTCCAACTCTATGATTCTATGATCTCTATTTTGTGCCTTTTTTCTTTCAAATACTGTACAATAGAATGAACCAGTATTATTGGCCTAATGACTACCAACCATTTTGTGATTCTGAGCATGAAAGTTATTTTCCTTTTTATGGTACATAGTAAAGGGCTTTTGTTCTAGGTGTTAAAACATATTACTCATAACTTCTGGATATTATTTTGAGGGCTTAAGTTGAAGTGAAGTAGTCTAGGATACACTTACCCATTATCTAAACCATTCTGTCCAAGTTTCCTGCCTATATCACCCACCAGTACCCCGGGCATAGGAAGAAGTGTTTTTGGATCACGAATCTGTAACAAAAGCTTTCATTATATGTCCATCAAAAGTTTCAATTCTATGAAACATTTTTTTTAAATCTGGACTATCCGTTTGTTCGGGTTCAGAATGTATTAATTCTGCATATGTTTATGTAATTATTTTTATAGGTTATTATAAGGCATATCACAAATTGGTAAATCAAATTTATAAAAGCCAGCCTTATATATTCTTACATGACTATCACAGTCTAGCATAACCAAGATAAAGATATCAGAGCAGGACTAGTGGTGTAGCTATACAGATAGGGACTGGCTTTTATCATGATTCCACAGTGGTATCTCATGTCTAAATGGATCTAGCATTGCACTAAATTATATGTTATTTACTGCCTGGATAGTGCAGGGCAAAGACAAATTCAGATCTTTTGCATCAGATAGCAACATGTTTGCCTGGACATGGTCATAGTGGAAGAGCTTAGCTTTTTAGTGACATGACTGTGCAATTGCTATACAGCGGTCTTTTTCCCTACAGCGAAGGAACAGGAATAATATATTGCCAAAGACTTAACTGCTCTAGGGGTTAGGAGCTGAGGGAGAAGGGAAAACACAATCATTTGTGAGGCAGCTCTAGCTTCTCCCTCAGCTCCTAATCCCTAGAGCAGTTAAGTCTTTGGCAATATGTTATTCCTGTCCCTTCACTGTAGGCGAAAAGACTGCAGTATAGCAAATGCACAGTCATGTCACTAAAAAGCTAAGCTCTTCTGCCTCTGCACTAATGCACTGAATTGTGCATCAGGAAATGATCTCTTCTTCTATTTGCTGCAAGACTACAGTCTTCCATAAACAGATTACAGGAAATGCAGACATTAACATTTCTGTAGTTTCTTGCAAAAGTAAATGATACATTTTCTTTTAATCACTGTGGAAAATGTGTGGTATTCAAATATGAAATTCTTGATTGGCTAATGTCACAAGCAATCCAGTTTAACTAAATTTGCTTTCCCCAAAGTCTAGAAAGCCAATGGCATTGGCCCACTCTCACCTGTACAATGAAGGAATGTAATCCATGGCACTGTCCATCTGGTGTATACAACTGTGCAAACACAACTGCATGTGTTGCATTTTTCCCCATGTTACCAACCCAAAATTTGGCAGCTTCAAAATCAGGTGAGTGAATAATGAATTCCTGCATAGTTGACAAGAGAAAACATGTTACTTATAAGATATTTTACATTCAGTTTCAAAGGACAAAGATGAAGGAGTCTGTCAATGGTCTGGATACTGTTGGTTGTCTTCAAGTCATTTATGACTTATGGCAACCCTAAACTGACCCTATCATGAGGTTTTCTTGACAAGTGTCTTTAAAGGGGATTTGCCATTGCCATCCTCTGAGGCTGAGGAAGTGTGACTTGCCAAAGGTCACTTAGTGGGTTTCTACGGCCAAGCTCGGGTTCAAACTCTGGTCTCCGGAATCACAGGCCAACATTCAAACCACTGCACAATGCTGTTATACTGAAAATGTATCAGGTAAACAAAACAAAGTAGGAAATATTTGTATTAGAATTCTCACAACTAATTTGTATATATTTTAGGAACCATCATAGCCAATCCTGACTATCTAAGGACCAAAGCAATGGCACCTGTATCAGGGACCCAGCCTCACTGTAAGAAAGTAATACATAAATTTCAGAGAACCTGGCGCATGAACAACAATTGTTAATAAAATGTTGCTGAAAAAATATTAAACAGCTGAATTTTGGTTAATTATGTACCTGTGTGGTTGGATCATATCTAGCTGTAGTCCGCATATTCTTAGTATTGCTGCCATGGCTGAGTTCAGTCAGTGCAAAACATCCAAAATTCTGCAAGCAAAATACAAAAAATCGCATTACTCATATGGTACTGGAACCTCTGTAATGTAAAGGCTTTTTAAAATAATAAGCACTCTCTTTTACAAGAGCTGCACTGTGGCTCCAACTTGTAATCTTGTAGTTGCTTATTTATGAATACTAAAATATGGTTTTGTAACTTGGCAGAGGTTACTTGTCACTCCTTAGCTGCACTTTGGGAAATGTCACACCTCAGCAAGCATTTCTGTGCTGGCACCACAAACCAGGACTAAACATGTTCATTCAATGGGTTATGTGAGTTTCCACATGGAACCCTGTAGCTATGTTGCCCAAATGATAAGTCCCCAGCCCACTCTCACCCCCACATGCCATTCCTGGGAACTGGAAGGAGAAAGAAAGGACCAGCTCAGGACTTTCAGGATTAAGTCTTTAAAATAATTAATTGCAGATCACTTCAATAACAGACAATCCCAGATTCTTGTCAAAGTATCAATAGCCAAAGTCATTTCTATCCAATTGTTCGTACCCTTACTCCTCAGTATGAACACTTGACTCATTTTAGTGTTTTTAAAGTTGTTCAGCTGTAAGATCAGAGCTACAGAGCTAATTAAATATTGTTGCTGTTGTTGTTATTCCACCTTTTCCTAACCATGGGACTCAAGGAAGCTTAACAAAGGCTAAATACAGCTTTAAAATGAAGTAACTCCACATTTAAGGTTGAGTCCTCATTATCAGTAATTCAGAAATGCAAAATAATCCAAAATTGTCCACATGGGTGGCTGAGACAGTGACACCTTTGCTTTCTGATGGTTCAGTGTACAGAAACTTTGTTTCATGAACAATTTTTTAAAATACGTATGTGTATAAATTTACCTTCAAGCTATGTGTATAAGGTGTAAATGAAACAAAAATGATTTTCATATTTAGACTTTAGCCCCATCTCCAAGATCACTCATTATGTAGATGCAAATATTCCAAAATCCAAACAACTCTGAATTCCAAAACACTTCCGGCACCATGCATTACAAATAAGAAAGACTCAGCCTGTACTGCTCGTCTAAACATTACTTTTATGCCACAACATGAATTTATAGTAGACACAAAGTAGTAATTCATAAGAGCAAGATTAGTAAAAAGGAGCTTTTAAGGAAGTACCTCCATATTTCCATTTTGTTGAAGGACTTCAGCATGTTTTCCATGGCCAGCACTCTCAATTGCACCTTTGAACACCTGTAGAGGTTAAAACAAAGTTTTGATGTGAATGAGTAACAGTCAGTGGAAAAATGGATGGAGCTAGAAAGCACAGAAAAGTCATAATGATGTGGTCAAGGAGATTTAAAGGCACATCACTGGTTCCAGTTAAAGTGAATAGATAAGTGTACCCTCCCTCCTTCCCAGAAGGAAATGTTTTGTTGCATCCTGTGGCACAGTTCACATAAGTGTGACAAGAAGATAGTTCTGGCCTACATTCCACCCTACCTCAGTTTATTACATACTGAACAAACACTGAAAATTTAAAGGTGACCCCTTCCTGCCTCATGCTCCACCACCTGCTTATGTTTCTTCTCTGAACAGTATGTAAAGGAGGACAGAAAACATCCCACACCCAAATTAGTTACCGAATATACTCGTATATATTCCTCTCAGTCGCCGGGCATTTTTCCCAGGGAGATAGCCTGGCTTTGGAGACGCTGGGCTGGGTGATCGCACCCCCCAGAAGCCTCTCCCTAGCCAGGCTTTTTCCCCAGGGAGAGAGCCTGGCTTTGGAGACACTGGGCTGGGCAATTGCTCAGCCCAGCTGTGGAGAGGCTGGGTGGGGCGAGTGATCACCCTGCAGCTTGTCCACAGCCCGGCTGCCTTAGGAATTTTGACCCCTGACTTATTCACAGGGCATACCAAAATCCATACTTTTGCCCCCAAAAGTTGACCTCAACTTATACATGAGGTCGACTTATAGTTGAGTATATACGGTAAATAAGGGAGAAAATCTCCTTGCTCTATGCTGAAGACTCTTTCAGATACATTCCCCTCACTTCTCAGAGGAAATAGCTCTGGTCTAAGTAACTGTTACAATTTTCAGATACCTTACAGTTTTCCAGTACCTCATCCTAAATTATAAACTCATCTAAATATAAAACTAGAATCTGGGGGATGATGAAAGGGTTCTACCATCAGAAGTGTTCTGCACACCCAATCTGCCTTGCCTGTCCTGCCCTGTCCCCTGACTTCCGAGCAGCTGCGCCAATAAAGAACACTCATGTAGGAGAAGCCACTTTTACTCAATGGTCTCAAAGGTATTAGAATCTAATTGTTTCTGCACTTAAATATTTATTATTACTAGACTGATATCCTGACTTTCTCTCTAAAATGGCTCCTTACAATGACTTAGGCAGGTGAGATAGCTTTATACACTGCTATATACAGAAATCTGGTACCTGGTGCATAATCTCTCAGCTCTGAACAAAGTTCTGAGACACTTAGCTATCAGGATATTTTTGGCCTCCTGGTGGCAAAGATATATTTAAGAATTCAGATAACATTCCTGTATTTAAGAGAGAAAGAGTGGGTCTGTACTGAAAAATCCAGTGATTGAAAGTCGCATATATTCTGTTCACATGTGACTTTCAATCACTGGATTCTTACAGGGTACCACATCTTTTGCAGTTGTGCACAAACAGGCTCTCCAAATTGTCCAACCCACCTGTGGGCTAAGATATTGGTGAAAACATTTCAACACATCTCCCCAAGGAAAAAAGAAATTCTCCAACACGTTTCTCACAGGTGGGCTCTCCCTTAGCGATGGTTATAGCAGTTTTGTTGTTTGTGTCTTTGTTCATTTGGGTTTTTTGTGTTATGTGAGAGGTCCAGACCAGGATTATTAGGTTCCAACCAGCTGAACTGAGTCTTCTGGCTCCTACCTCTTATGTAGGGCCAAAACTCATGCGGTAAGTTATAATGCTGCCGCCACCACAATCACACCTTACCCATCCACTCAGTCTGAAGTGGGATAACCCAGTCCTATATCTGACACTAGATCACTGTAAGATGCAACGCCCAAACCACATCCAGAGCTTTAGACACTAGCATGTAATCAAGAGGTCTGGTTTGGCCTGGCCTTGACCAAAGCAAATTCCATAATAGCTCAGCACCAAATTGGGGAGATGGATTTATCTACACCAAGTAGGAAAGCTGGGGGGATAGTTACAGACCAAAAAATACTCTGGGAAGTATTACAACAGGCAGAAAATTACAAACATATAGGTACCAAAATATCTAACAACATAGCATACCACAAGAATAATGCATATACAGAGCAAAAGACTCTTAGGCCAAGACAGCACAATGGCTAACATATAATACTAGACAGTAGCACATTGTGTAGCAATGTGGAACATGGACAAAAGGTATGCTTTTCACACCTTTTATCTCTGGCAACCATGTAGGACACAGTTAACAAATAAAAAGTCTGGAATGTCTAAAGGCTAAAGCTTTGGATGTGGTTTGGACTAGAATAATTTAGGCCTTGCAAATGAGTAAGTTTCAATAACATTTTCATCTGAATTTGCTTTCACTTGGGAGCACTAGGGAGCCCCTTGACTAGGCCAAAACATGTCCACATAATGATAGATTGTTGCTCATCATTACGGTTTCATATCTGAATGGGCGAGAGAAACACACAGAGATGGAGACTGAAAGAGAAAGAGAGAGAGAGAGAGAGAACACAGTGTCTATGTGTAAGTTTATGGAAAAGAGATAAGGTATAGCTGTCCCCTCAATACAAAGCTATATCAGGCAAGACTAATTAAATATATTTTAATTAACAAATACATTCAAATAAGTGTATGTGTAGATCCCCTGCTCAAACTAGGTACTTTTGATCTTGCTGTGTTGTTGTTACTACATGCAACAGGATTGTTATCGGATACATTTTTCATGTGTTGTTGTATAGATGATTATCATCACCATTTTCATTTTGCTGCTGTGATTAGTACTACTACGGTATTTATTTTTTAAAAAGATATTTATTTTTCTGCTTCAGCTCCCAAAGCAAAGTACAGATTCGTTCTAGAGTAAGAGAACATGTCTTTAGATCAATATTTTGTGTGCTTCCCCCTACTCCCACAATTTGTACTCATAATTTTAACCATCTGATTTGCTTTGCTCCTGTGGAGCTGAACTTTCTGTCCTAAAAGAGATTGTGTAGTTGCAAAAGACACTGGTGCATGGATTATATTTATCACTGCTACTTCCTAATACATGCAAATAGGTGGATTTGGAATTTATTTAGTCATTTGATTCAATTTCCTCCTTTGTGTCTTCCTGTCTGCAAAGATTTCTCTTATGCTGCTGTGGGGATGATGATGATGGCTGATGCTGCTAATTATTGCTGTTAATGTTGCTCTGTCTCTAGTGACCTTTCATCCTCCAGTGGTTCACAGTCTGAACAGCGGAAGTGACTCATACTATCATTTATGAGTGAAGCCCCTGCTCCCAGGTCAGATCATGGGCTCCTCCGGCCCTTTGGTCTACCTAACAAACTTCAGTATGCATTGTACCATCATTAACTAACAACCAAAAGTGGGCCAACAAATTACTTTTCAAAAGTAATGAGCTACTTTCAAAAAGTAACACTTTAAGCTTGGGCCATACAAAACATTTATATCGTTTCCATTTCTGATTGCTAACATCATGTTAGACCATAGCAAAAGCTCCCACCCTGAGACAGCAAATATTAACAAAATCAATAAGCACCAGCAATAATAACAAACAACCAGTCCAGTTAGTTTGAAACTCCATGTTGCTACCTGGGCACCACAATTCAAAAAGGATGTGGAGAAACTGGAGCATGTCCAAAGAAGGGCGACTAAAATGGTGATGGGTCTGGCAACCAACCCTATGAGGAACGACTTAGGGAGCTGGGGATGTTTAGCCTGGAGAAGAGAAGGTTAAGAAGTGATATGATAGCCCTGTTTAAATATTTGAAGGGATGTCATGTTGAGGAGGGAGCAAGCTTGTTTTCTGCTGCTCCAGAGACTAGGACCCGGAGCAATGGATGCAAGCTCCAGGAAAAGAGATTCCACCTCAACATTAGGAGGAACTTCCTGACAGTAAGGGCTATTCAAGAGTGGAACACAATCCCTCAGAGGGTGGTGGAATCTCCCCCATTGGAGGCCTTTAAACAGAGGCTGGATCGCCATCTGTCGGATATGCTTTAAGTTTTCCTGCATGGCAGGAGGTTAGACTGGATGTCCCTTGTGGTCTCTTCCAACTCAGTGATTCTAAGAGTCCAATAAAAGACATTTTAAAAACCCAACAAGAAGACATGAGTTTCCAAGGACACATGGTGCCACTGCAGAAAAGGCCCTCTGCTGCATTTGTCAACTTAATTTCCCTGAAGATGGGCAGATGAGAAGGATTTTTATAGCTACCAATAATGTTTCTCAAAATTAAAATGAAATGCATTGTTAATGGGCTTGAGTATGTAACTTTAAGCATATCTATAACAAAGTTTTCATCTTTATTCCACATACCTGGGTATTTAGCAAATATTTCGCCCCAAGGGACCAATCATACATTCCAAGGCAGGTAATCAGTGCCACAAGTTTTAACGGTTTCTCCATCAGCTCTTCAAGCCTTAGAAAATCATATTCAAAGAGTCTTCTAGAGCGAAGGAAGGTTAACTCACGATACTTCTCGAGAGATAATTCTTCTCCAGCACGATGAGCAAAGAGAGGATCATTTTCAAGAGCTGAGAATATTTTATTCTTTATGGAAGAAAAATACGAGAATTCTTGAACAAGATACACTTGAAGCCACCACTTAACTGCAGATTACTTATTATTTTCTGCACTAACACATTCTTAATTATGTCCTTATGTCCCAAGAGTAGTATAAGAATGATAGATTTCAAATCAGTTAAAGGTTCGTGAATAAATATAAATAAAATCAAATAAAAAAATCACTTAAAATTACAAAATACAACAATATGTGTAAGTAAGAGCACAATTAAATTTTGCTTCAGTGAGCAATAACTGTATGAAATTACTTATGGTCTAAATTTCATGCCCAGTTGATTTAATTTGGGTAAACATGACAACACAGGACAAGGTCACATCCTCAGATAGATGAGGGATATATGGGAGAAGGCTCTTCCTTAAGTAAAAATAGGACAGATGGCACTAGAGAGTAAAAACACAAGAGGAGCAGTAGAGTCCCAAATCCTGGTGTGTCTGTATCTTTGTGCCTTCAAGTCTCTTGCCTGACTTGATCCTATTGATCTTATAGGCAAGAAATATTAAGAGTGATTTTGCCAGTTCCTTCCTCTGAAATATAGCCTACAGCATCTTATATTCCATGATGGTCCCCCATCCAAGACCTGGCAGGATCATGTGTTTCCAAGTTAGTGTGTATATGTACCTTCAAGTCACCTAGTGTTTTCTTAATCACAGAATATTCTGTGACTTTGCCTACAGGACCTGGTTGTTGTTGTTTTGCAGTCTCCCTTCCAATTACTAAACAGAGCTGACCCTGCTTAGCTTCCAAGACCAGATAAGATCTGGTCCCTTTGGGGCATTTAGGCTCTCCTTCAAGATAATACCTAAATGTTAATAGCTGCATGTGAAGTGTCCAATATATTTAACAGAACATCTTCTGTAATGTTTTCAAATAATGTATGTTTCTTTTTTAAAAACAACCCCTCAGTGATTAAGCAAGGCAAGTATACACAGTCATTTTTACAACTGGGATGGCAAATTGTCAAAACTAAGCAGAATATTGGTCCAAACACAGTGCAGAAATAATCCTGTTTGAGACCACTTTAACTGCCCTGGCTTAGTGCAGGGGAATCCTGGGAATTGTCGTTTATTATGTCCCTAGAGCTCTCTGACAGAGGCAGCTAAATATCTCACAAAACTACAGTTCCCAGAATTCTCTAGCATGGAGTCACGGCAATTAAAGCGGTCTCAAACTGGATTACTGTATTTCTGCATTGTGTTTTGGACTGTTGACTATCATGTCTGTCAGTGTAAATTCCCAGTACATAGGAATCACTTGGTCTACCTGGATGGAGTTATTTCTGCCTATGCTGAATTTAAAACTACTAAAATTTCCTGGCAGATTTCCTGGCAGCAGGTAAGATGTGGGCATAAAAAAAAAGAACAAACTTTTAATAGGGTGTTAAGTAGTATACAAAACCTCTTTAATAAATAATATTTTAAACCTTACCTTAAAATGGACGAGATCTTCACCCTCTATGAATAATGCCATCTCTTTCCAATTAAAGGATGCCTTTTTCCGGTAAGCACAGAGTGGTCCCTTGGGTAGGTCTGGTAGCAGTGAAGTGTTCCAAGAGTTGGCCTTACTGATAGATGGCATCTTGGCACAGAATACTTGTCCTCCAACGCAACGTCTCCCAATTTTTTTAAAGCTGTTTAAAAATATCACAAACACTTCTGATGAGCAGAAGAAAATACAGCCAGTACATAATCCTTTCAGTTCACAATTAACAATCATTCATATACTAGGAGGTAACCACAGATTTTTAAACAAACATTACCTTTTGTTTCTCACTTACTACTCTTAGTCAATGGGAAAAACTTTTGTCCTAATCCAATCCTTACACTTAAAGGCAGGGAGAAATAGGTGCACCAACACAGAGAGAATGCAGCCTAAGCCAGAAAAAAGCTAGGCTTCTCCCGGCTCCTTCCTGTCGGTTGAAACTGCTGGGAGAAACCAGATCAACCAGAAAGCAGATCAAAATGTCCCTCCAGTCATGGCTGGAGGGACATTTTGCTCCTAGAACCTTCCTGACTTGTTAGGAGCAATTTGTGAACTGGTTCTCTGAATGGAAATGATGGCCACTGAACACATAGGAAAACCATGCCTTTGTGAACTCCTGCTAGTCCTCAAAGCACCTGAACTGAGACCACAGGTTGATAGTGACGTTTCTACAGTAATTCTTTAAGGTGGCATTTTAAGTTTCAGGGTCTGACTGAAAACAATGGATGATAAGAGTATCTAAGATATATATTATACTGATCTACTTTGATGCTTAGAAGCACTGTATATACTTGACTATAAGTCAACCTCATGTATAAGTCGAGCACAGATTTTGGGAGCAAAATTATGCATTTTGATATGACCCATGGATAAGTCAAGGGTAAAACATAAGACTATGTAACAGAGGATCTCAAGGAAAAGCAAAGGAAAAACATTACCAAAAAACTTACAAAATCCCGGAAAGCATAACTGTCTATGCTCACAGTAAAGACTGGATGGATGAGAGAGTAGAGAGGGGTCAGTATTTCCAGGTCAGATTATACTCTTGCCTTTCACCAGGGATGGATCCCCCCCTTTTTTAAAGTAAGAACTGCAATATTTTCATCAACCCATGGATAAGTCAACTTGGGTTTTTGGGTCAATTTTTTGACTAAAATTTCTAGACTTATATAATTATCTCAGA
Source organism: Sceloporus undulatus (assembly GCF_019175285.1). Classification (NCBI taxonomy): domain Eukaryota; kingdom Metazoa; phylum Chordata; class Lepidosauria; order Squamata; family Phrynosomatidae; genus Sceloporus; species Sceloporus undulatus. Next base: position 98,157,316 of record NC_056526.1, read on the forward strand.
AGTGCTCTGATTATTTCTCCTCGGTCAGAAATCAAGCATTGATATGAATACCAGGAGAGGAAAATACATTAAAAGGGTGAGGAAAAACTCAGACAAAGAGTAATGTGATTCATGGAATTAAGAAAATTAAACAGGAAAATATTACCTACTGGTCTTTCAGGTTCAGCATTATCTGACAATAGGTCTCCTAACATCTTAGGCAAAGGACTTTCCCAGCCGTTACAGGTTTTTTTCCTGAAAATATTGTACATTGCTGAACTATGCCCTTCTCCATTTATCTCATAATGGAAGCCCTTCCTCAGCACTTGCAAAACTCCCTTTATCTCAACAATTACCTTCAGTCAGTAAGCAATGATCTTGTTATTCAGATAGGGTATTGGCAGCTGACCACTTGCTGGTGACTGTGTTTTACCATCTCAGTGTGGTATTCTCTCTCTTTCTCTCTCTCTCTCTCTAGATGAGTTTAAAATAGAGTTTTAATCGTTTTAGTATTTAATTGCTTTGTATTTTAATTATGTCTTGTTACTAGTATTATTCAAGCAAATAACATTAGAATACGAGTTCTCTTGATCCCCCCATTCTTGAAAAAAAGCAAGATATAACTACAATGAATAAATAAGATAAGAATGTCCTTTTTTAAATATTTGTCCAGCACCCTTAAGGCAGAGATCTAAGAAAAGATGTAGTTTTGTAAGATCTTATAACCTAATTCTTCATGGATGCACCAAAAAAAGAAGCTAGAATGGCTGCTTAGACAGAGGAAGAAGAAACTGGATAGCCCTGTTCATTCTTTCCAGATACACTTTCAACTCCCTGCATAATCTAGATAATGATTATTTATGCCAGGGAATACCAAAGTCCAAGTTCACTTGCTGTTTGAAAATACAGAAATTCTGGACCATGCCAACACCTACCAGGTCAGAATACGCTGGGAAGCCATTGAAATGCATAAATACCTGGACAACTTCAACAGGAAGGAAGAAACCCTTAAAGTAAACAAAGGGTCCATACAGACAGGCCAAAATAAAGCCGCTTCAGGTCACTTTGGCCTGTTACAGACTACCAAAATAAAGCTGCTTTGGGTCTCTTTGGAGGTATGCTGTTTAAATGATGCCTGCATCCTAAGAATCCGGAAGCTGCACCAAAGCTGCACTGCAGTGCTTAGGAATGGAGTGTGGCTTTGGCGCGACCTCTGGACTCTTAGGACCCATGCATCATTTGAATAGCATACCTCCAAAGAGACCCAAAGCAGCTTTGTTTTGGCAGTCTGTAACAGGAGGTTTAAATGAAACATGCATCTTAAGAGGCCAGAAGCTGCGCCAAAGCTGTGCTCTAGTCCTTATGACTGGAGCATGGCTGTGGTGTGGCTTCTGGCCTCTAAGGATGCATGCATCATTTAAACAGCATACCTCCAAAGTGACCCTAAGCAGCTTTATTTTGGCCTGTCTGTATGGGCCAAAGTTTGACTGCCAGTAGTGAAATCAAGATCCAGCAAATGCAAATGAGAAACCAACCAGAATCAGGGGTCTTCCCAGCATAGAATGATAACTAATTAAGCAGACACGAATCCTCCTTACATATCCTCCAACCCTGAGGCCTTGCCATCAACAACAGAACAACAACAACAACAACAATAATAATAATTTGTTTTATTTATGTACCACTATTCCAAAGGTCATAGCGGTGAACAGCAAGTAAGCTAATTAGCAAGTAAGCTAATTTGCCCCCAACAGTCTGGGTACTCATTTTAGCTCCCTCCTCGGAAGGATGCAAGCCTGAGTCGAGCTTGGGCCCTTTTGCTGGTCTTGAACTCGCAACCTTGTGGTTTTGAGTGAATGGCTGCAGTACAGGCATTTAACCACTGCGCCACCAGGGCTCCACTCTTCCCTATCCAGGGTCACACAGTACTGTATACATACGCACCCAGCTCTCTTCTATGCCAGCATTCTCTGAAGATGCTAGTCACAGATGCTGGTGAAACTCTTCTAGAACATGGGCACATAATAGACCCCCCCAAACCACAAAAAACTATGGATGCCAGCCATAGAACCGCCCTGGAGGAGCTACAAAGGCCTAGTGGCGTGTCTTCTCTAAGACTTTCAGTGGAACTTTGTTTTACTAAATATTGTGGAAGGGAAAAACGCAAGGAGACACATGAAACTCATTTTATATCCTGCTACAGCAGCCAGACCTATATCTACGCACAGAAATGGAAAGATGAAAATGCTCCCAGCATAAATGATTGGCTCATGAAATGTTTGCAGAGAATACAACCGGACAGAATGGCATTAATGCTAAGTGGGAAATTAACTGAAGGATGGGACAGCGAACGGGGGAAAGACAAATGGGCCCCCAAAGATTGAAAAGGTATACAGAATTAGAAATAAATAAGCTATAACGATTATGATAAGACGAAGATTGATTCTGGTAAGAGCTGGAGTCTGAAGGCATGGCTAATATTTAGCTTTTGAGATACTGGGAGGACTCCTTATTCTAAGGAGAATAAGAAGAACAGAGAGGCAGAATTTGAGCTTTAATGACCCCAAAGCAGTAATCTTATGAAGCTGGGAAGGGAGGCTAGAGAAAACAGTATGGTAAACAACAACAACAACAACAACAAAATAGACAATGGAATCAACTTATGATGTTGCAATGTTTTGTATCTATACAAATGTAACAACTTGTGATAATAACATTTGTTGTCAACAACAATAACAACAACAATAATAATAACAATAATAATAATAATAAATTATATCATTCCAACTGTATCCAAGGCTAAACCTCTACCAAACCCTTGCATTTCTTTACCTAGTGACCAGAGTAAGCAATAGCAGGCCCTTCTCCTCTCTGCTTGGCTTCTCTGGGCTTTCAAGGGAGAGAGCTGCTATGACTGCTGTTATTATTCAACTAAGCCCCGCCCCTCTCCCGGCGGCGCGCCTAGAACTGCGTCACTCCGCCCCTTAGTCCTCTCTCTAGCAGGGCGCGCGCGGTGACGTCACCTGTCCGCGCGGCCGCAGCGCCGTGACGTCACTTCCCCGCGACTCCCCTCTGCGTTCCCTTCTCCATGGAGGTGCTGGGTACGGCGTCCGTGAGGGACCCTCACAGACTGCTTCCCGGAGGATTCTGGGAGGCGGTGGGCGTCTGGCTGGAGAAACCCCAGGTGGCCAACAAGAGGCTCTGCGGGGCAAGACTCGATGGAGCCAGGAGGGTCGCCCCCTCAACCGCCGCCGCCGGAGGGCTTTGGGAAACGGCTTGGAGAGCCCTCCGCCCCTCGGTCCCCTGGGAGGCTCTCGCTCTCGATGGCTGCCCCGAGGAAGGGGAAGTGGAAGTGGTGTTCCGCACCCTGGTGCCCAAAGTTAGCCCTCCTTCGCCCGCCAGGGAGCTGGTGGTGAAAGGTGACTTTTGCGTGGGGCCTCCCTCCCTCAGTTCAAAGAGGATGCTGAGAAGCTGGAGCCATGTCTCCAAAGGAGGGAGGCTGAAATGGGGAAGGGTCTGGAAACCATGAAGCCCTATGAGGATGTCGTAGGGAGGTGTGGATGTTTAGCCTGGAGAAGAGAAGGTTAAGAGGTGATATGATAGCCCTGTTTAAATATTTGAAGGGATGTCATACTGAGGAGGGAGCAAGCTTGTTTTCTGCTGCTCCAGAGAACAGGACCTGGAGCAATGGATGCAAGCTCCAGGAAAAGAGATTCTGCCTCAACATTAGGAGGAACGTCCTGACAGTAAGGGCTGTTTGACAGTGGAACACACTCCTTCCTGGGAGTGTAGTGGAGTCTTCTTCTTTGAAGGTCTTTAAGCAGAGGCTGGATGGACATCTGTCAATGGGGATGCTTTGATTGAGAGTTCCTGCATCCCCATTGACAGATGTCCATCCAGCCTCTGTTTGAGAGTTCCTGGATGGCAGGAACTCTCAGTCAAAGAGGGCTATCATATCACCTCTTAACCGTTTCTTCTCTAGGCTAAACATACCCAGCTCCCCAAGTCTCTCCTCATAAGGCATGGTTTCCAGACTCTGTGGGACTCCTTGTGCACAAATAATATAGATTGAAAGAATAACGTAGATTAAATGATTTGAATTTAGGGTTATATAAATTCTGATGTTCCAGAGTTTACGTACATAAATAACATCATACTCTTTGCAAATATTTGCAGATATCATTAAAGGAATTGTAACCTTTTTGCCGTTGGAGCAAACCCCTGAAGGCAAATGCAAGATCAAGAAGTGCAATGTTTATCAAATTCGACTTCTGCACATGAAAAACAATGAGTGGTGAGTGTTGGAAAGATGTGCTGTTATTCTTTGTCCTGTGATGTGCATATCCTGTGAAATTAGTTCTGTGATTCCAGGTTACTTAGGCCTGTTACAGACTGCCAAAATAAAGCTGCTTCTGGTCTCTTTGGAGGTATGCTATTTAAATGATG